>NW_006408676.1:278206-306305 GCF_000296735.1 Chrysochloris asiatica | reverse complement strand
AAAGTACAAGTAAATTTTACTCCCAAAGTTAATTGTTTAAACCTTCCTGTAAGGAGTCTTGGTGTGGTTCTATAGGATAAGCACTGGACTATGAGGTCTTTTAGAACCATATAGTTGGTCATTGAAACCCACCAGCTGCTCCTTGTAAACCCTATACATAGTCACTATGAGTCAGAACTGACTGGAGGACACTTAACAACAATAACAGCATTGTAATATAATTACCTTACATCTAATAAAATATAATATATTATCATCAGAATGTAATCCATTCAATAAATCAACTGAGGTTATACAAGAGTACAGTAAGACCCAAACCTAATTCTTCTAAGTTTAAAAATACCAGAATAGAAACAGAGATACATGCACATATGGAAAAGAAAGAGAGATGACAGAAGCAAATACAGCTACAAAGATTACAGGTAAATAAGAGAGAGTTCTGGTGTGGTGCCCTAGGATAAGCATTTGCCCTCAAGGTCACCTTGAACTCCTAGATCAGTGTTTCAAACTCAGCAGCCACTCCTCAGAAACCCTATACAGGGTTGCTATGAGTCAGAATAGACTCAATGACACTTAACAACAACAACTAGAAACTGAATAAATAAGGAAGACCCTCTCCCTAAAGTCATATCCTGATTTGTATTTCTAGTTTCCTGAGCTGTAAGAAAATAAACTTCTGTTCTTTGAAGCCACCCACTTGTAATATTTGTGTTCTATAGCACTAGGTAACAATGAAGGAAAAGGAAGGGAAAGGAAGATTTTTTTTTTTTTCCCCCGAAGAAACCCTGCTATCTTCAAAGTATTCTACATCAGAAAATCCTTTAATGGAGTGGAATCGGAATCCAAAGACTGGTCCAGAGTAACAAAAGGGAGGAAATGACAAAAAGTGACAAACAGAAGAAAAAAAGCAAAGAGAAATAAGGACAGCAAAAGTGAAAAGCATGTGTGAAGTACAAACTCTAGAGAAGTGAAATTTTTTAACTTTGCAAACACTCTATTTTGCTATACTTAATTAATCATAACCCAGGAAAACAAATGTTTAAAAGGAGAAATAAAATGTACAGTTATACTTAACAAAAATAAGAACATATCAATTTAACATAAGGTTGCCATTTCTATGCGCTCCCAGCCCACAGGATTTCAGCATCTCCATTTCAATTTTTCACAGTCATGAACAGTTCATAGTAATGAGGCTTTCTTTCAGCTCTAGCTAAAATCAATGTGTGAAATGCAGAATAAAGGGAATAAATGCTCCAAAGAGAGTGAAAAGGTCAGAGTAAATGAGCAAGTATGACAGCGATATATTCATTCTCTTCTTTCCTTGCCCTGTAGGCCAGGAAGTTCTCTGACATGTCTAACTTAAATCTCTCCTGTAATTTCAGTCAATTTCATGTTCTTTTGGTCCAGTCTAATAAGAGACTATGACAACTTACTGACTCAAAATGCTACAACATAAAAGATAAAAAGAGAAATTTTAACGAAAGTCACCAGTTCCTGTGTCTGGAATTGTGTATTTCATGACAGCAAGGCCTGAGGTGAGCAGGAAGAGTAGAGAATACACTCAAGAATGAGAGAACTTCTCCCTTACATCAGTTAGATATACTATCTGGATTTTCTGTTTCTGGAAATTGACTTTGTGCCTGTCAGTTCAGCACTGGTGGCTGGGATCCACATGATCCACAGTCAGTAAGTGTGGGGGGAAAAAAAATTATAATCCTGTTTATTATATTTGGGTAACTTTTTTTTTTATTTCCTGAAGTAAAGACTTTATGATCTCTCTCTTTTTCTTTGGTTACTTCCTGAAGTGAGTAAAGAATTTATGGTCACTTTCTTTTTATTTAAACCACTTCCTGGAGTAAGGAATTTATGATAACTTTCTTTTTCCTTAAACTACTTCCTGGAGCAAAGACTGACCCCTATCTTCTTTTCCTAAAGAATGTGTGCCTTAAAAATTTGAACTAGCCAACCGGGTAAGGGAATAGATTGTGCGGTCAAAACCCTAGCCAATAGGGTGAGACACAGCGTTGAGACTCACGTCAGGGATTAAAAACCCGAGTGGACTGCCCACTCGGTGTGCTCGCTAGCCTGTTCATGTATGTACAGCTATGCGCAGGCACCCTCTTGCAAGAGTAAATTTTACTTTGCCAAGGTAATTTAGTCTCAACAAGTGTCTTTTATGCGACATCGGGATTCATTTCTAACAGTAAGGAACTGACAAGCTCTGGCACAGAACAACCTCACTTTGATACCATTTTTTGATGGACAACATAGGTGCTGGTAGTGTTTTGGTCTCTGCAATGACAACAATGGTTTCTGGGTCCACCTCCCTCCCAGAATTTGTAACCGCACTCCATGACAGGTGCCTACTCACTCTGTGAGATCACAGACACTGCTTCCAGACTCATTCCCCAGATGACTACTAATACTTGTTCACAGTTTTCCCCAGTCATTACTTTTCTATCCCACCTAATCTGGAACCCACTGGTGTCTCTTACTGCACTTTTGTGATAACCAACTCTCTAACTCTATGAATGGAATTCTGGTGTGGCACTGTGGGTTAATGTGTTGGACTGCAAAGTTGGTTTGAATTCAAGGTCAGTTTGAACTGCAAGGTCATTTTTTCAAGCTCACCAGCCATTCCTAGGAAACCCTATACAGGGTCACTATGGGTCAGAACAGATTCAGTGGCACTCAACAATAACACATAACAACTCAATGAACTACCACTCATCTGTCACAGTTTGTTGTGCTGTGGTGGTTTGCATATAGCTGTGATACTAGAAGCTTTGCCACTTGCATTTTATATAATATTAGGGTCACCAATGCTGGACATGTTTCAGTTGAGCTTCCAGACTAAGACAGACTAGGATGGAGAGGAGGGCTACTTCTGAAAGTTCGTAAATGGAAAACCTTATGAAAAGCTATGGAACATTGTCAGATAGCAATAGAATATTGAAGCACGATGAAGAGCACCAGAATATTGTCAGATACAGTGCTGGAAAATGAGCCCCACAGGTTGGCAGACATTTAAAATAAGACTGGGAAGAGCTGCCTCCTCAAAGTAAAGTTGACTGTGATGATGCAAATGGAGTAAAGTTTTTGGAACCTTCATTTGTTAATGGGACACAAGTCAACATGAAGAGAAACAGCTGTAAACATCCATTAATAATCAGAATATGAAATGTACAATGTATATATGTCAGAAAATAGGAAGGAGTCAGTAATGAAATGTAATGCATAAAAATCAATATCCTAGCCATTAGTGAGCCGAAATGGACTGGTATTGACCATTTTGAATCTCATAATCATGGTTTACTATGCAGGGATAACAAATTGAAGAGCAATAGTATCACATCCATCATCAAAAAGAACATTTCAAGATCTATCTTGAAGTATAATACCATCTATGATAAGATAACTTCTGTCCTCCTACAAGGAAGACCAGTTAATACCACTATTATTCAAATGTATACACCAACCACTAAAGTCAGTGATGATAATAAAACTGAAGAATTCTACCAGCTTCTTTAGTCTCAAATTGATCAAACATGCAATCAATATGTATTGATAATTACTGGTGATTAGAATGCAAGGATTTGAAACAAAGAGGAAGTATCTGTAGTTGGAAAATGTGGCCTTGGTGGTAGAAGCAGTGCTGTAGATCGTATGATAGAATGTTGCAAGACCAATGATTTATTCATTGCAAATACCTTTTTAAACAACATAAAAGACAAGTATACACACAGACTTCACAAGATGGAATAAATAGCAATGAACTGACTGTATCTGTGGCAACCCCATACAGGGTTTCCACAGAGTAATTGGTAAGATCGAATTATCGACCTTGTGGTTCAAATTGACCTTGCAGTTCAGCCTATTAACCTGCAAAACCACACCCGGACTCCCCAAGGACTCTGTAAATCTACAAATCCCACTCCACAAACAACTGTTTAGTGTTTCTGGGCCTTCAAACTTGCTCTGCAGGCCAATAAAGATACCCTACACAGGCCACCTGGAGTCCTAGTGTGACTATGTTAGTTAATGCACTAGACTGCAAAGTCAATTTGAACCATAAGGTTGGTGGTTCAAGCTTACCAACTGCTACTTGGAAAGCCTATCGCTTTGGGTCGCTATGGTTCTGAACTGACTGTACAGCACTTAGCAACAACAACAACAACAACAACCCAAGTCACCTACTATTAGGACCTAACATTACATGGGCTAAGTCCATGATCAAAGCACATTAGATGATCAAAGCACATTGGGAAAGCCACTGGGGGTCTGCTGTATCTGTGATGGACTGTAAATGCAGAGGGTTAGATCCGTACTCTACCTGTTAGCCTGGTAATGCCACACCACTCTTCTCAGGCCTTCAAATTTTGGTTGCTTCTCTCAACTACGGTCAATTATCCTTATTCCTGAAGCTAACTCGGTCAACCTCTTTTCCAAATCTCTCAGATTCTTAAGAAGATATAGAATATATATAGTGGTTAAGGATATGAACTTCAATATTTCATGCTTGAATTGACTATTGACTTGGATTCTCCAAGTAACCTTGAACAAATTACTTGCTTAGCTCTGTAAAATGGGGTTATGATCTCCCAGGATTGGTTTGAAGATTCAATATGATTATGAGTTGTTATCATATATAAAGTTCTTATCAGCAGAGAGATTAAGAAGTGCTGCAGAATAGTTGATTAATCATTTCTGCCACTCTCAAGTCCCTAGGGTGCCATAATTGTTCTTTGGAAGCCTTATAATTGTTGCAGAGAAATCTCAGTTATTGGCAAACTGGAGAGAACTTTAACTTGTCAAGAATCATACACAAGCTTCATCTTATCTGTGACCAACAACTTTGAGTTCAGCCATAACCTTTGAACCTCTGAGGATAATCCTGTGCCCAATAAAAAGGGACATCATTTTTTGCACCAAGAAAATCCTCAACTCCTATTAATCTTATCCTCTCTGGCAGTTCTCAGTTCATATATTCTTCTACTGCTATCCTGTAGGATTGTAGGAGAGCATCCAGAATCTGCTTTCATCCATGACCTGAATTCAGAATAGACTCAATGGCAGGGAGTAGTGGTTCAGTGGTAGAATTGTCACCTTCCATGGAGGAGACCTGTGATGGATTCCTAGTCAGTGAACTTTGTGTGCAGCCACCGCCCATCTGTCAGTGGAGGACTGTGTGCTGTCATGATGCTGAGCAGGTTTGAGCAGAACCTCCAGACAAAAATAAATCTGTTAGATTGTTGTTGCTGTTAAGTGCTGTAGAGTTGGTTCAACTCATAGTGACCCTGTGGAGGGATTCCAAGGAGCCACTGGTGGGTTTGAACTGCTGAACTTTTGGTTTGCAGTTCAGTGTTAATCCTAGAGCATCACACCAGGAGTTCAAATTAGTTAGACAGTCATATAAATTTACTTCTAAAAATCAGTCAATAAAAACTGTATGCAAAACAATTTCTTTGTGTATGCGATCACCATGAGTCAGGAATCAGCATTATAGCAGCTAACAACTTACTACTTAATGTATTCAGGTTTGTTATTATAATTTCTATAAATTTCAATGACTATAACCACATCTATTGTCTTTGGTCACCCCAAAACTAACAGAAAATATCATGTATCATATCTCAGAATATCTAAGTTCCACCCCTCCTATAACTATCCCCTTGCAGCGTAATGTTCTCTGTTCTGAGAAGGAGAGCAGATGCTTTAGTGGATAAAGAACTGGTTGTTCCTAGTGTCTCCATTGGCAGATAGATAGATACTCATGGACCTTAGAAGAAGGCTATAAAAATTTCAAGGGGATCAATATTAATGCCTAGAGTTGGTAGAATTACCTATTACCTAACTTACCATACTCTGTCTTTTTTGAAGGGGCTCTGGAGCCTGAGTTACCCCCAAATTATCCATAATTGCAGTGTCAAGCAATAAATGTCAATGCATATTATAATTTTAAATAATTCGAAAGGGACACCCAACAGAGAATAGTAGTCAATTAATAATGTGTATGATGGTTACTTGAAAGAGAGTCAGGAGTAGGATTTCACCAACAGCTCTTTGATATGGATACAGGAGCAAACACTCAGAGATTCAAAATCACCCAGAGAACCTGGAGGATGTAGGACATAATAAAATGATTACAAAATGGCCTATTCTATTCCCTTGTAGTATCCATTGTACTTTCAAGTGGACTCATTTCTTCATCCCTGGAATCTGGCGTGCCCTTGAGAATTTCCTACAGAATGCAGTGAAAATGGTAGTGTGTTGGTTCTGAGTCTAGGAATCCAGAGACCTTAAATCTCTGTATATTTTATTGGAGTTCTGTTTCTGTCATGGCAATGAGCCCAGCTAGTTGCCAGATCATGAGAAACATGATGGACCAGAGCTGAGTTGTCTCATCCCAGACCATCCTAGGCCAGTCATTTGCCAACTAAGCCACCAACTGACTTCAGACAAAAGAACTGTCAATGAGCTAAATAAATGCTTGTTGTCTTATACCACTGCGTTTTATGTTTGTTTGTTTTTCCTCCCAATATAGCACTATTGTAGTAATAGATAATGGACAAAAAAGGTAAAATAGATCACATACTAATATTTCCAACTTTAATTATTGACCATGTATTTACCATTTTTTTCAAAGTTGTTCTTGCCATTTATAGCTGACTCAGTTCAAGGCTAGTGCTGTAGACTGTTGTTGTTTGTTGTTAGGTGCCTGTGAGTCAGTACTTACTCATCATGACCCTATGCACAATAGAATGAAACACTGCCTGATTCCGAGCCAATCATTGGCTATGCCTGAGCCCACTGATGCTGCCATCGGTCCCTACTGACAATATGTTCGAAGTATGAAAGATGAAGTCTAACCATCCTGGCTTCAAAGGAGCTTTGGCTGTACTCCTTCCAATATAGATCTATTTGTTCTTTTGGCAGTCCATGGTACTTTCAATATTCTCCTTTGACACCATAACTCAAACGCATCGATTCTTCTGTGATCTTCCTTATTCACTGTTCAGCTTTTGCATGCATATGAGGTTACTTAGAATACCATGACTTGCATCTGGAGCACTTCAGTCCTCAAACTGACACCTTTGCTTTTCAATACTTTAAAGCGCTCTTGTGCAGCAGATTTGGCCAACGCAATACGTCATTTAGTTTCTTGACTGCTGCTTCCATGAGCAGTAGAAGAGACTAGTAGACTAGTGCTTCTTTAACTATCTGTTATTATGAAGATTGTTTTCTACATTTTTTTTTAGTTTGATTTAATTATACATTCATGGAAAGTTGCAAAAATAGTAGAGAGGACCAGGTGGGGTTTTTAACTTCAATCTGTTGCAGACCAATACTTAAGTAAAATACAACAAAAATTAATTACCAGGAAAATGAAAAAATGTTAAAAATGCATATCAAATATGCCAGACCCAGTTATTTAGGATTAGATTGAATGGAGAAAGTTACACAAATTCCTATGAAAGTTTCTAAATGTTTATTCTCAATTTGTGTGTTTTATCATAGGCCAGTAACAAATGTTTCAAAGAACCAACCCACAGACCACACTGTAATAAGCACTATATTTGACTCTTCTGGAGATTTTTTTCATGAGAAATGGAAACAAAGCTTGAATATAACAGATATAATTTTGGTCTCAAATTATCTTATTTATCATAGAAAAGATCTGCCATATAGAATAACTTTAAAATACCTTTTACCTTGTTCTTTTTAAGTGCTGTCAAGCTGATTCTGACTCATAGTGAACTATGTGTGGTTTCTAAGGAGCAACAGGTGGGTGTTTTGCCCTTGTGGTTAGCAGTCCAGTGTTTATCCTATAGCACCTTCCCAGTAACCCCTGCTTTAACCTAAATACTATAAAAGTGTACTTTTGTGGTTATCTAACCCTGTATGATAAGAAGAAAGTGGTAAGCAACAACAACAGCAACAAAACAAGGCTGCTTCAACCCCTCTAAAGGGATTTTTCTCTGATTCAGGCTGCGAACCTTAAGGTCAGCTGTTCAAAACTACCAGCTGTTCCACAGGAGAAAGATGAGGCTTTCTGCTCCTGTAAAGATTTACAGCCTCGAAAACCCTGTACAGGGTCACTATGAATTGGAAGCGACTCTATGGCACATAACCAACCAACCAACCAACTAAAAGAAAAAGAAGCAAATATAAAAAAAGAAATAAAATATAAAATGTGCCAATGTTAATGTTTTAGTATTATGGGCCAGTATTATAGTATTATAATAGTATCTAGTATTATATTTATTACCTTTTAGTAAGTATGCTAGGCTGTACATAATATAAATAAAGACTACTATGAATCGGGCTGCAAACCACAAGGTCAGCAGTTCAAAACTACCAGCTGTTCCATGAGGCTTTCTGCTTGCATAAAGATTTACAGCCTTGGAAACCCTGAACAAAGTCGCTATAAGTCGGAACCGACTCCACGGCACATAATGAACCAACCAACCAACCAAATGTCCAAATAATATATATATTTTAACTTCAGTAAACTTGTCTCTGTCAATAAGATAGAAATGTTGTGCCCATAATAATTAGACCTAGTGCCCCAGACCTCAAGGACACCTGGTAGCTTTAGTGGGTTATGAGTTCTCTCCCATAGAGATTTACAGCCTCAGAAGCCCTATATAGAGTCACTATGAGTCAGAACTGACTCAATGGCACACAATCACTATCACCAGTGGGCCTCATGGCCCCACCACCCTCACCACCACCACCACTCATCTTTACTGTGTTTTAGGAAAAAATGTGCTCATAAATGACAAGTCTTTTGCTTGTGACATAACTCAGAGGGGGCCATTGGTCAGGAATGGGAAAACTATAAAAGATTTGGATTATGGCCACATACTACGGCTACTCAGGATAGTATAATACCTGAACTCATTAAGATGACACCTTGACATACAATTCTAACCCCCAGCTCTCTCCAAAATGAGAAAGATGAGGCCATACTGAAAAAAGAATCTCTAATACTATAAGCACCAGAAACCTTGCCCATCCCCTCACCCCCAACTCCCTTGAGGGAAACTATATTAGGCTTTCAAGATTTTGGCATAATGAGAGTGGTGGAGTAGGTAATTTGTGCCATTTTTCTCTTTTACCACCACCTAATAGATGAGTTTCTTTGCTCTCAGTGTTATAAATGAGTGTTTAATTTAGTTGGACCACGTACAAGGACTAGAGAATTATAGGGATAATTTATAAAGTATTGAAATCTTAGTTCATTCTTACCCTTCTGCGACATCTTGCTACATCCACTCTTAAAATCCATTTGCTCTCAAAAGGCAACTCTGACCATGTCACTTTCATGCTTTAATGATCCAGTGTTATTCCTATTGATGTTAAAATAAGGTTCAAAGTGGTTAGAATTTTGGATATGTTCTAACATTGTTGGTGCTGCAGGACAATGCACTGGATCATAAGGTCAGTTTGAACCAAAAGGTCAGTGGTTCAAGCCCACCAGACAGTCCTCAGAAATGCTATACAGGGTCACTATAGATTGGAACCAACTCTATGGCACTTAACAACAATAACAAAAACATAGTTGGACTCCTAGTGTGGCACTGTAGAATCAACACTGGACTGTGAACTACAAAGCTGGCAGTTCAAACTCACCAGCTGCTCCTCAGAAACCCTATACAGGATTGCAATGAGTTGGAACCATCTCTAAGGCAACTAATGACAACAATATAGTTGAGAATTCATTAATCACTCATCTTTATTCAATCTCTCTCTCACCCATTTTGACCTCCTCTTACTGTCCTTTTCTCTTTCTTCCAGGTTACAAAGCTCTTTCTCATTTCTGTACTTTCAAAGATGATGTTCTTTCTCCTTAGAGGTAATTTTATCTCTATGCCTTTTTCTTCTTCAGTCCTTTTCTCCTAACTTCTAATCTTTCTTTTATCAGCCTTCATTTTCCATACTAAATTAAATTCCCTAAATATAAGCTCTGAACACTTTAGTCTTTCTTTCTTTTTTCCTTTCCAAAGAACATATCACTATTGCAAATCATATAATTATATGTCTGATTTCTGTTTAGTATCTTTCTCTGTCATTATGCTATGAGTTCTAGGAAGGTATGGCCCATGTATGCTACGTTCATTTCTGTATCTTCATTACTTAGCGGTATTCTTGGCTCATGAAAAAGGCTGAATATATTTTTTGAATGAATACAAAACAATTTCAGTGCTAGTTCTAAGAGTAGGACTAAAATTCATAACCTAAGATATGCCAAATTCCATATTTCAATGACAAGGAAGAGTAGCCCAAGATTAATTTCCAATAGAATTTAAAGTAAGATGAATGCAAATTAAAGTATGTGCTATTTCCAAGGGGTAAGGGAAGATAAATAAAAGATAAATAAGTGTGCTAGAAGATACAGCTAGATAAGTTACTTCTTAAAAATGAACAGATGAACTTGAACAATACAGATTATTAATGGACTCATCTATGCTGGGGACACGGGGGCAGTCTATTATGGTGGGATTTGTCCATTTCCTGTCCTGAATAATATCTCCCTGTGGCTCTGGCCTTCCCTGACTATACTAATAATATGATTCTTTGGTCTTAAATGGTTGCTAATGCAATTTCCAATGACATCATTGTTTATAGTACAGACAGCATGCAAGAACCTACTACACTTGTTACATGGGAAAGTAGAGGACTGTAAATATTCCAGGCTAGTTTATCCCCTGTAGATCACATTCAGATACAGTCTTATTCAAATCTCAAGTACTTATCCATTCAATCAATTTACTCAGCTTCTATGTATTTCAAAGGGGCCCTGGTGGCATAGTAGGTTAAGCCCTAGGCTGTCAACTCCAAGGTCCATGGCTCAAATCCACCAGCCACTCCTAGGGAGAAAAATGAGGCTGTGCGCTACTGTAAAGCTTATAGTCTCAGAAACCCAAAAGAGCTGTTTTATTTTAATTTATAGGAACACTTTAAGTTAGAATTGAGTCAATGGCAGTGGGATTAAATATCCCAAAACATTCCCATAAAGAAGAGCAACAGTCCTTCTATTTCATATGAGAACTCTGTGAGATCTACTAAGGATCATTTGAAGTGTAGTGGTTATGAGTTGGGCTGCTAATCTCAAGGTTAGAAGTTTGAAACTACCAACAGTTCCACAGGAGAAAGTTGAGGCTTTCTGCTCTTTTAAAGATTTACAGCCTCAGGAACACTATTCAGGGCCACTAGGAGTCAGAACCAACTTCACGGTATACAACCATTGCCACATGAGATCTACTAGTAGTTAGGCCTTCAATAAACCCCAAGATCAACTTGGAAACTGTTTCCTCTAATCTGTGACTTGTGCTGTTATCTTGCCTTCTAAGCTGGACTACTCAGTTGTAAACTTTTAATGAAATGAAGGATGTATTATTTACACTACAATACTCACCTGTACAAATATTAAAATACCCTTTATAAAGATGCACTAGTATGACTGTGTGGGACTCACTGAGTTAGTCCAACAAAGTACCATGATTTCTTGCCAAAAAAGAGACCTTCTAATGTCCCAGATGTCTTGCCCTTTTCTTATATTTACCTTCATAATCAAGTTCATGAGTTCTAACTTCACATTCAGATTAAATCTTCAGTCCTAGCTTTCTGACTGTTAGGATCGAAGAGACAAAGTTGAAAAGATAGTTTACTTTCATCTGTAACTCAAGTGGCTACTCAATATTTCTGCCAGTGGAGGAATCCCCATAGTCATGCCTCCAGGATCGATTTCACGGCTTCATTTAGAATTCCCACATGTATACACACTATAACTTTGACCCAGAGCCTCCTTCTTTTTAACTCTTATTATTGCAGATTTTCCAGCATATGTGTCATAAATGGTGTGAATGTGGAAAGTAACGAGTGTGACACTGAAATCAATATCTGCTATAGTCATTGTAAATGTTTAGTAAAAATAATTTTGTTTAGTACTATTTCTGCCACATAATACAATAGTATTCAGTATCATCAACACTCATGGAAGCGGCAGTCAAGAAATTAAACAATGGATTGCATTAGGCAAATCTGTTGCATAGGACTTCAAGACCAAATATGTCAGTTTGTGCCTGACCCAAGCCATGGTATTTTCAATGACCTCATATGTATGTGAAAGTTGGACAGTGAATAAGGAATAACATATAAGAATTGATGTGTTTGAGTTATGGTGTTGAAGGAGAATATTAAAAATACCAAGGACTGCCAAAATAACAAATCAATCTGTGTTGGAAGAAGTAAAGCCAGAATGCTCCTTGGAAGCCAGGATACCCAGACTTCGTATGTCATATTTTGGACATATTGCCAAGAGAGACCAGGTCCTGGAGAAGGATATCATATTTGGTAAAGTGGAAGGTTGGAGAAAAAGATGAAAACTCCAAAGGAGATAGATTGGTACAGTGGCAGCAAAAATGGGCTCAAATGTAGCAACAATTTTGAGGTTGGCACAGAACCAGGCAGTGTTTTGTTCTGTTGTGCATAGAGTTGCTATGAGTTGGTGCTGACTCAGTGGCACCTAACAACAACAACAACAGTATTCAGCACAATGTTTTACTGAACATGGATCACTCTCCCTTTTAAATAAGTTGATATTATTATTGCTACTTCTGCATAATCTCATAATATCAAATATAATTGAACCTAGAGCAGCATCATTCCATGAAAGGGGTCAGAGGCCACTAGGCCTACTAACATTCTTTCATTTAATGAATTTTTTTTATTGGTTAGAGATTAAAGCTTTACATACCTTGTTATGGGAAGACACACTAATATATTAAAGAGACTTATGTAAAACTGTCTTTGAAGGGTTGAGAAGACTGCTTCTTCTTGTTATATTAAAATAACAAAGACTGGATTTAACCTATCATGATACACACATAATAAACTCAACAAAATGTATAAATCAACTATTTTTAACCATTAGATAATAGCCTGAAGGTAATGGTTATTCCTGAAAGAAGAAAAAAAAATTAGGTGAGTGTTAAGATTGCTTCAACTCTTTGTTGGGAGGCAATTTCTGCACTAAGCATTCAAGGAGAGGAATCCAAATAGAATGTAGCATGTTTGATGAATTAAGGAGCACTTCAAGGAATTGTTGCAATGGAAGTTGTTGCTTAGTCTTTCAGAAGAGGAAGATATGCCAGAAAAAAGTGTTCTCATAATCTGCACATGGGTCCCTGTGAGTCTTTCTTGAGTACCAGGCCATGTAAGAGAGACTGCATGGCTTGTAAAACCTGAAATATTCATTACCCGTCAGTTACCAAAACAAATAAATACAAATTGACAACCATTTCTCCATAGATAAAAAATACAATATGTGTAATGAAAATTTCACTAGATGGATTTAATAGCAGATTAGACCCATCCAAAGAAAAGATCCAGAAAATAAAAGACAATAGGAGTTATGCAAAATGTATACAAAGAAAATAGTTTGATAATAAAATAAAGATAGCCTCAGAGATCCTTGGGACAATATCAAATAGTCTAACATATATGTAATTGAAGTAGCACAAGGAGAGTGCACATAAAACATTTGAAAAATATTAAGAAATACTTGGAGCATAAAAATGTTTGAAAAATATCATGTCTTAAATTATTCAAACTTTGATGAACACTATGAAATGGAGTCCTAGTTGGCACTGTGGGTTAATGCTCCAGACTGCAAAGCCATTTGAACTGCAAGGTTGGCAGTTCAAGCTCACCAGCCAGTCCTCGGAAAACCCTATCCAGGGCCGCTATGGGTCAGAATTGACTCAATGGCACTTAACAACAACAACAACATGAAACCTTACAAATCAAAGAAGTTTAATGAACTCCAGAAAAAAATAAATACACAGAAATAAACAAGTATATCAAAGTAAATTCGCTTAAAACCAGAGATAAAGAGAAAATGTAAAATAACTGCTACACAAATACAGATAAGTAAAGTTAAGAATGAGAGAAGTAAATTATGCAAGCTTTAAATCAAAAGAATATATTTCAAATATGGGGGAAAATTGTCCAAAATAACTTTAGAAACAATGGCAAATTAAAATATTTTTCAGACAAACAAAACCTAAAGTAATTTATCACCAACAAATCAATCTTACAAAAATATTGAAGGAAGTTCTTTGGGTAGAAGGGAAATTATTCAGTCTGGATTATACCTCAACACAAAGAAAACAAAAATCCTCATAACTGGACCAATAAGCAATATCATGATAAACAAAGAAAATATTGAAGTTATTAAGTGTTTTAGACTGGGTTCTGTATTGAAGTAAAACGAGTGAAGCTTATATGTTGTTAAGTGCCGTCAAGTTGGTTCCTACCCATAGCGACCCTGTACAGGGTTCCTGAGGCTGTAAATCTTTACGGCTGGTAGTTTCAAACTGCTGACCTTGTGGTTTGCAACCTGATTCGTAACTACTATGCTACTAGAGCTCCTTGAAGCTTATATAAGTATGAGTATATATAGGAGTCTTGGTGTGACACTTCAGGTTAAGCATTGGACCACTAAGTGCAAAGTTGATGTTTCAAACCCACCAGCTTTTCTCAGAAACCCTGTGCACTATGAGTCAGAACAAACTCAATGGTACTTAACAACAACAGAACATATATAAAAAGATATAGCTCAAGGAAATAGCTCACACAGTTGTAGAGGGTGGCAAGTTCCAATTCAGTGTTTCAGATGTCAGTCTGTAGGTTTCTTCTGACTCATGTAACTAAAAGGGATGATGAACCCAAGTTTGGCAGATCAGATGAATGCTGTTGTGAATATATCCAAGATTGGCAGTTAAGATGGCAGGCTGTAGACTCACAGCCTGCAGAGGCTAATGACTTCCTAGATCAACAGGCAGTAAAACAAGACCCTGTTTCAGTCCAGATAATAAGATCAAATGATAAGGAGCCAGATGCAGGATCCATATTCAGAAAATAGCAGAAGAGCTTTGCCAGAATGTCCATGTTGGAAGCAAGCCACAGCTCTGAGAAACGTTATTTTAATTGATTGGCTGCTCATAGCAGATCTTATCATGAAGATTACTGCATTACATCAAATCTCATCATGGGGAAAGACTATATCATAACTGCCAATCCACTAAGAATCATGGTCCAGTGAGTTGGCATACAACCTTAACCATCATGTCAAGGAAGTCATTTTATTTGGAACCACAATTAAAACTTATGGAAGTAGTAGTCAAGAACTCAAACATGCTGTTAACAGCCTCCATCCTCTCAAACAAATTTTTTCTCTCTCCCTGCCTGTCTCTTTCTCCTTCCCTGTCAATATTGCCCTTTCTTCCTCCTTTTTTCCTTTCATTTCTCATTCATGTCTCCCACCCCAGCTTAGGTATTCTTCAGTTCAGGTTAAGTGTGGCATACCTATGCTCATTCTTTCTTTGTGTCTCTTGCCAAGAAAAGACTATATATATATAAAATGGAATTTTTCATGAACATTGTGAATTTCATGCATTACCTCATCACTAAATCTAGAAGCTGGATAAACATATTTTACCCATTGTATAGATGAAATGGATCCCTGAGTGGCACAAACTAAGTATTTCACCATCAGTCATAAGGTTGGTGGTTTGAACCCACTCAGAGGTACCTTGAAAAAATCAAAACAACAACAATAAAAAGAAATGCCATTATAATTAAATGTGTATAGACCTGGAATTAGAAAACCAAAAAGGAGGAACACATTTAGCATTTCTCAAGCTGAAAGAACTGAAGAAAACAAACTCAAGCCTTGAGTTGTAATATTGAAGGATTCTATGGTAAAACTATTGAATGATACAGGAAGCAGCAAAAGAAGATGTGTGAATACAGGATCACTGTAAAAAAAAGTAATTGGTCGATGCTTAGCCATTTCTAGAGATAGTATATGATCAAGAACTGATGGTATTGAAGGCAAAAGTCCAAGATACTCTGAAGCCATTGTAGAAAAACAAATGAAATCAAATGGCATATTTAATTGTGAAAATCTGCCTCAAAAGACCTATTTAAAGTGCTAAAAATGAAGATGCCATTCTGACCTAAGCCAAGGTATTTACAATCATCTCATATGCATGTGGAAGCCAGATAATGAATCAGGAAGACAGAAGAAAATTCAATGCCTTTGAATTATTGAGAAAGTGAAGAATATTGACTATATCATGGATTGGTAGAAGAATGAACAGATCTGTTTTGGAAGAGGCTATAATCAGAATGCTCTTTAGATTTGAGAATGAAAAGACTCTAACTCACATACTAGGACATGTTCTCAGAAAGTACCATTCCCTGGAGAAAGACATTATGGTTGGTAAAGTAGAGGGTCAGTGAAAAAGAGGAAGACTGAATTGACACAGAGGCAGCAATAATGGGCTTAAACATAGTAGTGATTGTAAGGTTGGCACAGGATTGAACAATGTTTTGTTCTGTTGAACACGTCTGCATCCATCCCAAATACTGTTAAATATTTATGGGACCAACTCTATCAAGTCTCCCAACTGATTAGTGTTAAGCCCCATTTAAGCTAGTTGGGACTGAAAGTCCAAGAACCAGAAGGTGGACTACATTCTCCTTTCTGGTCTCACTCCTACTTTCTAAAATGCACATCTGTGTCTGACTCTCTTTTTAAAAGTCTCTTTAAAAGGCTTTTTCAAGTTATTTCTTCTCCTTTTTCTTTGTCTTCAATTACTATCTCAGTTCAAACAGTCGACTGCTTTATTAATGTCAGGCCCATGCTGTCTTTCTTCCTTTTCCTCTAGATATGTACCTTTGGTAGAAACTGCCAATTGTCCTCCAGTATTGTTTTACTTTTCTTCATTTAATAACAGAAATTTTGTTTTACCTCATAATAATGACACACAGAGCAATCATTATTTCATAGCCTCACTTTGTTGTGTGGCCACTTCCTGATTCTCCCTTAAAAGGAATTTTGTATGATTCTCATGCTCTATCTGCTTTCCCACTTGCTAAGAAACCCTTTTAATAAAGAATCAAAACTTTTATTCTTGTTTGGCATTGTATTGGAGGTTCTCTTTGTAATAGTAACTTACAAAAAGACAAAATAATATAGTAACTCTATAATTTTCTATGTCCAAGAGAGCTGGTAATATTTCAAAATATCTCAGATTTTGCATGCACTCTACTTCTTACTTAAAGAACATGATGGGAAAATTGTTTTCAGTTTTTATCAGGGGGCAGGGACTCTGTACAAAGAATCAATTCCCTATCTCCCTGCTTGTATGCTTTCTAACTTTATCCATGTGTTTAAAAAACAAATACTAGTTTATTGCTGTCTCTCAGACAGCCCTCTAGTGATAGGTATGAAATGTGGTAATGTAGTAAGAGAAAACACATGTATAGATTTAAGTATCAACTTATGTGACTTGGGCTTAGCCCCTGACACTTTTAAACCTCTGTTGGATGCCTACTCTATGAAAGAGGAGTAAGTATGCTTGGTCTCCATACCTCACAGACCTGCCTCATTGTTTACCTAGTCCCACATCCAGCTATTTCTAGTCTTCAGGCCTTTCAACCTCTCAGATTCCGTTACTCCTATTTCTTTTCCCTCCTTTTGTTTTCCGGCTTTCCTTCCTGATGGCCATTATGAGACACTGAGATTCTGCCGTCTGTTAGAATTGAAACTAAGATCATGTGCATGAGATAAATTAGATTTTGGAATACTCAGCAATACTGGTTCAGGTTCTAGCTATAGAGTGATTTGAATCCTTCCAGTCAGTCTGTCAACCATGTGTCTTTCAGTTTGCCGTATTGTGGTGATGTATGTTACTATGCCAGAAGCTATGCCATCAGTATATCAAGTGCTAGCAGTGTCACCCAATGTGGAAAGATTCCAGCAGCAGAGCTTCCAGATGAAAAGAGACTAGGAAGAAAGGCCTGGTGATCTCTGAAAATTTGCCAATGGATCTCCTTTGGATAAGAACAATATATTGTCTAATATAGTGCAGAAACATGAGACTGCCTCCTAGATTGAAAGGCATTTAAAATACACAGTGGCTATAGAAATGGACTCAAGTAAACCCACACTCATGAAAATGCCACATTTCTTTCTGTTGAAGACAGGGTCACTCTGAGTTGGAGTTCACTTGATGGCAACTAAGAAGAACAAAATAGTCAGTGGCATAAGCTGCTAAGGTTCCCTGCCCCTGTGTAGACTAAGGCATGCCTAATGTCTTGTTTTTGTTTCTTTTCTTGTTAGGTGCCTTCAAGTCAGTTCAAACATATAGTGACCTTATGTACAACAAAACAAAACATTGCCCTGTCCTGTGCCATTCTAGTAATTGTTGCTACGCTTAAGCCCATTGCTTCTGCCACTGTGCCAATCCGTCTCACTGGAGGTCTCCCTTTTTTATGCTGACCCTTCACTTTACCAAGCATGATGTCTTTCTCCAGGAACTGGTCCCTCCTGATAATATTTCTGAAGTATGAGAGACAAGTCTGATCATCTTGGCATCTAAGGAACATTCTGGCTGAACTTCATCCAGCATAGGTTTGTTTGCCCTTATAGCAGTCCATGACATCTTTCAAATTCTTCTCCAATGCCATAGCTCAAATGCAATTCTTCTACGTTCTTCCTCATTCATTGAAAATACCATGGCTTGGATCAGGTGTACTTTAGTACTCAAACTGACAGCTTTGCTCTTGAACATTTTAAAGTGGTCTCATGCAGCAGATTTGTATAATGCAATGCATTGTTTGATTTCTTGACTGCTGTTTCAGGAGTGTTCATAGAACACACAAGCAAAATGAAGTTTTTGGCAACTTCAATCTTTTCTCTGTTTATCATGATGCTATTTATTGGCCAGTGGTAAGGATTTTTGTTTTCTGACACTGAGGTGCAAATTATACTGAGGGCTATGATCTTTGATCTTCATCTGTAAGTAGTTTAAGTCTCCTTCACTTTCAGAAAGCAAGGCTGTGTCATTTGCATATCATAGGTTTTTAAGGAGTCTTCCTCCAATCCTGATGCCATGCTTTTATTCATATAATCCAGCTTCTCCGATTATTTGCTCAGCATAGAGATTGAAAAAGTATAGCGAAAGAATACAACCCTGATAAACACCTTTCCTGATTTTAAATCATCCTGTGCCCCTTGTTTAGTTCAAACGACTGCCTCTTGGTCTGTATATAAGTTCCTCATGAGCACAATTAAGTGTTCCAGATTATTCATTCTCCACAATATTGTACATAACTTGTCATTATCCACACAGTTGGAAGCCTTTGAATAATCAATAAATCTCAGGTAAACATCTTTCTGGTATTCTTTGCTTTTAGCCAAGATCCATCCGATATCAGCAATGATATCTCTTGTTTCACATTCTCATGCGAATCTAGCTTGAACTCTGGCAATTCCCTGTCAAGGTACCGTTGTAGCTGTTTTTGAATTATCTTTAGCAAAATTTTACTTGCTGATATTACCCAATGATTTCTGCTTTCTCTTGGTCACTTCTCTTTGGAATGGGACCAAATATGAATATCTTCTTATGAATTGGACATGTAGCTGTCTTCCAAATTCTTGGCATATGTAAGTGAGTGTCTCCAGTGCTACATCACTTTATTGAAATATTTGATTTGTATTCCATCAAATCCCAGGGCCATGTTCTTTGACAATGCCTTCAGTGCACCTTGCTTTCTTAGTGCTCTTTAAAATAAACAAAAGTGAGTGTTTTTAATGAATATAAATCTGTTGTTTTACAATTTAACAAGTTAGAAGTCCAGGTTCAGGATGCTGACTCTACAGGGAAGTTTTTCCTTTGTGAGTTCTAGGAAAAAATACTCTTTGTTTCAGCTACTTTATTCAGCCATCCTTAGAGATCCTGGATTTGTAGACTCATCTGTCTCTATCATCTAAAGGTAGTGTTTGTCATGCCTAAACTGTTATTTTATTCCTCAAAAGTGCTGGTTTAGGGAACACTGCACACTATTATGGTGTAGCACTGTGGGATCAGCACTGGACGGTGAACCACTAGATTGGCAGTTCAAATCCACTAGCTACTCCTCGGAAACTCTACACTGGGTCTGTATGAGTCAGAACTGAATCACGGACACTTAACAACAAAACAACAAAATTGTAATAAGTCCTCATTAATTTAACAAAGAGGTAACATAGTGGTTTTGTATGATAAGCACTGGACTGCAACCACCAGATCTGTGGTTCAAGTCCACTAGCCTCTCTGCAGGAGAAAGATGAGGTTTTCTGTTCCTGCAAAGATTTACAGCCTGGGAAACCATGTACAACAACAACAACAACAATTTAACAAAGAGAATCTTATTCCAAATAGTATTATATAAAAAGGTATAAGCTATAGGATTTACAATATATATACTGTTGTTGTTGCTGTTAAGTGTCATTGAGTGGGTTATGACTCATAGAAAATCAGTATAGGGTTTCCAAGGAATGGCTTGTGGATTTAAAATGCCAACCTTGTGGTTAGCAGTCCAGTGCTTATCCTACAGCACCACACCAGAACTCCATATATATATTAGGGGGTGATGCAATTTTATCCATAACACTTCCTTTCTCAAGATAAACATTGTTGTTAAGTGCCATAGAGTCAGTTCTGACCCATAGCAACTCTGTATAGGGTTTCCAAGGAGCAACTGGTGGGTCTGAATCACTGACCTGGTGGTTCAAACTGACCTTGTGGTCTAGTGCATTATCCTGCAGCCCCACACTCAGACTAAAGCCAGGCATCTCAGGAGGGGCTTCTAAGAACCAATCAGTTACCTATCTTAAGTTAAAGCATCTCTACTCTGAGACCTGTGTGGAGAATAATAGCCAGGACTGTACAGAAACCCATCATTTTGCTGTCTATAAAGCTGCTTTCTCAGGATCAAGTCCTAGGGTGGCATTACCTAATCAATAACAGGGATGCAGAGAGAGAGAATAGGAGTTCACATAAATTGATTTCAACACCTGATTTTTTATGAGCAGTTACAAGCCTGGTGAAGGTTCTTGGTCTCATCAAGCAACCAGACTGATTGATTCTGAGTTCATTAGTAGTTATTAAGGTGGAGGAGAGAGAAGGAAGGAGCAGGAGATGAATGCATTCTTGGGACTTACACTCTTAATGAATATTAAGAAGTACTTTGAAAGCTGCTCATGCAGTATCTGAAGACCATGCAAGAGCACAGGGTCCAAATTTCAGTACCCAACCTAGAGTCAGAATCAACACCCAAGGCCAAGTGGAAAGCAAGGGACCTCTGAACTGGAAAAAAAAAACAACTCATATCCCGAGTTCTCCCCTGAGGCTGAGTTTCTAACATATACCATGTATTCTAAGAATTGTCTACAAATACCAAATGAAAAGGAAAAATCAATGTTATTTATTCAGATAGTATTTATGGTTGATACATACATTTAAACAATAATCTCATAATTTCTTTAGGTCTGTACATATTATCCTATCACAAATAGCATTGTACTTCAAGATAGATCTTGAAATGCTCTTTTTGATGATTACTAAAACACAATTCCTCTTGAAATTGTCATTTCTGGCATAGTAACACACATGATTATCTGATGCAAAATGGCCAATTTCTGACCATTTCAGCTCACTAATACCTAGGCTGTATATCTTTATGCATTCCATTTTATTTTTATGACTTTCAATTTTCCTAGACTCTTACTTGCTACATTTCATGCTCAGATTTTTATTGAATGTTTACAGATGTTTCTTCTCATTTTGAGTTGCACCCCATCAACAAATGAAGGTCCTCAAAAGCTTGGCTTCATTGATGTCATTAAGGTCAATTCTACTTTGAGGAAGTAGCTCTTCCAACCTGAAGGACCTTCCAACCTGAAGGGCTTATCTTCTGGCACTATATCTGAGAATGTTCCCTTGCTATTCATAAGGTCTTCAGTGGTTAAACTTTTTAGAAGTTGTCCACTTCTCTTTCTTCACAGTATGTTTTAGTTTGGAAGTTCTGCTGAAACATGTCCACCTGGGTGACCCTGTTGGATTTGGAAGTACCTGTGACATATCTTCCAGCATCAATGGAACACATAAGCCATCGGTATATGACAAATAGACCAGGGGTGGTTTCACAAGTGCCATCACAGATAATTCTAAGTCCATGGGTGACAAACAACCCACCATTCAAGTCCTTTCATTGGGAAAAGCTTCCTATGTAATTTTACTTTTTTCTTCCTTCTTTCCTCTCTCCCTCCCTCCTTTCCTTCCTTTCTCTGTCTTTCTCTTTCCCTCTGTCTTTCTATTTTGTCCATCTTTCTTTATCTATATCAATAAATGAAGCTTGTGGTTAGGAATTTTAAGTAGCTCTTTCAGTCAGGCTAGGTGGTTTATAGAGTGTTTAGCAACCAACCAAAAGTCTCTCCCAAGCCAAGCAATTTTATAATTAAGTGATAATTGTTTTTCAGAGTTTTGTTATTTTTTTTTCCCCTGGGTAGCCGAGAGAAAGATAAACAGCTGCAGGAATCAATAAGCATCAAGGTCATAGGCTGAATTATTTACTGATTCTCTGCTATTTATCTCAAACTTGTCTCTACAAGGAAAAACTGTGTCTACTTCACAGAAGATTTAGCATGTACTGGTTTAGTTTCATGGTTGTTGTTACTGCCTTTACCTTTTTAAAGGCCAAGCAAAATCACCAGCACCCTGACAAATGAACATGAGGAAAATACAAGGGCTTGAGGGTTGACTCCTTTACTGGGAGGCAAAATTTGGTGGTGGATGAAGTATTAAGCTGTCCTGGTGTGGTGCTGTAGGATAATGCACTGGACTGCGAGGTCAATTTGAACTGCAAGGTCAGCAGTTCAAACACACCAGTCACTCTTCAGAAACTCTATACAGAATTACTATGAGTCAGAACTGACTCTACAGCACTTAACAACAACACTAAGCTGTAAGAAGTATTTGGATTTAGGGCTGAGCAACACAATGTGTGAGCTGAATGTGTTTAGGCCTATACTTGTCCATTCCATAAATGACTGCAATATCTTTGTAATAGGTCTCCTAACCATCTACTTTACCTTTCCCTCCCTTTCCTACCCACTGACAGCCTTGCAAAGCATTTTGATTTGGAATGAGGTTAATCCAGAATTAGGCAAGATCAGTGGTATCTAAACAAGAATGTCCCTCTAAAACTTTAAAAAAATTATTTTTTTTTTTTTTTTTTTGAGTCTGTGAGTCAATATGCTAAACTGTGAAGGATTTCATTTTATTGGATATACAATCGACACTCATGGAAGCAGCAGTCAAGAAATCAAAGGAAATATTATAGTGGGCAAATATACTGTGAAAAACCTCATTGGTGATGGTAGTTGTTTGCCACCAACTCTGTTCTGACTTATAATAACCCTGTAGAGGCTTTCTGAAGCTAGAAATCTATCCAGAACAGAAAGTCTCATTTTTCTCCTGTGAAGCAACTGGTAGATTCTAATTACTGACCTTGTGGTTAGCAGCCCAGCTGGCAATCCTCTATGCTAGAAGGGCTCTATGAAACACCTCATTAAAGTGTTAAAAAGTAAAGATGTCACTTTGAGAATTAAAGTGCATTTCACCCAAGCCATGGTATTTTAAATCATTCATATGCTGGACAATGAATTAGAAAGATGAATGAAAAACTGATGCTTTTGAATTATGATGTTGGTGAAGAATACTGAAATTACCATGGACTGCCAGAAGAATGAACAAATCTGTTTTGAAAGAAGTACAGCCAGAATGTTCTTTAGAAGCAAAGAACGTGAGATTCCATCTCATATATTTTAGACATGTTATCAAGAAAGACCAATTTCTGGAAAAGGACATCTTACTTGGTAAAATAGAGGATCATTAGAAAACACACAGGCTCTCAATGAGATGGAGAAACATAATGTCTAAAACAATGGACTAAAATGTAGCAATAATTGTTAGGATGTCTCAGGACTAGGCAGTGTTTCATTATGTTGTTCATAGGGTTTCTATGAGTTGGAACTGACTTAATGGAACTTAAAACAAAAGTCAACATACTTTTGAGAGCGTTAGTGACACATCAAAAGTTTGATTTTTTGATACAGGTGTATCGTTGCTTTACAGAACAGGTATATTCTTTGTAGGTTGTATACAGATTGATTCATTACTAAATATACCAGAGTAGGCTGGTGTGCTTAGAGGAATTGCATTCTTACTCTAGTAGATAACCATCCCACTATTTCAGGTTTTTTATATTAATTTGGATACACTGAGCTTACTTTAAACAGTAATAATGATTTTCTGTTAGGTTGAGGATCAATCAAACGCAGAAGGTTACTTTTCAGACTGACTCAGAATTTCACAGCAATTTTAAACTAGGCAATATTTTCTCCTGAGCCCTCTTTCCTCCTTGGTGGTCCAAGGTATATTATAAAAACTGCTTCATTAATTATGCAAATGTTTATTAACTTTTTATTGTGGGTTAGCAATATAATAGATACTCATGTAAATATGGTCCTTCATCTCAAACCATATAGGGAAGATAAGTGAAGACCCATAGTAGGGTGGAGAAGCATAATTCTTGAAACACAAAGGATGTAGAAGTGCCTTTGCTTCAAATGAATGGGCTTTTGGCATTGAGAGTTGAATAAGACTTGCCCTGGGAAACACAGAGACATTATCCTAGGAAACACCAATAGTTGCAATGGACCTGAGGGGAAACAGCATGACATACATACATTCATACATACATACATACATACATACATACATACATACATACATAAAGCAGAATTTAAATGGAAAGGCAGAGAGTCATATACCATGAGGCCAGGAAAGTACAGAAGGGACAGCTAAAGCAAAGCTCATAGTAATATGGATGAATTATATATTACTTGTTGTTGTTGTTGTTAAGTGCCATCAAGTCGGTTTGGACCCATAGCGACCCTGTATAGGGTTTCCGAGGAGCCACTGGTGAACTTGAACTGTCGACCTTGTGGTTCAAACAGCTTTTCAGTCTGGCGCATTAACCCAAAGCACCACACCAAGATATTCCTTAGGTTGTTATAAATTGGGCTGTCTTCTCCAAAAACGTGTGTTTCAATCCTAACCCTTTTATCTGTGGTTCTAGCCCACTTGGGAACAGGTTATCTTTTTCTGTTAATTAGTATTAATATAAGATGTGTATCAAATACATTTCATTTGGGATACAAAAAAAGCAGATTAAGCAAGTAGCAGGGCAACTATTTGACACATATGGAGTCCTGGTGTGAAGATGTAGGATAAGTACTGGACTGCAGAGTCAGTTTGAACCACAATGTCGGTGGTTCAAATCCACCAGCCACTCTTTGGAAACCCTATACAGTGTTTCTATGAGTTGGAACCAACTTAACAACACTTAACAATAGCAAGGAAATAGAGATGGGGGAATACAGATGTCACAGTTAGGAAGATCACCCAAGAATCAAGAAGCAGAATTGAGAAGAGAAAAAGACCTTTCCCTAGAGTCCACAGCTTGAACTTGTATGCCAAAATTGTGGTTCAAAACCAATCTTGCACATTAACCCACAGTGCCATACCAGGTAAGATATATACAGCCCTATAAAATGATAGGATAGCCAAACTTCTCTTCTCATACTTCAGATATATTGTCAGGAGGTACCAGTTGCTGGAGAAGGATATCATGTTTGGTAAGGTGGAAGGGCAGAGAAAAAGAGGAAGACCCCAAGCGAGATGGGTTGGAAAAGCAACAGTATCAATGGGTTCAACTGTGGCAACAATAGTGATGTTGGCCCAGGATCAGGCAATGCTTTGTTCTGCTGTGCATAAGGTCGCTATGGGTCAGTACTGACACCTAACATAAAATGATAGGGGTCCTGGTGTGTGGCACTGCAGGATAAGCACTGGACAGTTAACAAATCCACCAGCCACTCCTTGGAAACCATATATGTAGTAAGTATAAGTCAGAACGGACTCAATGACACATAATAGCTATAATAACATGAACTGATAGCCCTGAAGGCCCTGACTTCTGTTTAAATTGAGTGCAGTTTACAGAAGAAATTGTGCAGCAAAATGATCTTTCCTAAACACAAATCTATCAATTTTCCATGAAGAAATCATCAAGATTTTCCTTGCTCCCTGTCTTAGTTATCTACTTCTGCTATAGCAGAAAGGCAGGTGGGTGACTTTAACATACAATATTCATTTTCTAACACTTTAGAAGACTAGTCCAAATTCAGTGTGTTGATTCTAGGGCAAGTATTCTTTTTCTCTGGAGAAACCCTACACAGGGTCGCTATGAGTTGGGACTGACTCAATGGCACTTGACAACAACATATTTCTCACTACTAACACTATCAGCCAGCCACTCTGAACTCAAGGTTTGAACATCACACAAGAATAAGTGAGGAAGTCAACCAACTGGAATTTTGGAGAATGAAGCAGCTTTGGCTATTTCCTCATATCACTTTGTATCAGTCATGATTAAAAACTTGGCTAACATGCTGGATATGAGCTATATTCTGGGCCCTTCTTTCAATACAAGATTTACTAAAACTCCTGAAACAAAGCATCTGCCTACTCTCAGACTATTTAGGATAGGAGGGTAGCCGAGAGAAAGATAAACAGCTGCAGGAATCAATAAGCATCAAGGTCATAGGCTGGTTGCTATGGGTCAGAACCTACTCAACAGCACATAACAACAACAATAACATGGGCAACATATTGAATGGTGCAGAAAGCATCAGAGGAAGATAGAAGGAATAAAACAAGTCACTGTATCAAAAAGAAATGGTCTATGTTCAACTCTTTGAAGAGGTTGCATATTATCAAAACTGATGGCATTTCAGAAAGAAATCCAAGCTTTGACTGAATGCATTGGTGAAAAACAAGGTTCCAGAAAGTTGTGGGATATAAATGGAAATCTTTAAAAAAACCAACTGATGAAGCATTGGAGGCATTCACCCATCTATGCCAGGAAATTTGGAATACAGCTATCTGGCCAACCAAATGGAAGAGATTCTTATGTGTGCCCATTCTAAAGAAAAGTAACCTAACAGAATGTGGAAATCATGAAGTTATATCATTAATATCACATGCAAGTTAAATTTTGATGCTAATTCAAAATCATTGGTAACAGCAATTGGACAGGAAATTGCTAGAAGTTCAAGCCAGATTCAGCAGAGGATGTGAACCTAGGGATTTCATAATGGATATCAGATGTGTCTTGGCTGAAAGCAGAGAATGTTATTGTCTATGCAAAGGCTTTCAACTGTGTTTATCATGACTATGGATAGTGTTGTGAAGAATGGGCATTCCAGAACTTGGAATTGTGCTCATGAGAAACCTGTACATAGTCTAAGAGACAGTTGTTTGAACAGAAGAAAGAAATATCAGGGGACACTGAATGGTTTAAAATCTGAAAATGTGTGTTGTATCATTTCATCATACTTATTAAATCTATATGCTGAGCTAATAATAATCAGAGAAGCTAGATAATATGAATAAGAACATGGCATCAGGGATGGAGGAAGATTCACTAACTGTGACATGCCTATGACACTATCTTGCTTTATTGCTTGCTGGAAACAAAAAGAAGTTAACATACTTAATGATATAGATCAAATACCAGAGCCTTCAGTATGGATTTAACCCCAATGTAAAGAAAGCTAAAATCAGTACAACTGGACTAATAAATATTGTCATGAGAAATGGAGAAAAAGTTAAAGTTGTCAAAAACTCCATTTTGCTTAGCTACATGGAAGCAATAGTCAACAAATCAAATGATATATTGCGTTTAGCAAATCTACTAAAAATACCTTTTTATAGTTTTAATGAACAACAATGTAACTGACAGCCATAGATTTTCAGTCACCTCATATGCAAGTGAAAGTTATACAATGAATAAGAATTGATGGATTTGAATTTGACTATACAAATAATTTAAATTGTGTGGATCACAGTAAACTATTTGTTGTTGTTGTTGTTGTTAGGTGCCATCAAGTTGGTACCTACTCATAGTGACACTATGCACAGCAGAACGAAACATTGCCCGATCCTGGGCCAACCTCACCACTGTTGCCACACTTAAGTCCATTGATGCTACTACCTGGCCAATTCATCTGGGGTCTTTCTCTTTTTCTCTCACCCTCCACCTTACCAAACATGATATCCTTCTCCAGAGA
>NW_006408676.1:265617-275911 GCF_000296735.1 Chrysochloris asiatica | reverse complement strand
TATTCCATCTGGTGAGGTCCATGTGTATAGTCGTCTCTTATGCTGTCTAAAGAAGGTATTTGAAATGAACAAATCATTGATTTTGCAGAATTCTATCATGTGTTCTCCAGCATCGTTTCTATCACCAACGTCATATTTTCCAACTACTGATCCTTCCTCTTTGCTCCCTACCTTTGCATTCCAATCACCAGTAATGATCAGTACATCTTGATTGCATGTTTGATCAATTTCAGATTGAAGCAGTTGGTAGAATTCTTCAATTTCATCCTCACTGGCTTTACCAGTTGTTGTATAAATTTGAATAATAGTGGTATTAACTGGGCTTCCCTGTAGGCGCATGGATATTATCCTATCACAGATAGTATTGTACCTCATGACTGATCTGGATATGTTCTTTTTGAGAATTAATGCAACATCATTTCTCTTCAATTTGTCATTTCTGGCATAGTAAACCATGTGGTCATCAAATTCAAAATGGCCAATACCAGTCCATTTCAGCTCATTAATGTCTAAGATATCGATGTTTATGCATTCCATTTCATTTTTGACAACTTCCAATTTTCCCAGATTAATACTTCAAACATTCCATTTTCTGATTTTCAATGGATGTTTACACCTGTTTCTCTTCATTTTGAGTTGTGCCCTATCAGCAAATGAAGGTTTCGCGGGCTTTACTTCATTTGTGTCATCATGGTGAACTCTACTTTGAGGAGGCAGCTCTTTTCCAGTTGCATTTTGAGTGCCTTCCAACCTGAGGGGCTCATTTTCCGGCACTATATCTGAGTGTGTCTCTGCTCTTCATAAGGTTTTCAGTGACTAAATATTCGGAAGTAGTTTGTCACTCCTTCTTCCTAGTCTGTCTTTGTCTGAAAGTTCATCTGAAACCTGTCCACCATGGGTGACCCTGCTACTGTTTAAAATACCAGTGGCATAGCTTCCAGAATCACAAGCTTCCATCAACTCACAAGCCACCATAGTATGACAAACTGACAGATGAGTGGTAGATGGCAAACTATAGATATTAAAAATTCCATGAATTGCCAAAAGATCAAATAAATCTGTCTTTGAAGAAGTATACCCAGAGTGCTCTGTGGAATCCAGGCTGGTGAGACTTCATCTCTCATACATTGTATATGTTATCAGGAGAAACCTGTCCCTGGAGAGAGACAACATGCTTGGTAAGGTCAGCAAAAATTATGAAGACCCCCCAATGAAATGGATTTGCACAGTGGCATAAAAATAATTGTGACAATGACTGAAGACCAGCCATTGTTTCTTTCTATGTGCATAGGGTCACTATAAATTAGAACTGACTCGATAATATCTAACAACAACAATTCATTGTTGTATGCCAGAATTTAGGATGGGGTCTAATAGATAATACAGACTCATAAAAATATTTTTGAATGAATAAATGAACTTGTATATTTTTTCACAGAACTTACATTGTTGTTGGTGGTGGTGTTAAGTACCATCGAGTCACTTATAATTCATAGTGACTCTCAATAGCATTTCTAAGGAGCTGCTGGTGAGCTTGAACCACCAATCTTGTGGTTCAAGGACTTTGTAGTCCAGCTCATTAACCCACTGTGCCACAGTAGCTTAACATGTACAGCATTAAATTTCATATTAGTTCTACTAGGTCCTGAGGGGAAAAAAATCACTTCTATGGAGTATTATTAGCATTATGCAGAAGAATACATTGTCTTGCCAATCTGTTTGGGCAAAAGTTTCATTAAATAAAATAAAACACATTTTCTTTCTTTCAGGACTTCTGATATATTGTAGAACCAGGAGTCCAGTATGCAGACTTCCACAGTGGCTAGACCACATGGTCATCTCTGGAGGGACCACTACACAACACATGGGAGACACAATGCTCATTAAGATACTCCCTAATAAGTCTTCTTGCTGGTGAATTTCTCCCTCTTTTGAAGCTTCAGGTTCTTATTTATTTATGGTTCAGAATGAAGTTCTCACTAGCCTAATGTTTTTCTGGTAACATGTTAGTCTGAAAGAGCTACTCTTGGTTTTATTTCATTTCCTTTTACTCAAGGGCATTAAGGAGCGCTGGTAGTGTAGTGGTTATGAATCGGGCTGTGAACCGCAAGGTCAGCAGTTTGAAACTACCAGCTGCTCCATGAGAGAAAGATGAGGCTTTCTGCTCCCATAAAGATTTACAGCCTTGGAAACCCTGTACAGGGTCACTATGAGTCAGAACCAACTCCACAGCATATAACAACAGCAACAACTCAAGGACATTGTGCTCCACAAAAAATCTATGTACAGAATGGCAAATTGATTCTATCTGATAATCTGTAAAACTGCTAAAAAGAGAGACCTCTGAAGTTATTAAAAGTGATACCTCTAAACCATCTCTTGACCTGACTGAAGCATTAAGTGGTTGTTGGGGAACAGTGGAGAATGATCAAGAACAAACTGGGGGTGAGGTTAGGATGTCTGTATGCTGTAAGAATTGAAGTTGTTGGAGATGAGTTAGAGAGTTATCTCTAAAGATCAACTGTAGGAACACAGATCACCAGTCTGTGAGCTATGGAACAACACAAGGAATAAACCTAAAAGCTTCAGTTTCAAGAATGAGGGATGTTCAAGCCCATACCTCAGTTGCTTCTTGAGAGTCAAGTCTTCTTGGCATGCCCATCCATTTCTGCTTACCCCTGCTTCCTTGTTAGCTGCAAACCCACTAGATGGCAACCTCATGACATCTGTAGTGAAAGAGGAACAGGATTAGGGAGAGACCAGAAGTGTAATTCAATGATTATTTATTGAGCACTTAGTATATTGTTGTTGCTAAGTGCCGTCGAGTTGATTCCGACCCATAGCGACCCTGTATAGGGTTTCCAAGGAGCAGTGGGTGAGCTTGAACTGCAGACATTTCAGTTCAAATGGCTTTGCAGTCTGGCGCATTAATCCACAAAGCCACACTCTTAGATGCTTTTTCATATACCTTCTCCAATTGGTTCTGTGAATAACCTTCTCCAATAACTGTGAAGTTTATATGATATCCCTACTTTTACAAATTTAAAAACTGAGGCACAGAGGTGAAATCATTTGCTGAATAATACACAACAAAGTATGGTTCTGTGGGTTAAAGTGTCAGACTGCAAAGCCGTTTGAACTGCAAGGTTGACAGATCAAGCTCAACAGCTGCTCCTTGGAAACCCTATATGACTCAACGACACTTAACAACAACCACAACAAGTAATAAAGGTATGTTTCCTGACTCTAAGACAGTGTTTGCTACAGCACAGTAGTAACTGAGTGGGAATAAAATATATTGTTGTTGTCTATTTGGTTCTGACCCATAGCGACCCTGTATAGGGTTTCAAAGGAGCAGCTGGTGAGCTTGAACCACAGACCTTGTGTTCAAACTGACTTTGCAGTCCAGTTCATTAACCCACAGCATCACACCAGGAGTATAATTATGCACAGTTGTTGAGGAATTGGGGAGAGAGTGGAGAACACATAATACAATGGCGATTCATCTACAGATCTCTTGTGTTTAGATCAAAACTTTCTGGAAAACAAAGAGGAGCAATTTTGGGATTGTATTAATCCCTATTGAAATTCCGACTTTGAGGCAAGGGAAGAGAGAGGGTAGTGTGAAATGCCTCCCAGTATAACTTTTATAAATAGATATTTACTCCTCCTAAATGTCAAACACCACCATTTATCTCAACCTCCATCTGCAATTTTTGGTGAGGAAGAAGCAAGCTCTTTGGTAAAGGACTGAAATTTAGGAAAAGTGATATATGAAGCATCAATATATATAGGTAGACATTGATTGGGCTACTGAGGAATATGAAAAATGAACCCTACACTCAAGGAATCTACATGGACACCTAAAAATATAAGGCAATACAAAAAGAATGCCCGTGACAATAATTATTATAGAGTTTCAGAAACGTGTGTCCATGTTTCAAAGGAAGTTCTTGAATTACACTTTGAAAACATACTAAAAAGCATGAGAGGAATAAAGCAAAGACTTGGTCAGTGGGTAGACAAGCTGGGTTAGGATGTAAAGAAATAAGATTGGAAAGATAAGATGAGAACAATTTTTGGTGAGCTTTTGTTGTAAGTATAAGAAGTTTTGACTTTAACCCCATCTCAGTTAGCTAGTGTAGTTATAACTAAAATACAAAAAGTTAGTGGCTTAAGCAAACGGAAACTTATTTTCCCATAGTTTAGGAGACTAGAAGTTTGAAATCAGGGTGTCTTCTCCAAAGAAAACTCTTTTTCCTCTCTCTCACTTTTTTTTTTTTTTTTTTTTCTCTCTCTCTACTCTAGGTAGGGGTTGGTTGGTGGAATACTTGTTTCTTTTCAGTTCCTACTCCTTCAGAGTCCTGGTCTGTCAATGTGAGTTAAGTACTGGACTTCTAAACACAAGGTTGATGGTTCAAACACACCAGCTGCTTCTTGGAAATCCTATGTAGGGTTGCTGTGAGTACATATTGACTCAACCAATGCCACTTGACCACAACATTCTTTTGGCAATCATGTTGCATGACAGCTACCTTCCCTCATCTCTGCTTGCTTGCTTAATCTGTTCTTTTATGTGTCAAAAGAGATTGATTTATGACACACCCTCCATGAAGAATGAATTCTTAACATAGTAAAGAAAACCCATTCCCAAATGGGATTATAACTACAGGTATGTTGCTGCTGTTGTCAACTGCCCTGGAGTTGATTCTGACTCGACCCTATATAGGGTTTCTGAGGAGCAGCTATTGTATTTGAACTGCCAACCTTGTAGTTCACACTTCAGTGCTTATCCTACTGTGCCAAACCAAGAGTCCAGCCACAGGTATAGATGTTAGGATTTACATCATACAATTTTTGGGTGGCACAATTCAATCCATTATAGCCTCTAAGCAATGAAGATTCATAAACAAGAGGTCATAAACAGGTCATAAGGTAATTTAAAATACATTAAAATATTTACAGGAAACAGAAAGGATGGCTCCAATGGGAAGAGATTTGGAAGCAGACTAGGAAGCTTTTACAGAAACCTGGTTGTGCCTTTGAGTCCCTTCTGATTCATAGTATCCCTATGAACAGTACAGGCCCTGTTCTGTGCCTTTCTCACAATCCTTTCTGAGCCATGGCTGCAGCCACAGTGTCAGTCCATATCATTGAGGCTCTTCCTCTTTTTCAGTGGCCCTGATATGGTACTGTAGGATAAACACTGGACTCCTAACTACAAGGTTGGCATGTCAAACCCACCAGTCGCTCCTTGTAAACCCTATGAAGGGTTGCTATACATCAGAACTGACTCAATGACACTGAACAACAACAACTTTACCAATCATGATGTCTTTTTCTAGGGACTGTCTCTCCTGATAATACATCCAAAGTATATGACATGAAGTCTACCCATCCTTGCTTATAAGAAGAATTCTGGCTTTATTTTTTCCCAAGACTTTTTTGTTGTTGTTTTTGTTTTTCTGGCAATTCATGGTACTTTCAATATTCTTCTATACCACCATAATTCAAATGCATCAATTCTTCACTGGCCCTCTTTATTCATTGTCCAGCCTTCACATGTATATGAGAAGACTGAAAATATGCTGGCTTGGGTCAGGCACAACTTAGTCCTCAAAGTGATATCTTTTCTCTTTAATACTTTTAAAGAGGCCTTGTGCACAAGATTTACCCAAAGCAATACATCCTTTGATTTCTTGACTGTTGCTTCCATGAGTATTGTTTATGAAGCCAAGGTAAATGAACTCCTTGACAACTTCAGTCTTTTCTCAGTTTACCAAGATGTAGTTCATTGATCCAATTATGAGGATTTTTGATGTTTTTAGTTTGAACTATGTATGATCCATACTGAAGACTTTATTTGGAAAAAGTACAGCCACAATGATCCTTAGAATCCTGGAGAGTTAGACTTAATATTTTATACTTTGGTCATCTTGTTAAGAGAGACCAATCCCTGGAGAAGGACATCAATCATGCTTACTAAAGTGGAGGGTCAGCACAAACAGGAAGACCCCCAATGAGATAGATTGGCACAGTAGTAGCAGCAATGGGCTCAAGCATAGCAACAATTGTGAAGATGGTGCATGACCTGGTAGTGTTTTCTTCTGTTGTGCATAGGTTTGTGACGAGTTGGAATTGACTTGATGACACCTAACAACAACAACAACAAAGTATCAGTTGCCCTCCTTCTGGTACCTGTATCTGAATTGTCCTCTGGGAACCATTGCTCTCTCTTTCTCAGGCCCTGAATTTGGAAAGTTAATTACACCCCACTCCTTTTCCAGAAACAGGTAAGTGACCCAGTCCTAGCCAGTCAGTTGTCCTCTCTCCTGTACAAACAATTCAGTTTAAAATTAAATCATGTCTCAATTTGGTCCATTGGAATCAGTATTTGGATTTCCCCAGGATTCATGGGAAATAAATCATGATATTACATCACGGCTGTCAATTTAATAGGCTACATCCCAGAGGGTCTGGTGGCCATCTTGCAACCATGGTGGAGAAATTGCTGAAGGGAATGAAACTGAAAAACAAGAGTCAAGAAGTGGAGGAGATTTCCAAAATAACTAAGTTCTTGTATTCATCCATGTCTGATGTGTGTTCTGGAAAGAAAAATTAGATAAAGAAGCAGAACTGACCAATAGGAAGGGAATTGTGGTCATTGATGGCCAGTCTGATAATTAAACATTGGAGCAGGGACCTGAAGGAAGTGAAAAATGAGCAATGAAGATTCAAGGGAGAGCATGTAGGAAAAAGGAGTATACCTAATCTGCTTGAAGGCTAGTTTGGCTGGAGCAGAATGAGCAAGAGGGAGAGTGATAAACCATGAGGTCAGAGAGGAATAGGTCAGGTCATGTAAATCCTGTCATCCTTTGAAAGGAGCTCGGCTTAGACTCCCAGAATGGACAAAAGTATTAGAGTGTTTTCAGTCAAAAAGTGACATGATCCAACTTACATTTAAAAGGGTCACTCTGGTCACAGTGCTGAGAATAGATTAAAGCCAGACAATGGTAGAAGCAAGGACATGAGTTATAAGGCAATAAGCCCCCCACTTTTTTTTTCTTTGTTTAGGGCAGTATTAGTTGAGATTCTGTGTCCAGGCTAGGCACCAAGTAGCCAGAAATATGGGTTTCAGTAGGATGGTGACTCAGGAAAGGGAAGAAAGGGAGACTGAGCAGGACAATTGCAAAGGAACAGGAACCCAGAAAAAGAAGACATAAAATGAGCAGTGTTCACAAGGAAGGCCAAGGCAGGAGATAAGTAGAAGGAACCAGCAGCTGTCTCAGTTATGGGCTCTTAAGTGGTATTGACTGCCCTCTAACCAGTACAGAAGCTGCAGCAATGGGCCTTGGTCCTGGCCAAGCAGCTGAAATGGTTTATTGCTTGGCCAAGGTCTGCTGGGCAACCTATCTTCCTGTTGCCCTTGAACTATTAAGGGAAATAAATGTTCATGGGGGCCAAGGGTGGAAGTATAGACAAAGTTTGTAAAAGCTCTCTATACTTGCTGCTCACCACTTGTCTTGGCTCCTGTCCACAGGTGGAAGAAGATAGGGACCATATGTACTCTTGTGGTAGACCCCCCTCCCACAGACACTCAGAAGACAATGTCAACTGACTTTGAACTATAGAATAATCCTAACCCACTCACTTCCTGTCTCCCACAAATGAAAATCAGCTTCTTTCTTCGTCCATTAACTACCTCCTAGCCTACTTTCTTTTCCCCAGGGAAAACAGAAAATCAGATATTGCTTTAAATACATGTTTATTTAATGGGAAACTTGGCTGTCTGTAAGGGTTGGGAAGGCAGAGCTGTGTGTAAATGCCAGCTGTAAATATGAAGCCATGGCCGTTCTGTAGCTAGAGGCATCTCTGCCAAGGTCAGGAGGCTTTGTCCTACACAGTGAAAAGGCAAAATTGATCTTGCTTTTAGCATTTACCAGGCACTCTCTGAGGAGCCACTTCATAAACCACAGCATTTGTCTTTGCAAAGGACAACATCTCATTCTTCTTCCTTCCATTTCTGCCTGCCCTACTGATATACCCAATATTTGCTCTATCACAAGGTTTTAACTTTAAATATAGATACATCTTCATGTTGGGATTCTATGCACGTCTGGATTCCCAGTGCCCATCACAGCATTTGGCACATAGTGGGGGCTTCATAAATTTTGCCAAATATGGTTGAATGAATCAGTTATTATTGTCAATTTCCAACCACATATTTCTGTAATACCACCTCTCATTTGTCCCCTGTATTTTGTTTTTTTTAAGTGGCCGAAGTCCAAGAAGGTATATGAGATGTTCTTGCCTTATAAACTTCTCATATCTCTCTAGGAGAAGAAACCAAATGATGGTTTCTGCTCTTTACAACTCTAAGCAATTATGTTCTTGTTGTTAAGAGTCTTCAAGTCTGTTCCAACTCATAGCAACCCGGAATATGGTTTCCAAGAAATGGCTGCTGGGTTTGAACCACCAAAGTTGTGGTTAGCAGTACAGTGAGCTTGAACATATCCCAACTGAATTTAGAGATCATCTGAAGAACAGAATTAATGCATTAGACACTAAAGACTAAAAATCAGAAGAAGTGTGGGATGACATCAAGAACATCATACAGGAAGAAAACAAAAGGTCACTAAGAACACAAGAAAGAAGAAAAAGACTAAATGGATGTCAGAAGACACTCTGAAACTTGCTCTGCAGTGTAGAGATACTAAAGCAAAAGGAAGAAATGAGGAGATAAAAGAGATGAATAGAAAATTTCAAAAGGCAGCTCAAGAAGACAAAACCAAATATTATAATTAAATGTACAAAAACAAGAGTTAGAAAACCAAAAGGGATGAAAATGCTCAGCATTCCTTATGCTGAGGGAACTGAATAAATAATTCAAATGTCAACTTGAAATATTGAAGGAGTCTATGTCTTGGTGTGGCATTGTGGGTTAATGCACTGGACTACAAACTCACTTTAAACTTCAAGGTTGGCTTACCAGTTGCTCCTTGGAAACTCTATACAGGGTCTCTAAGGGCTGGAACAAACTCTACAGTACTTGATAGCAACAACAACCTGGGCAATATATTGAATGATGCAGAAAGCATCAAAAGAAGATGGAAGGAATACACAGAGTTACTGTGCTAAAAAGAAATGGTGGATTTTCAACCACTTCAAGAGGGAGCATATGATCAACAGCCAAAGATACTGAAGGAAGAAGTCAAAGGTGCATTGAAGGCATTGGCAAAGAACAAGGCTCCAGATTTCAATTTGTTGGAATACAAACTGAAATCTTTCAACAAAGTGATGCAGCATGGAGACACTAACTCATCTATGCCACACAAATTGGAAGACAACCTCCTGGCCAACTAACTGGAAGGGATCCATATTTCTGCCCATTCCAAAGAGAGATAACGCAACAGAATGAGGAAATAAACAGACAATATCATTAATATTGCATTCAAGTAAAATTTTGCTAAAGATAATTAAAATATATATATTGCAATCATAAATTGATGGTGAGCTTCTAGTGGTTCAAGCCAGATTCAGAAGAGGATGTGAAACTAGGGCGATCATTGCTGATGGATCTTGGCTGAAAACAGAGAATATCAGGAAGATGTTTACCTGTGCTTTATTGACTACACAAAGGTTTTCAATTGTGTGGAATATGACACTCTATGGACAACATTGTGGAGAATGAGTATTCCAGAAAACTTAATTTTGCTCATGAGGAACATGTACACACATAAAGAGGCAGTTGTTTGAACAAAACGAAAGGACACTGAATGGTGTGCATCAGGGTTTTATTTTTTCACCATAGTTATTTAATATATATGTTGAGCAAATAATCCGAGAAGCTGGATTATGTGAAGAAAACATGCCATTAGGATTGGAGGAGGACTCATTAACAACCTTCAATATGCCAATGATACAACCTTGCTTGCTGAAAGTGAAGAGGACTTAAAATATTGATGAAGATCAAAGACCACCACCTTCAGTATAGGATGCACCTCAATATAAAGAAAGCAAAAATCCTCATCATTGGACCAATAAACAACATGGAGAAAAGTCTGAAATTCTCAAAGACTTCATTTTGCTCAGATCAACCATCGACACTCATGGAAGCAGCAGTCAAGAAATCATACAATAGATTGCATTAAGCAAATCTGATGCACAAAACCTCTTTAAAATGTTGAAGAGCAAAGATGTCAGTTTGAGAGAACAAACAAGATGGCGGATCAGGTGGACGTATAGCAGAGAGCTCCGCCAACAACAACACAGAATTCCCGACCAAGCAGGCTCA
>NW_006408676.1:247888-262342 GCF_000296735.1 Chrysochloris asiatica | reverse complement strand
TGAAAGTTGGACAGTGAATAAAGAAGACCATAGAAGAACTGATGTCTTTGAGTTATGGTGTTGGTGGGGAATATTAAAAATACAAGGATTTCCAAATGTGCAAACCAATCTGTTTTGGAAGAAGTACAGGATAACTTCTCCTTGGACGTCAGGATAACTAGACTTTGTCTCTCATACTTTGGACATACTATCAGAAGGGAACAACCCCTTGAGAAGGATATGTTTGGTAAAGTGGGCAGTCAGAGAAAAGAGAAAGACCCCCAACGAGATGGACTGGCACTGTAGCAGCTGCAACGGCTTCAAACAGCAATGATTGTGAGGTTGGTGCAGGACTGGGCAGTGTTTCGTTCTGTTGTGCATAAGGTTGCCATGATTCGGTACCAACTTTAGAGCACCTAACAACAACAATCCAAACCAGCTGCTTCTCAGAAACCCTATACAGAACAGCTATGAGTCAGAACTTAACTGTTAAGGCAGCACTTAACAACAACAATCCAAACTCTTTTTCTCATTGCAGTGGAGCTATACTGCAAGGTTGGTGGTTCAAACTCACCAGCTGCTACTCAGAAACCCGATACAGGGTCACTATGAGTTGGAGCAGACTTGATGGAATTTAACAACATGGGCCTATAATCTCCGAACCAACCGTTGCATTTATAGAGTAGGGGTGAACAAAGGATCTCTAAACGGAGTTTAGGAGGCTTTGGCTTTTAGGCAATAACTTTTCCTTGGTGGCCTTGGAAGAGCAATTCACATTTTGAAATTTCATTGTCCTCTTCTGTTAAATGAAGACATTGAAATGGAAATTTTATGATTTGAAATGAAACAATATCTAAGACAACAATAAACAAGCCATCACAGAGCAAATAAGTTGTGTAATTACTTGGGGTCTAGAAAACCTGGTTTTAATTCTGGACCTGTCACTAATTGTGTGACATTGGGTGGACATGCCTTAAGGTTCCTGACCTTCAGTTTTCTCCTATATAAATCAGAAGAGGAGTCATACTCCCTCATATGATTGGTCTAAGAATTAAATACATATTAATTTGCAAAGTGCTTTTCATAGATCCTAATAAATTAGCATGTCTAACTGCCAAATTAACAGTCTAGGGAAGTACTGTTCATAAAACTTTCTGAGATGATTGACATGTTCCATAGATGAGCTCACCAAAACAGTAGCCACCAGCCATTGGTAGCCATCGAGTAGTATCAATGTAGTGAGTGTCACTGAAGAACTGACCTTTACATTTTACTTCATTATAATTATTTTAAAGAAGCTCTGGTAGCGTAGTGGTTATGAACCGGGCTGCAAGCCACAAGATCAGCAGTTCGAAACTACCAGCTGTCCTGCGGGAGAAAGATGAGACTTTCTGCTCCCGTAAATATTTACAGCCTCGGAAACCCTGTGCAGGGTCGCTATGAGTCGGAACCGACTCCACGGCACATAACAACCACAACAACATAATTATTTTAATGATTAAGTTTAAATTTCATAGCCTCATATGACTAGTGCTTCCTGTATTGGACAAAGTAGGTGTGGACATCAGGAAATACCAGAATATCACAGAAAGGCATGAAGGAAATCATGGAAGAGTAACTGAATTAGGTCACAGAAATAGATAGGATTCTGATAGTAGCAACTAAGTTTGGAAGGCCAGCAGTGTCCAGGACTGTGAATAAACCAGTGTGGTCAGAGCAGAGGATTTTTATGGGGTAAAGTGATAGTCTGGAAGGAGCTTGAACTCAAACTACAATGATCTTAGATTCCAAGTTAAAGAACCTCAAATGTGTTCAGCAACCTGGATAGTACAAATGATTGCCATTCATGACAGCAAACTGAAAGGCTGGTGGCTGGATCCACCCATAGACAGCTTGGAAAAAGTCTGCTGAACTACTTCCAAAAAATCAGCAATTGAAAACCTTATGGAAAACAATTGTACTCTGATCCACATGGTGGCTCTTGAGTCAGAATCAACTCAATGACAACTGAAACTGGCAAGTATTCAATCAGTGCTATGATATGTCCAGGTAAGTGTTTTAGAAATATTAATATCCTAAATAAGCATGTTATTTGGAACTTTAGATTTTTGGAGGGCCAGATCCATGTCTTTAAGTTAAATTATGAGAGGCTGTTGTTATCACATCAGGAACTCAAAAGTGCTTTAAACAATTTAAATCAAATAAATAGATAGCTTTGCTAGGATCATGCTGCTTTACAAGAATCTTCCATTACCAATGCAGAACGTTCCATATTGCCTGGAAAATTACAGGCTTTTAGGGACTCTTGCTTGATGGAGCTGTGTAAATGGGTCTAAAAGAGGTACACAATGTAGCCCACATCATCACTGGGGGCGATACGGCATGCAGAATGTCTAAGTACCAACAAAAGATTTTCACTTGTGCACTCCCTCAGTGCACTATCGTGAAATGTTCCTGAAATTATTATTTTAACAACAGATTGGAGAAGCTAATTTGTATGAAATCAAACATGAGTACTATGGAGAGGCAGGCAGGTGATAGTGTGTAAACTGTCTAATGGAAAATGTCAATAGTTTACATCAGAGCCGTAGGAGAGTGAGGAAGCACACAGAATTGAGAACAAATGGCCATATATATATATATATATATTTTTTTTTCTTAAATGTTTTATTGTGAATTATGTGATAGTTTGCATGGGAGAACATTCGTTTTACATTCATTCTATCATATATCGTCTCATTGCCATAGTTACAATCCCCTCCATGCAATCCTTCCCCCGTACCCCCCAGGTCTTCAGTGCACAGTTGCTCTCCCTCTCTGGATCTAAAGTCTCCAGCTGCTCCATCGCTCCACGTCATCATCTCTGGCTCCATTTCAGGCATCACTGCTTCTCTGGGTAGGGTCCCGCTCTCTGCTCTTCTCCCTTGATGGTCCTAGGGACCTCCACTCCCATGTATTTTTGAGTAACTGATTTGTTATACAGTCCAGCTAATGTATTACAAGAAACTTGAGACTCAAAAATCCACTGCTAATCAGCTGAAACCCATTAATTCAAAATATATCCTTTATTAAAAAGAGGAGGGATACATCTCTCGATCCTATACCTGCTCTTGTTTTCATTACTATCTTTTCTTAATTCTCTTCCTGTCTTGGTCACTCCTCCTGCCTCTCTTTCTCAAACACAGAAAAAAATATACTCTTACAGACTTTGTTTTATTTTTATTTTTTTGCATGCATTCATTTGTTTATATTGCACCTTATTTTTTACATCTGCTAGGTTAGTCTTTCAAAGCTTGTGGCAGTGGTTATGTGCAGTGGTGTCAGTTCCAACTCACAACAACCCTGCATAGGGTTTCCAAGGCTGTAAATCTTTACAGGAGCAGAACGCCTTATCTTTCTCCTGTGGAACCACTGGTAGTTTTGAACAGCTGACCTTGAGATTAGTAGCCCTACTTGTAACCACTATACTACCAGAGCTCTTTGATAGTGGCTTGATCATTAAAATATTTTCTTAGGTAGAATCCTATTACATCATTTGTCATTGCCAGAGCCTTGCCAGCTCAAAGATTCAGATACAAGAAATATAGTTAAATGGCTCCACTACAAACCTATGTGTTCATGAAAAGGGACTTCATGCTAAATTGAATGAGTTTCTGTACTTCTGAGTAACAAGCATTTATGCACCAGTCACCCTCATACTTGAAAAACAGTAAGTGCTTCACGTGCATCAGATTGCTTCCTTACTTCTTTCATTCTCTGCTCAAATGTCTTCTCCTATGTGCGGACTTTTCTAACAACCCTACCTGAAATAACCACCAAATCTGCCCCCAACTTCTATTCCTTTGTTCTGCTTTTATTTCTATTTCTATATTTGAAAACAGCATATATTTATTTCTTTGTTTATGGTATTCTCCTCTATTAAGATATAAGTTCCATCACATTTAATCTTCAACAGAGCTCTGAGGTGACTACTATGAGCTCTACTTTCCAAGTGGATATATGGTAAGATTATGGTAACTTCCTGTACTCTCTCCATGGAATCATCTGAACTTTACCTATTGTTGCTGTCATCAATACACATTGTTGTCCAGCATGAGTCCTCGTAACCTGTCATCTGTCTTTCATCTCTTGAACATTCTGCTCTTGGCATGCTTGAAGATGTCCTTCACCATTGTCTGCTCTGTAGAATCCTGCCTCACACCAGGGGTATGCTGAAGAACTTGTCTTATCCCTAACCTCGCTCCTTAATTGCTTGAGAATGCTCAAATCCTGACTCTGAGTGGACAGCCTCTACCACTTCAATACAGACACATTAATTTATCCGTACCTTTTGGGCTTCTAACTGCAAGATCAGCAGTTCAAACCTACCAGGTGCTCCATAGGATAATGATAAGGCTTCCTTTTCTGTAAAGATTTACAGGCTTAGAAACCCTATACAGGGTTACTGTGAGTCAGAACTGACTCAGTGGCACACAAGCACCACCATTATTACCACTACTACCACCACCACCTCAGAGACAACCCAATATCATCATCCTCAAAAAGTTTTATAACACTACCCTGCCCTCCCCTTCCTGGAATTCACTGGTGATTAGATGCTGAATGCATTAGATAGATAGATAGATAGATAGATAGATAGATAGATAGATAGATAGAGATAGATAGATATAGATATAGATATATAATCTGAAAAACTGGAAGTTTATGGGAAATAGCAATAATCTATTAAAAAAACAAAAACAAACTATGAAGCAAATCACTTCTATTAACAGGCTCAAAGAAAGAGGGAATAATTTTTATTAAATTTAAGAATCAAAGATGACTTTATATAATTAGGATTACATGCAGAAGAATTTGGTGGTTAGACAGGAAATCTATTTAGGTCCAGCCTAAGTTTCATATAGCCAGTCTATAGGCACAATCAGAGTAGCAGTATTACCAGAAACCAGGAAATCTCCAATCCGCATGAGTTTAATTAACCAGCTAGATAATTACATCACCAATATCTACTTGTAGCCCATTTTCAGTGTGTGTGTGTGTATGTATATATATATATATATATGGTGGTGGTGGTGGTGGTGGTTATGTTCTGTGGAGTTGGAACCAATTCATAGCAAGCCTGTACAGTGTTTCTGAGGCTGTAAATCTTTATGGGAGCAGAAAACCTCATCTTTCTCCCATGGAACAGCTGGTAGTTTTGAACTGCTGACCTTAAGGTTTGCAGCCTGATTCATAATCACTATGCTACCAGAGCTCCTATTGTTGTTGTTGTTGTTAAGTGCTGTCGAGTCGGTTCGGACCCATAGCGACCCTGTACAGGGTTTCCGAGGGTGTAAATCTTTACGGGAGTAGAAAGCCTCATCTTTCTCCCGCGGAGCAGCTCCTATAGATATGTATAATTATTATTGGTAGTATTTTTAAATTAAATCAATGCAATCCATTGCAACTTGTTTCAGTGTTAGATTCATGAGTATTACTAAAATGTTTTTATTCTTTTCCTTCAAATCCTGACCACTAAGACTACCAAATTGTGCTACAATTGGTTGACAAATCTACTGCAGACAAAAGAAACATCTTTCCTTCCTCAGATAATATTACATATAATTTCTCTAGGGTTCCTACCACACAGGTAGCTTCACATTGGTGGGGGCAGCACCCCTGATAGCCTTCAGGGAAAGCAGAGGTCAAAAAGTAGGAATCTACAAGTAGCTTCCCTCTGCTTCTGCCCATCCTTAGTACTAGCTAATGCTTTGTATTGCTAACACTATTCATAAGTTATTAACAGCTGAACAGAATTCTGAACCTTCTGTTCCTAACATATTTCTAGCACCATTCATAACCCACAGTTGTTATCAAAAGGCATTTGTAGTTGTGAATAAAGGTAGCTGAGCAGACTGAATGAATTAATAAACAGTCTCTATATGAAATGCTCATCTTAGAATAGCTTAAAATCTTACTTACCAAGGTCCATCTCAGGATAAGACAACCTAAGCAGATTCTCTTTTCCTTTCCCACCCTCAGTCAGGAAGATACACTGCTAATGTTAGTCAGTCAGTAGATCCATAATCATAGAGCACCTGCTACATGCAAAAGACCATCTTAGTGAGGAGGTAAGGAGCTAACCAGGAAAATGAAGACCTTGGCACATGATACAGACTCAATAATAACAATTCTTAAACATTTTGTGGTACATGAAGTATAATCTAAATAATGAACCACAATAGTCAGCAAAAGCTGAAGAAACTCCTTTTGCTTTAATTCTGCCATCTGTCGTCTTTTTCTGCTTCCTTCTTGGTTTTGAGCATTTGGACAGTGGAAGGAAGAAGTTGAACATTGAGGGCTCAACCAAACAGTACTCCACAGAAGAAGAATAAACAGCAGCTGATCCACCCCCAACCCAAATGATGTACTTGTTTTTGAAGATCCAATAGATTTTAAGGTTTCAATATTATCTAAGTTAAGATGACAACACATGATCTGATGATTTATCTAAATAAGCAACTAGTGTTCATACAGTATGACATGAAGTGTCATGGTGGCATATATGGGACAGAGATATGCTTCAGCTAAGTATTAATGAACATAGAAAAACGTGCCTGTACTTTGTATCTGCTGTACACTTTGGAGTAATCAGACAGTAGGCGAAAAGTGTGAACGTTACTCCAGTCAAAGTGCACAGCAGATACAAAGATTTAGAGGAGTGAAACAACCAAGAGCATTTGGAGACTTTATCCTAGTTTGTGTGGTTGAAACAGAAAATTTATACAGTAATGACAAAGCAAAGGTCTAACTAATATTGGTTAAAAAAACAAAACAACACAAAACTTGTAAGCAATGCCAAGGAACTAAAAATTTATTTTGAGGTTCAAGAGTGAGTCTTTGGGGGAAAGGACAGAGAGAAGTATAGACAGATGAACAATATGGAAAGTTTCTCATAAATGAGGAGGATAGAGATTGGAGACAGGAAGAACTGTTTAGGGACAATAAAATATTTTCAGGTAAGAATAAGTAGGGTCCTACACTGATTAATATCAGTAAATATCCATCACTAACATTGAGAAATATTTAGACTCTAATGGGTGCTTTCTTTTTTTTTGAAAGTTAGCTGCACAGAACAATCCTTCAGGTGCTAAATTTATCAAAAAGTAATGTTAATGCTGCTGCTGCTGCTGCTGCTGCAGGGTGATATAGAGTCAATTCCAACTCAGTGACTCCATGCAACAGAATAGAACTGCCCCATAGTGTTTTCTTAGTTGTAATCTTTATGGAAAGAAGCTCTGGTAGTGTAGTGGTTACAAATCGGGCTGCTAACCTCAAGGTTGGCAGTTCAAAACTACCAGCTGTTCTGTGGGAGAAAGATGAGGCTTTCTGCTCCCGTAAAAATTTACAGCCTCGGAAACCCTATATAGGGTCATTATGAGTCGGAACTGAATCCACGGTACTTAACAACAACAACAGCAACAATCTTTATGGAAGCAGATCACCAGCTATTTATACAGAAGTATTTGGATCAACGATCAACACTCATGGAAGCAGCAGTCAAGAGACCAAAGGACATATTGCATAAGGCAAATCTGCTGCACAAGACCTTTTTAAAGTGTTGAAGAGCAAAGAGCTTGATGACTAAGGTGCACCTGACCCAAGCCATGGTATTTTCAATAACCTCATCTGCATGCGAAAGCTGGACAGTGAATAAGGAAGACCATAGAAGAATTGATGCATTTGAGTCATGGTGCTGGAGGAGATATTGAAAGTGTCATTGGCTGCCAAAAGAACAAACAGATCTGTGTTGGAAGAAGTACAGCTAAAGTGCTCCTTGTAGGCCAAGATGGCCAAACTTCGTCTCTCATACTTTGGACATATTGTCAGGAGGGACCAGTCACTGGAGAAGGATATCATGTTTGGTAGGGTGGAGGGTCAGAGAAAAAAAGGAAGACCCCCAACGAGATGGATTGGCCAACTCATGCATGGCAACAATAGTGAGGTTGGCCCAGGATCAGGCAGTGTTTCGTTCTGCTGTGCATAAGGTTGCTATGAGTTGGTACCAACTCGATGGCACCTAACAACAACAACAAAAACTGGGTGGGTCTAAACTGCCAACCCTTAGATTAGTAGCTGTGTACTTAACCATTATCACTATAAATACTAAAATAGTAAACTGATCTGGAAATATAACCAATGCAAGCACCATTTTTCTAGCATATCTAATATTAAGAAAAAGGCATGGTCCTTTGTTCATTTGCCTACAACATCCACTGCTCCAGTCTGATTCTAATAGAAAGAGTGCTGGTAGTGCATTGCATTTCCTTTCTAGTAAATCTGGATGTGGTGAAATCATTCTAATTGAGATATGAATCTGTTTAACACATCATCCTTCCAAGTTCTATTACTTTGTTTTCCAATAGATAAGATTTAAGCTAAAAGATTAACACTGTACTATCTGGTGTGATTGAAGACAGCATAAGGAGAGAGGGGAAGGAGGACATCAAGATGTCCAAGAAGCCACATCTGAGCTCACATTTGACCACAGAGGGCCTTGACTATCAAGCTGCTTCATTTTTGCCATAGATATTGACTGCCTCCACAGGGCAGATGGTGGTGGTGTGCCACTGAGTTCATTCTGACTCATAGCATCCCTGTTAAGGGTTTCCAAGGCTGTACATGTTTATGGGAGCAGGAAGCCTCATTTTTTTTTTCCTGTGGGATTGGCTGGTAGACTCAAACTGCTGACCTTGCAGTTAGGAGCCCAATGTGTAACCACTCTGCTATCAGGGATCCTATAGGACAGAAAGGTCAGAGATAAATCTTTTCTAGTGGTAGTGTAGTACAACAAAAAAACCACGGGTCTTGGAATCAGATCTAGAACCTAATCCCAACTCTACCCTTTTTAGCTTTGTAATTCTTAGACAAGTTGGGGCACCTCTCTGATCCTGGTTTCTTATCCATCACATGGAAGGGAAAGGTCTGTCTGGTGAAAATTACATGTGTGAAGCACACTGCACAGAATACTTCAGTCGTTCTCACTCTGGAGCTATTTTGACTCTAGGACACATTTGCCTGGTGTGGTGCTGTGGAATAAAGCACTGGACCGCAAAGTTGGTTTGAAACACGGGGTTGACGGTTCAAACTCACCAGCCAATCCTCAGAACCAACTCAATGACATTTAACAACAAAACACAGCAAAATAGAAGGATAGTACTAGGATCTAGTGGGTAGAGAGCAAAGTTACTGCTAAACACCCTATACCACACAGGGGAGCCTCCACAACACAAAATTATTAAACTGAAAACATTAACAGTACTGAGGTTGAGGAACATAATCTGATAAAATGCTTAATAAATAGCTTGTTAAGTATTTCTTTTAACACCTCTCTCCCATTATTTTATGTTCCCCACAACCCAAGGTATAAAAAATATCACAGTGGAGACATCCACCCTATGGGATAACTTTTGGCTGCTGACTGGAGAGACGGTTAGTAATTCTCTCAGCTGTTTGCTTTATTGGGATTAGAGTGACTGATTTGGACAGAGCTGATTCAATCAACTCCAGATTGCTTATTTTCCTCATTCCTAGCTTTTTTGAGTGAATTTTTATGTTCCACAAAGCAAGGCACAAAACTCTGGCATCACCCCTTTACCTAACTGTGTTTTTGGTTTACCATGAGTCACTATCGTCATGATTTCCTTTCTGCATCCCATCTCTGCCACTACCCACAAGCCCACAGAGCTTTACTAACTGCAGAGCAGGTGTGTTTTCCTATGCAAATATTCCCACAGGCCTTTAAGGGATTTTCTTTTTTATTTCATTTTTAGAAACAAGCCTGTATCACAGCCTACCCTGATTAAAAGTCAGCCTTGCAGATTGGATTTGAACCCCTCTATTTTCTTTATTTCTCTCCATACACACATGGAGTGGTAATGAAAAACTCTACACCTTTCTAAACTAGGCATACTCCAATTGATGTTTCCTTCCAGACAAAATAAATGTAAATATTTGAAAGAGAAGAGAGGAAATAACCATTTTCTCTTTTTCCTTTATCCATATATATAAACCCAGCGCAGCAGATAGGGTACACAGATATTCACATAGACATGCTTCCCCTGCCCCCTTCACACACACGCACTCACACATATGAATGCATACACAAAAGAGAAAAGAACAAATGCAAAGCAGATTGTTCACAGTACCAGTCTGACTTCTGGTCACGGGGGACACCCAGAGCTGATTATTTCCCTTCATGGGGGAACTCAAGACTGAGAGATCACAGAGCTGATCGTACCTCTCTCCAGAGAAAGGAACCTAGCTGATTCCTTAATCTAGCTTTCCTCTGGCTGTCTTCACTTTCTCTGTATCCATTTCCTTAGTTGTAAAAAAAGGGTAATGATATGAATGCTGATCAACTTCTTGGAGTGTTAAGGTGATCAAATGGCATAATGGATGGGAAATTATTTCAAGTAGAATGTGCTGGGCAAATATACAATTTTTAAAGCAACTTCTCAATATAGCTTCCTTGCTTATCTCTGCCTCGTTCCTCAGCTGTCCTTGTCCATAGCAATTCCTCACCAGGAAAAGCTAGGTTTAGACTGTAAAGATAGAAGTTTGTAACACAAAGGAGAGAGTAGTTAATCTTACAGTCCAGGAACAGAGGACCCTAGAACCATCAAGGGAGAAGAATGGAATGTGGGACCCTAGTCAGAGAAGCAGCAACACTAGAGATGGGGGCAGAGATGAGGACATGGAGAGATAGCAATTGAGGACTCTAGACTCATGGAAAGAGAAAGTCTGTGTGCTGGTGGCCAAGAGGCAGGCTTGCAGAATGTGCCCTTTGGTTGTTTAAATGATTATATATTCCTGAGTTTTTTTGTGTACATCCCTGCCCCACCCCCCCAAAAAAAAACCAACAACAATAAAAGAAATGGAATAGAAGCAAAAATACTGTTGAATGATGATGCATGGAGGGGATTGTAATTATTGCAATGAAATGAGTACAAAACCGATGTTCTCTCATGTAAAATTTCACTCAATTCACAATAAAATCTTTAAAAAAAAAAAGCTAAGTTTAGAAAACCAATCCAGGATAGAGGGGATGTGTGGTAGAACAGACTTGGGGCTGAGGAGGAAGAACATGTGAATGAAAGGACCAGGATACCACCTCCTCAACTCCTGATGCTGACTGTCAGACCTGAGGAGCTTTAGAACTTGGCAGTCATAGCCACAGGCCCAGACTCTGGGTTGAGACTGCCACAGGGAGAACATTTTTTCATTTTTACTTTTGGCAATCTAGAAGAAATGGCACCTGTGTATCTAACCAATGCATGCACCACTTTTTCTAATTCCCAACTCAACAAAATACAGCTTTCATCACTTGATAGTATACATGCACAGCCCATGTGGAGACACAAAAATCAATGCACATTGATTCTGAAGTGAGGAATTCATAAACTTCTTTAAGGTCATGGATTGATTTTTTAAATTCTGTAAAAGAAAAGTGAGACTTTAGGCCTTTCTCTGAATTTCTGCCTCCCTTCTCATCTGCAGAGACACAGCCTTTCACATATGCTCTCCCTCACCTGTGAGTTCATGCCCTGCCTTCCCTTTCTTGGGACCACCAGGAGGAAGAAGCACTTAGATAAAAAGAGAGAATGATGGAGAGATATTTAAACACTCCTTTGTCTACATCAAAGCTTCCTCACACTGACTTAATTCTCTGGATTAATCAAATAATGGAACAAATGGATTTGAAGAATGACATCACAAAAATGAGCACAGTGATTTAAATAGACTCCTTAATGTTGCGCAGCAAGGGGTTTCATTTAAGTGCTTAAGGCCTGGGATTAACCAGTGCTTCTTTCCAACTGTTGTTTTTGCCCAAGGCACCAAGTGGTGAGAAAAAATAGCACTGAGTAAGTTTAAAGATGAACTGGATGCTGGGCCCCCAACAAGCATAGACTAAGTTACCACTGAAATCACCTGGAACCTCAGTTTTCTTATACCTGTTCAACATCATAGCACCACACATGCTTCCACTGACTATCAAACCTGGATCTTCTGCATGGAAGGCATGAAACCAACCATCACTTTCCTCAAAGTATTTGGTGATTACAAGATAATTATTACTCTAAAAAGTATTCATATTTAAAGGAAATTCATGAATTATATAAGTCCTAATAGGTTTCTTTTTTACTACCTTCTTACCCCTTTTTTTTCCTTAGTATGCTATGTTTGAGTGTGGTGGCTCCATACCATAAGTACTGGACTATGAACCTCAAGGTCTGAGGTTTGATCTCATCAGCCACTTCGTGGGAAAAAGATGTTTTCTGCTCCCGTAAGGATGTAACTGCTCAGAAATCCTATGCAACTCTGTTATGAGTCAGAACTGAGTCGATGGCACTTAACAATATTATCTTTGAGACTGGCAAGTATTAACTCTGGAGCCAAATACTATTGAGGTAAAATCCTAGCCTTACTACTTCTTAGCTGTTACCTGGTTACCTGACCTTCCATATTTAGAAGCTTCTTCATTTATAAAATGGTGATACCTACACCCACTTTGGAGTCCTAGTATGACAGTGTAGGATAAGCACTGGACTGCCAACCACTAGGTTAGCAGTTCAAACCCACCAATCATTCCATAGAAATCCTATACAGGTTCACTATGAGTTGAAACTGACTTGATGACACTTAATAACAACAATCCTCACCTCATGAACTTGGAAGCAAGATCACATGTGCATCTGCACATACTAAACAACAAATGGTGGCAGGCACAGCTATCATGATCATTATTCAGAAGATCTAAGCCCTGCCAGCTGGAGGGCATGTGTGGAGAAATGGAGAACCAGAGCCAGGTCCCTTCCTCAGGACTGCTGCCAACCCCTTTGGATTTCTGCAAAGAGTCCCTGCCCAAACAGCTCTTCCTGGCACTGATCTCTTGGCTGACATGGCAGTTGGTTCTGCCTGCTCCCCAACCAGGCAGAGGAACTAGAGTCCCTGGTCTCAGCTGCACTTGATCACATGGGTTTGATTGTGTCAGGTTGCTCAATTAGCAGCAAATCAAGATGTTCAGATGGTATGGAGATATACCATTGCAAGCCAGACCCCTCACCTCCACACTGAGGGTGGCAGATTGAGGCTGTGTTGGCTACCAACTTACTGTCATCCTCACAGGCCTCTTTGTTACACATAAGTCTCCTTTCTGAATTCTCAAAGTCCTTTTTGCCATCTCACTCTGGTCCTGCAGGCTGTCAGTGCCTGTCAGTTTGAGCTTGGGCTCAGCTGTGCCTGTCACTGTGTTTCCTCTCATTAGTAGAATCCCCCTGCTAGTGAGTGGATGCAAAGCAGGCAGTGAACCCACTGGCTGCACCACAGCCAAAATCTGAATGCTACCCCAAGAGCCCGTGGCTATGCCATATGACCCATCCGGAATTACAACCCAAGGTGTGATCTGCAACTTTGTTTCTGTATTCAGAACCAGAGGTGTTACCTGAGTTATCTTTTGATTATGATTCCTACAGTCACTTGTGACATTGCAGTGGCTTAGGGAATAAAAAGATCATGTCTTCAACCAACCAGTCAGCGTTGCCAAAGACATAGCAAGATTCCAAGATCATTAATATACAGTAAGCCCTTCCATTTTTAAAGCAAAGGGTAAAAATTGTCCTCTTTCCTTTCCTTACATCCTGTGTTGTTTTTGCTAAGTTCCCATTGAATTGGCTCTGACTCATAGTGACCCTGTATAGGACTCCCAAGGATTGGCTGGTGAGTTTGAACCAATGTTTATCCTACAGTGCCTCATTAGGACTTCAATATCCTATATTGTTATTTAATGCTGTCAAATCTGTTCCAACTCATAGAAATCCTGTATAGGGTTTCCAAGGAGCAGCTGGTAGGTTGAACCAACAGTCTTGTGATTAGAAGTTCAGTGCTTATACTATAACTCCATACTAGGACTCCTCCCTTTTATTATCTTTCTTTTTGCTCAATACAAAAGTTTCAGGAAAAATGCTGAAAGAAGAAAGTGTACGGTACAAAAAAGACCTATGAGTTACCTATGTCTGCACCTGGGCTTCCTAGCTTTATTGCCCACGTCACAACCCTGTCACATGTAGGTCACATATAGAAATACAAGAATGCTGAGTTAGGCCCTTGGCACCAGGAACCTAGTGAGGCAAGGCTCATAACCACACACACACACACACACACACACACACAAATAGTAACAAGGCAGATAGCCAGTCGTCTCATTGCAGAGTTGAATAATCTGGTATTAAAGAAAGGAAATTGTTGAACAAAGTCCCAGGTGGAAGCATCACCTAGAGTTTGGCCCTTATTGTTGTTAGGTACATCAATTTGGTTTCAACTCCTAGTGATCCTATGTACAACAGAAAGAAACACTTCTGGTTCCTGTACCTACCTCATAATTATAATTATGTGTGAGCCCATTGTTCCTACCACTATGTCAATTCATCCTGTTGG
>NW_006408676.1:195303-246690 GCF_000296735.1 Chrysochloris asiatica | reverse complement strand
AGATACTGTGATACTAAATGAAACAGACAGAGTTGAAAAACTTGACACTCTGAACTTCAGTGGAAATGTTAGAGAAGTGGATTGAATGCTTTATGGAAGGTGAAGTTGAGCAGAGATGGAGAGAGGAGACTGGTGAATGGCGGCCAGATGCTATATGACAATCTTGAACTTTTGTGAACAGCTTTGGTGACAGAGGGTGGTCTGTCAGAGCAGATTCATACAGGCTCCCCTGGTGACCAGAGGTATGGCCAGCTCTCATCCTCATCCACCCCCACTGAAGACCTTGCTTTCCAGGAGTTCAGAGATACATGTTTGTGAGTCATGCCAGTGTGCAGTGGCCAGCTGTGCCATTTTGAAGCCTGGGTTCAGTTTGGCTTGTGTCCAGACCTACAGAACCTTCAGAGTCACCAGATCAGCATTAGTTTAGAGGAAACCTTCATAATCAACCACCCTACCCTAACTAAGACCACATCAACATACAACCATCAATTTAATACAAATACAACACCACTAAAATGTCCTGGAGACAGCAGACAATTTTAGGTCACAGGAAGAAAAACAAGAGAATGGCTCAAACAAATAACCAAGATGCAGAGCCAGACAATGTCTCTAAGGAAGAAAAGATTATAGAACTAACTGAAACAGAGTTCAAAAGAATGATATTTAGGTATCATTTAAATGATTTCTAGACAGTTCAAGGAAAACAAGGAGAATACAGAAGAATTCAGGAAAAAACTTTAAGAACAAACAGACAAAATAAATGCATTTTTTTAAAACAATACAAAACCTTACAAGTAGTAATCCAGAAAATTAGTAATAAGATTCCAGATATGAACAATATGTTGAAAGGGTAAAGGAGTATATTTGAAGCAATAGAAGCCTGAGTTAGTGAGCTTGAAGATAAATGTCTCAATACTAGAATGCTAGAAGAACAACCAGAAAAAAGAATGAAAAAAATTCTGAAGAAAGTCTAAGAGTTATATGGGATATTGTGAAAAGGAATAGCTTATGAGTGATCATAATTCCAGAACAAGAAGAGAAAATAAAACACACAGAGAAAATTGTCAAAGAGTTGTTGGAAGAATAGTTTCCTTACATCATGAAAGACAAGAAGATAAGTATACAAGAAGATGAAGGAACTCCAAATAGGATAGATGCCAAAAGAAAATCACCATAATCCAGATTTCCAAACCAAGGACAAGGAGAAAATCCTGAGGGCAGCTCAGGAAAAATGAAACGTTACCTACAAAAAAGAGCCAATAAGTCTAAATTCTGATTTCTCAGATGAAACCATGCAAGCAAGAAGGCAATGGGATGCCATATACAGAACTCTGAAAGAAAGAAGAAGAAGAAAAAAAAAAGTTCCAGCCAAGAATCATATGCCCAGCAAAGTTGTCCCTCAAATATGATGGTGAAATTATAACATTTCCAGTTAAATATATTAAATGAGTGTATAATAACCAGAGCAAGTTTACAAAAAATACTAAAGGGTGTTCTTTGGTCTGAGAACCAACAACAGCAGAAAACAACCTGCAATAACGTACATGACAACACCTTCAAGAACTCAATCCAGATGTAAAAATTTCAAAATAAAACAAGTCTTAAGACTGAAAACAGGTAAATAGAGATATAAATTTATAATGAAGTCAACTCCAAAGCAAAAAGAGAGAACAGTATAGATATACAACTTGCAGATGACAAGGAAGTCAAGTAGATTTCAATACCAAACATGCTGTTTTAAAAGAGAAAAACGTCTTAATAAAATACAGGGTAATCACAAAGAAAATTAATATATTTTCACATCAAAATAAAAAGGAGAAAAACCAGAAAGAGTTAGTAAACATGAGCACAACAAAAATGAAAAGAAAACTCACAAAAAAGTGAACTCAGTGCATAAAATTAGGTGGAGCAAACAAACCACCAGCACAAGAAGAAAATAGGTAAATGACAGCAATTTGTCCCTAATTCTAATTACACTGAATGTAAATGGATTAAATGTGGTGATGTAGGATAAGCAATGACCACAAGTTCAGTTTGAACAAGTTTGTCAGTACAAATTCACCAGCTGTTCTTTGGAAACCCTGTACAGGGTCACTATGAGTCAGAAATGACTAGACAATACTTATTAACAAAGACAGAGAGTAGTAGAATCGATAAAAAAAAAAAAAAAAACTGGATCCTTCAATATGCTGTCTACAAGAGACACATCAGAAAGATGCAGATATTCTAAATACCCATAAACATAAGAATGGTTAAACAAAAATTGATTAAACAATCATACAATGGAATACTATGCAATGTTGAAGAATAACAATGAAACAGCAAACACCTCACAACATGGGTAAACCTGAAGAACATTATACTGAGTGAAATTAGTCAATTACAAAAGGACAAATTTTGTGAGAGACCACTGTAATAAAAAGTTAAACGATTTTCATGATATAAGAAACATTTTATGATGATTATCTGGGGATGGGTGGCATTAGAGAGGAAAAATTAGACACATGTTAATATAGGTGTCTTAGGCCTGGTTTTCTAGCAAAGCAGTGAAACATATGTATGTAGAAAGAAGCTTGTTATCTTACAATTGTAGAGTCCCAAGTTCCCAGAAGAGAAGAGAGAGAGTTCAGAGAGAGAGTTCCTTCTGAGTGTGTCCATTATATTGGGAGCAGGCCACACCCTCAAGGAAGCATCCCTTTAACTGACTGACTACTCATACCCACTCAGAATAGAGCTAACTATTCCTGTATTAGATTTCATCACCATGGGATAAGCACACCACAACTTCTAAACTTCTGGAAATCCTGGTCTGATCAAGTTGACACAGAGCTCTAGCCATTACAGCTCATCCTTGTCAACTCAAAAATATATGTATATAACTTACGTGTATAAACTATATACATAATTTCTAAATAAAGAAAAATTTAAAGCCATACTTGCACCTAACATGCGATAGCTAAAACACATACAACTGAAAACACACTGGCCCCATTTACATCTTATATGTCACAAATGAACATAGCAAAATTATTTGATGCACACACACAAAACAAAACAACAGATATGTATTCATTTAAGTGTCCCAAGGGCACATGGTATAAGCCAGCCTCCTGCCCATAGGCACACAGCCTTACTCAGACCATGAACCTAGAATCCATAGCTACTCTGTTTTTGCATGCCACTACCTTTGCCACTGCCTTTGTTGTCACCACTTTTCCAGGCAAGGTTCCAATGCTCCACTCATGTTCTTCCTTAATGATGGTCCTGGGATAGTCTGTTCCTGAAAAGACAGAATGTAAAGATAACTACTGCCTCCTTTTAGCTACACAGCTTCTATAATTATAGTTTTGACAATCATAATTAATCCTACTAACAACTGCTCACAAGTGAAATCATTAAATCCTATCAGCATCATCTCCCACCCCCTTTCCACCAGACCCATCTGGAAAACAGGAAAACGCCAGTGGAGATTCTACCATGTCCCCTCATTCTAAAACTAAGAACACACATGAAAGCTTGTAAGCCATCCACTTCATGCTTTTATAGTCCCCACATTTTTTATAGTCCTGATGTGGCACTGTGGGATAATGCACTGGACCATATAAGGTCATTTGAACCGCAAGTAGGTAGTTCACACTTACCAGTTGCTCCTCAGAAACCCTATGCAGAGTTGCTGTGATTCAGATCCAACTCAAGGGCACATAACACCAACAATAATGTTTAAATTGATTGTCCCTACTTAACAACAACATGTGAGACAAGATTGGTTTGAATCACAAGGTCTGTGGTTCAAGTTCATTAGCCATTCCTTAGAAAACCTATACAGGGTTGCTATGCATCAGAATGCAGTCGCATTTAACAACAACATCAACCCAGTACACTAAGGAGATAAGCATGTTCCTTGATATGAAGAATCTTCCATTCCTATTGGAATTTTGAACAACCGCGTTCATAAGTAAAAACCCACTTCTCTTTAGGCTCTGGTCACAACTCAATCCTAGCTATTTGAGCCAGGATAAATGAGTACCAGCTGCAAGTTTGGGAGTTCACACTCAACTGTCTGCAGTTCACACCAGCTGGCCACTTCACTCTCAGTCCTAGCCCCCATCAACTAGGTCAGTGCCTTTGGGCTCAGGAATTCACACAACTCCCTAAATTGCATATCAGACAGTCTTGCCTCTTCTCTTATCTCAAGGTCAACAGTTGTCAGTTGAACATATCCAAACTCAGCCCTTGTCTTCATTGATACATTTTCCCCTATTCCACTCATAAGTAGATCCAGGTGGTCACAAGTGAGCATACAGCCTATTCTTTAACTTTCAGTCCTAGAAGGGAGGTTTCTCTGATGGGACAACTTTCCTTGTCTTGATGCCTCCAAAATTCAAAATGCTGAACTATTTTTATCTCTGCTTGAATCTTGTTCTCCCAGCACTTCTAGGTTGGTCTGAATGTCTTTTCAAATGCAAATGTATGAACTCTGAAGGTTCTGGGTGGGACTCAGAATTCCACCTAAAGCCCCATACTCTACAAAGTTTTAAAACAAAAGTCTATTTTTTCTCTGAGAAAATCTGAACTGTCTTTTTAGAAAATCCACTCAAGTACAGTCAAAAGCAGGCTTACAAGCTCTCTGTAATCATAATTTTCCATATTCCTATCATACATTTATTTCTATTTTATAATAATAGGCAGGAAAAAACAAATATCTATAAGGCAGTCAAACATAAAACCTTTTAAAACTCTCGAGTTCAATCATTTCTTCTCCCTTGGACTAACCCCATTCATATGCATATGGCCTTGAACCTCTGATGGGTGGATTCCAGTAGGCCCATACCTAGTATCAGTTATCCTTTTTGAATCCTAACCATTACAATGGGTGATGGGGCAAAAAAATATACCACAAGAAGGAGGTTGGCAAAGGAATGATGAAGGTAGCAGGAGTCACAGGGAGGAATGCAAGAGTTAAAGTCAACAGAGGTGAATAGTGGTAAGCTATGGTACAGCTGGAGGGAATTAACAATCATTGTAATGAGCAAGTCCTATGATTTGTTGAATGTATAACTGATGATCTGCTCTGTAAACATTCACTGAATTCACAGCAAAAAGTTTTAAAAAATAATGAAAACAAAATAACTTAAAACAAAGTCATTCCTCTCTCATACTTTTTTTCAACATCCTACTTCATTGACTGTCTCCCCACCCTACCTATTCTTGGGGATGACAGACTCTCTGTGCCCAAGCCTCCCCTGATCAAAATCTCAGTGGAGGCAAGAGTCTTAGAAACCCCCACTAATTCTTTAGAAGTTGGAGTGAAGGCTCTCATGATAACAGACCGTCCAGACTTTTCTCTAGTACAGTTCTGCTTCTCTCTTACTTCACATTAAAGTCTAGCACAGAGCTTGCTGGGGGTGCTTCTCAAGGAGCATTGCTGGGACCTTGGTCTTTGTTACCTCAGTGGAATTCTGGAAGACATGCACAGAGATCTAACTATTCAAATCCAACTTCATACTAGTAAAATGCTAATCCACTCCAGTGCTTTATCACAAAATATACAAAAAGGAGAGCGTGAATATAATTTTTTTCAGAGCTTTGAACAAGACACCTGGCCCAACCCTGACTCTGAACTATGCCTAAACAGGATACTCCTCTTGGGGAGGTGGTTCACAATGGGGCAGGCATGGAGAAAAACAACAACAACAACAACAACAACAAAACCAGTAGTCAGAAGAATCAGCGCATACAAGCAAGAGTCAGAGAGTTGTTTTGCAATTTACAAAAGAAATTCTTCCTTAAAATGTTGCTGAGTAGACCAATGATCTAGAATTGAGATTTTAAATAGGAATGCTACATCAATTCAATAGGGAAGGAAGAGTCTTTTGAATAAGTGGTTCTAGGGAAATAGTATTTCCACATGCAGCAAAATGAAACAACATCCATGCCTCACATCATATACAAAAAAACAATTCAAAATAGATCAAGGAATTAAAACCACAAATTATTAGAAGAAAACATAGAGATATGGTTGTAAGACCTAGTTTTTGTTTTTTTTAAATAAATGTTTTATTGTGTATTGAGTGATAGTTTACATGGGGAAACATTAGTTTTACATTCATTCTATCGTACATCGTTTCATTGCCTTAGTTACCATCCCGTCCATGCATCATCCCCCAGCGAAAGGGTATACCTTGCATCCCCTTTCCCCCCTTCCGATCTCGGCCCACTATCCTCAGCACACAGCCCCTTTCCCTCTCTGGGTCTCAACTCCCCAGGCACTCCATCTCTTCAAGTCATCCTCTCTGTCTCCCTCTCAGGCCTCACTGCTTCTATGGGTGGGGCCCCGCTCTCCGCTCTTCTCTGTTGATGGTCCCAAGGGCCCTCTGCTCCTAGACTGAAAGGTTAGTCACTCCCCTCATTGCTATAAAATATCCGCCTTAATGCTTCAGTCCTCACAATCAGTCCTGGTAACAATTTTCGCCACTGCATCATATGAGACCCTTCTGCATTTCTTTTCATCAGCCCTTCCTAGACAGGTTGGGTACTATTCACTGGAGACTCCACTATCCTCCTTGCCCTGTGGATCTAGGATCCCTCTTGAAAGCTTGTAAGCCAGTTACTTCTTATCTTTGTGTCCCTCCCCCCATTTTGGGTAGCCAATGTTCAAGTTGCCCAACCCTTTCCACTTTTTATATGGAGGGGATGGGAATAACTCTTGTAGCCGGTAATTGTTTCCTCTTTTGAGCTACTGCAGTTATAGGTGTAGGTCCAGTTCATATAGTTGTATCAGATGACACTTTTTTTTTACCCCCCTCTTCTTTCTTCCTTAGGTTGAGTTCTGTTCATCCAGTCATTGAAGCCAGGTCAAGTGGGTATCATCTGCAAGTGTGGGTGTTCTTTCATCTGTCTGCCCTCTTCTTATCAGCTGGTCTCTTCGCTCTCCACTCTAGTCCTCTGTAGCTGTGTCACTAACTCTGAGCCCATGAGTCCCCCCGGTCCCACCTCGCTGCTGGGTTCACAGTAGTCTGCTGAAGGATGCAGGGCTTAGCTCGCCACTTCATTGGTTTTCTTTGGCCACTTCTCTTTATGAGTGACATGCGTGGTGGCCAATCAGAGCATGTATTTCCATTGTGTCTTAGTATTGGGAGAGGATTTGCACTGAGAGGACCCATCTACTTGCCTTGATGTCTCCTGGGCTAGCAACCTACTTGTTCTTGTGGTAGCAGTCGAACTGCCCTTAGTGTTCTGTGTTTTTCCTGTAGGTCTTTCTTTCAAGAATTGTCTTCTGGTTTTCTGGCTGTTCCAGGCTGGTCTGCTTGCCCTTTCAGGGGGAAGGTTTCCCATTTCTGAAGGTCTGGATGGGGTTAGGCTTTGATCTATATTCTTTTGTACTGTCGAGGCTCTTCAGGAATCCTCCTTCACTGGATACATTGCAGTCCCATTTTAGGTATTCCAATCAGTTATAGGCAGAAGACAGACTTACAAGCTTTCTATGGTGACACCTCTGGCTATTCCTTTCTCTCCCCGTCCCATGTCTGTTTTATAATATAATGTATGGGAAACCAAGGTTCAAAAGTGCGCCAAGCCTCATAACATTATTCCCTCTTTTCCCCATTCCAACCATATCCTAGTCTCTGTATCCCAGAGCCCTGTTGTTCCAAGGCTGGGCCTGCATCATTTTTTACTTCTGTCCCATTTAGTTATTTCATTCCTGTCTAGTTGTTCTCTCATTTTCTTTGTTCTTCCATTTCCCTCTACCTTCTTGTATATTGCCCCCCACCCCCCTCCCAAACTGTCCTGTGTCTGCTCACTGCCCAGTGTTCCACCTTCCCCTCCCACCCTTACCCCTACCCCTACATCCTAGCAGCCTGCTAGGAATCTACTTTAGTGGGATAGTATGGGTTCTTTTTCTTAGTCTTTTACAGTAGTGGTCCTATGCAGTATTTTTCCTTTTGTGATTGACTAATTTCATTCAACATAATGCCCTTAAGGTTTATCCATGTTAGGAAGTGTCATGCAGCTTCCTTGTTATTTTCCAAGGTAGCATAGTATTCCATTGTGTGTATGTACCACAGCTTGTTTATCCATTCTTCAGTAGATGGGCATTTTGGCTGTCTCCATCTTTTTGTTATTGTAAATAGTGCAGCTATGAACATTGGTGTTCATATATCTTTCCGTGTTGTGGCTCATTTTTCTTGTGGGTAAATACCAGGTAGAGGAATTGCTGGATCAAATGGTATTTCTATTTTCAACCTTCTGAGGAAGCGCCATATTGCTTTCCAGAGAGGTTGGACCATTTCGCTGTCCCACCAACAATGCAGGAGTATCCCAGTCTCTCCACATCCCTGCCAGCATTTATTGTCCTCAACTTTTTTGATCTTTGCTGTTATTGCTGGTGTGAGATGATATCTCATTGTTGTTTTGATTTGCATCTTTCTAATGGCTAGTGAACGTGAACATTTCTTGATATGTTTGTTGGCTGCCCAGATCTCCTCCTTGGTGAAGTGTCTGTTCATATCCTATGCCCATTTCTTAATTGGGTTATTTGTCTTAGTTTTGTAGATGTGTACTATTTTCCTATATATTCTAGAGATGATTCCCTGTAAGACCTAGTTTTTAATGGATTATCAGAGATAATAACAAAAATACAAACAGCAAAGCACAAATTAGATAAATGTGACCTCATAGCAGTTAAACATCTTTCCTCATCAATGAACTAAAACATATTGCAGTCATAACTCCGGTACTTGCAAAGATGACCCCATTTGGTCATAAAAGGTTTTCTTTTGTCATTTTAAAGAGATAATACCAGAGTAGGGTGAGACCTAGACTTAATCACTTCTGAATTAAAAAAAAAAAAAAAGGCAGAATGGAAACAAACACAGACACACATAGGGAGAAGGAAAAGACAAACAACAGAGATAGATACAGCTACAAATCTAGAAGCTGAAATAGATAGGAAGGACTTCCTCCTCAGCCACATCCTGAATTTGGATTCCTAGCCTCCTGAACTGTGGGAAAATAAATTCCTGTTCTTTAAACACTGGTACACTCACTTGTGATGTTTCTGTTATCACTAGGTAACTAAGTCACATATGCTTGTTACTCTCATATCAAAATGTAGCTCATTAACATGGCTTCTAAGAAGAATCAAAGAAGATGTGACTATGTGGGTAGTTGTTGGTAAGTGCTGTTCAGTAGATTCCTGTATAGGGTTTCTGAGAAGTAGCTGGTGGGTTTGAACCTCTAACCTTGCGGTTAGCATTCCAGAGCTTACCTATGGCACCACATCAGGGCAGACAATTCCAAGAAGACTTGGCTATATGGGTGGTAGTATTTTTACATTCATTTGTTGATTAATACTTTGGTTGTTTTAATCTTTTGACTGTTGTGAAGAGTGCTGCAATGAACACTGGTGTGCAGGTTTATGTCAGTGTTACAGCCTTAACTTCTCACCTAGGGTTGAGAATTGTGGGTCCTATAGTAGGTCTATGTTCAGTTTTTGAGGAACCACAAAATTGCTTCCACAGTGGCTGTACCATTTTCCATTCCCACCAAAATTGAATGAGGGTTCTAGTTTCTTCACATCTGGTCAACGTCTGTTGTTTTCCCTTTTCTTTCTCTCAATATCATTCTAATGGAGGTGAGGTGGTATTTTATTGTGATTTTGATTTGCATTTTCCTAATGGCTAATGACATTGAGCATATTCTCATGTGTTAGCTGGTCACTCAAATGCTGTCTTTATTGAAACATCTGTTCATATCCTTTTCTCAATTTTTGATTGGGTTGTTTGACTTTGTCGTTAAGAGATAGAAATTTTAAAAGAGATTTAAAATACTAGACTTTTATACACTATATGGAGCCTCAAAATACTCTTCCAATGTTTGGCTGTCTTTTGAATCTTGGTTTCCCTTGCCTACCATTGTAAAATAGACACTTGAAGGGGAGAGAAAGGAATAGCCAGAAACATCACAATAGAAAGTTTGTAAGTCTGTCTTCAGCCTATAACTGATTGGAATACCTTAAAGGGAGCTAGAAATTGCCCAGTGAAAGAGGCTGCCTGCAAAGCCTTTGCATAGCATAAGTGGAATTCTGAACTCCATTCAGAATCTTCTGAGGTGGGAAATTTCCAGTTGAAAGGCCAAGCAGACCAGCGTGGAGCAGCTGGAAGAACAGAAGATACTTCTTGAAAGAAAGGCCAGCAGGAAAAATTAAAAACAATGGCCATCTGATTGACTACTATAAGAATAAGCAAGCTGTTTGCCCCAGAGCCATCAAGACAAGGGGTCGGGTCCCTTCAGAGCAAACCCCCTTCCAAGACTAAAACTCAAGGAGAATATGAGCAGGCATGTGGTCTGGCTGGTGACCACATTGGTTGCTGATAAGGGGAAGTGGGGGAAAAACAACAATGAAGTTGTGAGCTGGGTCCAACCTCATTCAATAGACTCCTGTTGGCCAGCAGTATGGCAAGACCCAGAGACTCCTAGGTCCAGAGACAGTGGCATGGCCTCAGAGGACTAGAGCAGAGAGTGAAGCATCCAACTGATATGAAGAGAGGGGAAGTGCACAAGAACACCCATACTTGCAGATAGTACCCACTTGACCTGGCTTCAATGGCTGGATGATCAGAACTCGACTAGAAGAAGAAAGAAGAGGAAGAAAAAAAAGAGTAACCCATTACAATTTGATGAACTTGACCTATAGTTATGGATGTAGTAGCTCAAAAGATGGAACTAATGTTTACAGTGAGGATCATTCCCACTCCCTCAGTACACAGGGTTGACATAGATAGGCAACTTAGACATTGGCTACCCAAAATGGGGGGCTACAAAGGCAAGAAGTGACTGGCTTATAAGCGTTCAAAAGGGAACCTAGTTTCAGAGGGGGCAGGGGAAGGTTGAATCTCCACTTAGTGGTTCCCAATCTGTTGGAATGGGGCTGATGAAAGGAGATAGGGATAGGACTCTTGTGGTATAATAATGAATAGTTGCTATCAGGACTGACTGTGATGGTAAGAAATGTAAAGGTAAGTGTTTTGTAACAAAAGGAGGGGAGTGGTTGACTTTGCAATCCAGGAGTGGAGGTCCCTGGAACCATCAAGGGAGAAGAGCGAAGTGCGGGACCCTACCCAGAGAAGTAGCGACACCAGAGATGGAGGCAGAGATGATGATATGGAGAGATGGAGTGGCTGGGGACTCTGGGCTCAGGGAGGGAGAGGGGCTGTGTGCTGATGGCTAGGGGGCAGACTTGCAGGGTGTACCTGTTGGTTGTTTGATGATGCATGGAGGGGATTGTAATCATTGAAATGAAATGAAATACAATAGGATGAATGTAAAGCTGGTGTTCTCCCATATAAATTATCGCATAATTCACAAGAAAACTTAAAAAAAAAAAAAAAACACACACACACACAAAAAAACTCTTCCAATCTGTACATTGTTAGAAGTGAAATTTAATTCATAGTAGTATAAGAGGGATAAAGACCTCTTGAGTCTTTTTCTGTTTGACTAAGAATGGAACAAAGCCATGTAAACAAATTTCAGACACTGTGAAATTCTGAAAAATATTTGAAACTTTTTGCCAGAAAAATGTCTATGCACACATAAAAAATTTTACACATAATTTCAGATGATTCACTGTACCTCATAGGTGAATTTCCAAGGTCATTGTCAGGCCCCAGGAATGAGAACTCTTGTCATGAGAATATAATCTGGAGGATTCTAAACTCTTAGCATTCATACTCTTGAGATAATATTGTCTTTGCTATGGACATGCCACCTGTGATGGGCTCAGTGTCATCCTGTGGACAAGGGGATGGACCAGGAGAGGCCAGAAGTTCCTGGGGCTCCTTAGGTCTAGTATTATCTCTGTAGTTAAGCTGTCAAGTGGGAAGAGGTGGCAAGGATGAAGCCATCTCCTTGTCAGCAGACCAGGACACTCTGCTCTCCTCTCATCCCTATGGCCTCCGGAATTTCTCCAAAGGCAGCAACAGGCACCAATGGCTAATTGCTCCAAATTAGCTGGTCTGCATTTTGGGGTGCTACTAGCTTTTGCTTTAGGACCTGGCAAATGCATCCTCCCAGGGATTATAATAACCCTAATTGGCTGTGTTCCTTGGAATCGTAGCCTGTTTCCCTGCCTTCATCCCAGAAGGGTTGGTTATATCTTAGTATTTATTTCCTTAAAGATTCCTGGTGCTACCCTGGCTCCTAGCTACTCTCAACACAGATAGCCTCACTTCCTCCAGTTCTCCATGGAACAGCTCTTGTTGTGGTTTTGCCCCACTTTCATTATCCAGGGTGTTTCTCTAGTCCCCAAACTTATTCTCCCAAGACTGCTCTCGTTCTATCTGCCAATCCAGAACTTACTGCTCTACTGTCTCCTTTTTTACCCCCTCTTGTGCCAGGTATACTTTTTTATGGCAGTATCTTTTCCACCAAAAAGTACAAGATATTAAGGAAGAGCCAGGATACCTTCTCTGACTGGAGAAACACACTTGTTGTTGCTAAATGCCATTGAGCTGGTTCCAACTCATTGTGACCTTGTATAGGGTTTCCAAGGAGTGGCTGGTGAATTTGAACCGCAGACCTTGTGGTTCAAAGTGACCTTGCAGTCCAGTGCTTTATCCCACAGTGTCACATCAGAACTGCACAAACTGGTACTGATCGTACTAGGTGGTGTGCTGTGGAGTTGGTTCCAACAAGCCACTAAAACAAAAATAAATGGAATAATTGCTTACTCAAAGAGTTAAGATTTCTCCATCTTTCTTGATAAAAAAATATGGTACAACATGTGTTGCAAGATCAATTTCAATAAAACTCACTTTACTTTCTACACCAAGATATATTCTCAGTCCACTCTCAGTGCTTCTCCAGCAGTGGTGATGACTGTTTGAGATCCAGTTCTATATCCTCTCACCCAATCCTCCTTGTGATAGGTGGCAAAAGACTAGATGAAATAAAGTATCACATTGCTCATTGCTGATCAGCCTCATATTCTAAGTGGCCATGGATATGCAGTGTTCATTTATACTCAAACTCAATGTCAAACTCACATAAGCTGGGCTAGCATCGTTCATTAATCCAGCTGCTTTTCATGAAAAACACTCACTCCAGACCATAACCTGATGGAGAGACCAGTGCCATTCACAATGCGCATCAGCCTTGGTGCCCAGTGAGACTGCCCATACTCTTCTGTTTGCCATAGCTTTCCACTTTGTAATTCAGGCCTGTGGCCTTCCTGATAACAATATTGTAATACTGTCTTTGTGTGCCCTTTGCCAAGTCGCTATTGGCTCTCCATGGCAATTCAAATGCAATCATAATAAATAAACGACAGTAATTAAAGCATCGTATAATAGATCATATAAAAACTTCATACAGCTAAAAAGCTAAATAAGTGGCATTTTTAACAAGAGAGGAGGGGTGTGGGGCAGCCCTGAGGGAATATGTTTGGGAAACTAAACTGTTTTCAAGCAGTAATTATGAATTTCCTACATTAAAAGTGAATTCATGGTTTCAATGCTCCAGAGTCAGAATGATTTTCCAAAGAAAACAAATTGCAGTCACTGTCAGAAAATAGAAAGTATTGCATGATGAAAAGACTCACGTTTGTTCAGATATTTCTTGGGTAAATCAGACTTAATTAAAAAGGATAAAACAGTGAATGTTGCTTGGTCTTCCTCCTGCAGGACATAAAACTTTTACAAAAGAAGATGGGCAAAGCCCCAGGAGGCTAAAAGAAAGCTAAGGTCTCAGAGGAAAGTGCTTATTTTAAAGAAAAAGAAGAAGAAAGAAAAGCTTTCTTTTGCTGCTCACCACTTTGGGGAGACATCACAGGACTGGCAAAGTATATGCTTTGTAGAGTCAGAGAAACATGAATTTGTATGGGAAATCTGTAATGTATTAGCCTAAGATCTTTTAATTGGACAAATAAGCAGCATCATGATAAACAGGGAAAATTTTGAAGTTGTCAAGGATTTCATTTTACTGTGATCCACAATCAATGGCCACCGAAGCAAGAGTCAAGAAATCAAACAATGTAGTGCAATGGGAAAATGTGCTGCAAAAGATCTCTGTAAAGTGATCAAAACAAAGATATCACTTTGCGGACTAAGGTGCACTTGACCCAAGCCATAGTATTTTCAGTCACCACCCTATACAGGGTTGCTATGGGTCAGAAATGACTTGATGGCACTTAACAACAGTAACATATGCATGCAAAAGTTGGACAATGAATAAGGAAGACTGAAAAAAGTTGATGCCTTTAAATTATGGTGTTGGTGAATAATATTGAATATATAGTAGACTGCCAGGAGAACAAACAAATCTATGTTGGAAGAAATACAGCCAGAATTCTCCTTACAAGAGAGGATGGTGAGACTTTGTTTCATGGACTTTTAACATGTTATCAAGGAGGGACCTGGAGAAGGGCATCATGTTTGGTAATGGGAAGACCATTTAAAATAATCCTCAACCAGATAGATTGACACAATAGCTGTAACAGTGAGGATGGTGCAGGATGGAGCTGTTTTATTCTGTTGTGCATAGAATCGCTATGAGTTAGAACCAATTCAATAGCACCTAACAACATCTTAATCTACGTCTTTCATCATCTATTAAAAAAGATGGAATAAACTATTTTATTTGTTCTGAGGGTCAAATTAAATAGTGTATGCTATTTATCAAGGAGTTCTGGTAGCATAGTTATTACAAGTCAAGCTGCTAACCCCAATTTCAGCAGTTCAAAATACCAGCTGATCTGCAGGAAAAAGATAAGACTTTCTGCTCCCATAAAGAATTACAGAAACCTATTATCAGAAACCCTATTCATGATCACTATGAGTCGGAACTGACTCCATGGTGTACTACTACCACCACCAACAATAACCTTTCCTTGGATTCTTGGTATGGTGCTATAGGATAAGCACTGGTCTGCTAAACACAAGGTCGGTGGTTCAAACCCACCAGTCACTCCTCAGAAACCCTATAAAAGGTCACTCTGAGCTGGAACCAACTCAAAGGCACTTAACAACAACCCTTCCTTAAAATTTTTGCATTCTATTTTGCACTACATTAAAATGGCATGTTTTTTTTTTTTCAATATTCTTTGAGATTGGAGAACATAAAGAAGTCTAAAGGGGCAAGATCAGGGCTGTAGGGTGGATGGGTTAAGGTCTCCCAGTGAAAATTTCATAAAATAGTCTTGGTTACCCTTAATGAATTAATAGGTGCATTGTGATGGGGGAGGGGATTATTTTCACAATTTTCCTGGCCTTTTCTCACTAATGCATTTTTCAATTTTCTTAACACTTCTTCATTATAAACCCCATGATTTTCCTGAGTTCTTCCAGAAAATCTATCAAGATCGTCCCATGGGAATCTCAGAAATCAGTCACCATAACCATCTGAGCCTGAACTTTCCTGGTCTAGTAGATCCCCTTGGAAACCAATTTTGATTGGCAGTATTTCTTGAAGGCATCTTGATAAGACTAAGATAAGATCGGTAGTATACTATTTGTCTGCAGTCATCCACTGATCACAGAGGCATGCTTAAACAAATTTTATTTGGAAGAAACCTGTGCATGTATGAAATGGAACCCTATTAGCAATACTTTTGACATCCTTGTGTGCACAAGTCAGTTGGAAACACCTATAACTCAGCGAGCTAGACAAATTTGCAGGTGTATGCCATTCCTGTTTCACTTCCTTCCAATGTTTGACTTTACCAAAACTCCCTGAACCAAACATCAAAAGTCACTAGCCTGTGGGGCCATACTGTTAATGATATCCTACAAAACCTTTTAAAGTACTAACCACACAGAATGAGATGATGGATAAGTGGAACCTCTGTAAGGAATAGTGGGGGGCCAGCTCCACAGAGGACATTAACACATGGATTGGTGGGCCTCTTCGTATTTAAAACCTGGCTGTGTGGCAGAATTAGAAATGGGTGGAGTGTTGGCAGCAGAGAGCAAGCTAGCTCCATCATTCTCTAATTGAGCTGAGATCCTCCCCCTCCCCTCCATTTTTAACACCTTACAATATAAAGAGAAGACATTTAAAAAGAAAGCCAAAGATGACAGTTGTGGGGTAAAAAAGGTGTGGGAAATATGTGAGGAACAGAAGGCTCAGAATTCTGTTTTACTGTTAGTCGCTGATGAGGTGCGGCCAAGGACAGGAACACTAGAGACACAGGGCTGTAAGGAAGGGAGGTGAGGTCATCAGTGTTTTGATGACTTGGGATATGGTATTTACATGTCCAGCATGGGAGGAAGAAGTGATCCTTAGCTGTCAGTGTCGATTCTGAGACTGGGCACCTGTCTGGCTTTGTTTCCACATTGCCTTTTTTACTCTGCTCTGTGTTTTTGACTTCACAGACTGTGATGGGGATGCTGACAGCAAACTACTTAGCACTTTTAAAAGGAGAAAGTGTTCCATAAGCCTTTGGTGAAATCACTGAGACACCTTTATTAAATGAAGGCAACATTGTGCTGCTTGTTGAGTGATTCTTTGAAGAAAGATAAATAGAAACTAGACACAGAGTTTTATCTTACAGACAAGATGGCCTAGGATCATTATCTAAATCCATCAGCAACAGAGCGAACCAGCAAGCTCTATGTTATCCAATCTATGTTTCAAATTCTCTCTAATTCCTAGAAAATCCTGATGGTTCCATGGGTTAAGCATTGGGATGCTAACCTAAAGGTCAGAGATTCAAATTCACTGTCTGTTCCACAGGAGAAAAATGCTATCTTCTCTCATAAAGATGTACAGAGGAGGAAATACAAAAAAGCTGTGGAGCAGCTCTTCCTATGGGGTTGCTATGAGTCCAAATGGACTCAACAGCAATAGATTTGTTTCCTAGTTTTTTTTCTTTTCTCTCAAAATTCCTGGGTAGTGAAAACAGTTAACATATGGAGTTACTAGGCAAAATGCTAGTGGCTTGGAAGTAAGACCTAGCAATCTATTTCCAAAAATACATCCGTTTAAAATCCTATCAAGCACGGAACTGTGCTGATGTACATGGGGGCATCTTGAGTCCGAACCAACTTTTCTTTCTTTCCTGGTGGTTCTTTTTCTTCTATAGTTGAGAATACAACTCTCTCTTTATGTCTACATGAAGCTCAGCTCTTCCAATACAGAGTTGGTTGGGTAGAAAGCCACATCATATCAGCCTGAACACCATTCCAGACCAAGCATTTCCTGTCACTTGTGGAAGCCATCTTATTACCGTAATAAATTATCTTTCCTTACATCAGCAGGCACGTCCCTGCTTACCCATTTATGCCATACAACTTGTGCCACTCAGGGAGAAACAAGGAAAGTCCTTCCGCAGAGATTCAATGCTATAGTAGATGAACAGTATTTCTGAGCATGAAAGTGCCTCTGAAGTCCTAAGAATCATTATTAACTGAAATAAATATTTCACCACTGTTTTTATAGGTTCTTGATGTACTGGTAAGTAGATGACTGCTCCAGGAACAAATAGTGTGCTGATGTTCAAGTTGGAAGGACTGAGCATGAGAAGAATAGCCGGTCATCCCCTCCACTTAACTCCTGGAGGCAGGGACTATCTTACCCATCCAGGTATCACACCACTGGCATCTGTCTGACATCAAGACCACCTTACAGTTCACTAACAAATGTGTTCAGAGTTAATACAATCTTAAAGCCATTTATATTTGATTTCATAATGTATTATGGTAGGGAAGTGGGATGAGGTAGAAGGTGGGAGTGAAGAGGTCTGGGTAAGAGAGAGATTTATCTTTCTAATTATAATTTGGTTAGGACTAATATTAAAATTAGTTTTAATTTGCTAAGTATACAGCAGCTCAGGAATATGCTGGGCATTGGGGAGGCTGGCCTAGGATTTTAAATGTGTTTAGGATAGACACACATGAATGTGGCAACTTTGCTCTTAAAGCCTAGCTCTCTCCCACTGGACCTTTCTGGCCTGAGACCTCCAAGAGTCCCTCTTGATTGCCTGTTCTGTTTTATACAAAAAGATGAACAGGAACCCCTCACTCTCCTGAAGCACAGGATTTCTGTCATAGTTATCTAGTGCTGCTTGACCAGAAATACCACAAGAAGATGGTTTTAACTAACATAAATTTATTCATTTCACAGTTTAGAAGGCTAGAAGTCTGAATTCAGGTGTCAGCTCTAGGGGAAGGCTTTCTCTTTCTATTGACTCTTGAGGAAGGTCCTTGTCTCCTTTCAACATCTGTGGACTTGGCATCTCTTGAATATCTTCATGTGTCTTGTCATCAATTATCCCCTGGGTTTGGAGGTTCTCATAAGAGGGACCATGAGTCCAAAGGCTCTACTCTCCTGTTGGTGGTCAGGTTGCATTGCTCTGATATTTGCTGCCTTGTTCAATTTCATTCATCACTCAAAAGAGGTTTACTCAAGATACACTCTAGTCCTACAGATTGCATTGTGCCTTATTAACAAGTTGCAGATTAGGATTTATAACACATAGGATAATTATATCAGATCACAAAATGGTGGATAATTGCAGAATTGTCATGTCCTAGCCAAGTTGACTCATATTTGGGGGAGACAAAATTTAATCCATAAGAGCTGCCCTGGAAAGTAACTGGCCAATGACTTCTGCAGATGAACCACACAGCTCTCTGTTAATGCTCTGTGGCAAAATAACACATAATATGTTGTTGTTAAGTGCTGTCGAGTCAGTTCTGCCTCATAGCAAACTGTATAGTATTTTCAGGGAGCAGCTGGTGGGTTTGAACAGCTGACCTTGTGGTTTACAGTTCAGTGCTGACCCTACAACGCCACACCAGAAGTCCAAATAATATACAATTAGAAAATTAATACAGAATGTGGATTTCCTTCACCCCCAGTACCAGAGATGTGGTTGTGCTAATGATTTTTCTACCCAGAGTATAATTAGTGAGTGATCTGCTTGGGTATAACTACTGGATGAATGTATGCTATTTACCAATAACTTGGTGCCAGGTAAGCACCAACAAAAACTTAAAGGTAGCTATTAGGACTAAGTTCATATGAAATGTAAACAGGCCCACACTATGGCGTAAATGTTTTCTCACATAAAAACTTTCTTCAAGGAATAGAGTTTGATTCGTGGACATACAACCAACAGCAGGTCCTCAGAGATTTTAATTAGAATTTGAAGCATAAATACAAAACACCCAAGACATTTTAGTCATATATAAGAAAGACAAATGTTTTGGAATTAGGTGAGCTCTATATGAGTCTCAATAAGGAGCTCTGGTAGTATAGTGGTTACGAATCGGGCTGCCAACTGTAAGGTCAGCAGTTCGAAACTACCAGCTGTTCCGTGGGCAAAAGATGAGGCTATCTGCTCCTGTAAAGTTTTACAGCCTCGGAAACCCTGTACAGTGTCGCTATAAGTTGGAACCGACTCCACGGCACATAACAACAACAACAACATATGAGTCTCAATAACATTGGCCAAGCCCCTAAAGTTGGGCCCTGGTGTCTTAACCTGTAAAGTGGGCAAAAGTTTATCTCATGGGCTTTTTTTCTGTCTGGTTAATGAATCACTTAATGTTAGTGCAGGGCTAGAAATTTAAAAAAGATTTATAAATATATATTATTAGAATAATAGTTTTAACCTACTATTGTGATGAAGGCCTGAAAGTCTCTTAAGGGAAACTGTAAGAGGATCCCAACACTTGTCTGTCAGTTTGTTATACTGTGGTGGATTGAATATAGCTGTGATGTTGGAAGCTATGCCACAGGTATTTTACATCTGTACACCTGTGGTGGACAGATTTCAGTTTAGCTTCCCAATTAAGACAGACTAGAAAGAAGGAAATGTGGACTACTTCTAAATGCTTAGGCACAGAAAACCTTATGAATAGCAGTGGAACACTATCAGATAGTACCTGAATATTTAATATTGAAATATTATGAATAGCACCAGAACATTGTCAAATACAGTGTCAAATATAGAAGATGAGTTCCTCAGGCTGGAAGTCACTCAAAATATGACCGGGGAAGAGCTGCCTCCTCAAAGTAGACTTTACCATGATAATGCAACTGAAGTACAGTTTTGGGGACCTCATTTGGCAATGGGGAAAAACTCAAAATGAGGAAAAACAATTGCAAACATCCATTGATAATTGGAACATGGAATAATGAAATATGAATCTAAGAAGATTGGAAGCTGTGAAAAATGAAATGGAATGCATACAGATTGATATCCCAGGCATTAGTGAGCTGAAATGGACTGGTATTGATCATTTTGAATCTAACAATCACATGATTTACTATGCCAGGAATCACAAACTGAAGAGGAATAGTTTCTCATTCATCATAAAAAAGATTTCAAGATCTATCTTGAAATATTATGCTGTCTATGATAAGATAATATCCAGATGCCTACAAGGAATACCCATTAATACCACTCTTATTCAAATTCACACAGCAAACACTAAAGTCAATGTTGATAAAACTGAATAATTCTACCAACTTTTCCAGTCTGAAATTTATCAAACATGAAATCTACAAGCATTGAAAATTACTGGGAATTGGAATGCAAAGGCTGGAATCAGTAGTTGGAAAATATGACCTTGGTGGTAGAAGTAATGCTGGAGGTCCCTGACAAAAATTTGCAACACCAATGACTTTTTCATTGCAAATACCTTTTGAAACAACATGAAAGATAACTATACACTTGATGGAATATACAGATATCAATTTTACGTCATCTGTGGAAAGAAACAGTGGAAAAGCTCCATATCATTAGCGAAAACAAAGACAGGGCAGACTGTGAAACAAATCATCAATTGCTCATATGCAAGTTCAGACTGAAGCTGAAGAAAATTAAAACAAGTCCATGAGACCCAAAAGATGATCTTGAACATATCCTACCAGAATTTAGATAATATCTCAACAACAGAGTTGACACATTAGACACTAATGACCAAAACCATTACAGTTGTGGGATGTTATAAAAAACATCATACAGGAAGACAGTAAAAGGTCATTAAGAATACAAGAAAGAAGGAAAAGACAAAAATGAGTGTCAGAAGAGACTCTGAAACTTGCTCTTTTACCTCCTCATTTCTTCCATTAGTTTTAGCATTTCTGAGTTTTCATTTGCGTAAAGACCTATCATCCTCCATGCTGAGTAGGTGAAATATTTTTTCAGCAAAATATACTATCTTGTGTTTCCACTAGGAATGTTGTAGTTGTTGTTATTGTTAAGTGCTGTTGAGTTGGTTCCAATTCATAGTGACTCTGTACATAGTTTCCAAGGACAGGCTAGTGGTTTTAAACAGATGACCTTGCAGTTAACAGTGTAGTGCTTATCTTCCAGTGTCATACCAGGATTCCTAGTGATGATGGTAAAATCATTCATTTCCTATCACCAAAATAAACACTAAGTAATAGACTTCTTTCACTCTGTAGCACAGGGATGGGGAACCTTTTTCTGCCAGGACCATTTGGATATTTATAATATTTTCAGGCCATAAAAAATTATCAAACTTAAAATGTAGACTGTTATATTTGGTCAAACATTTAATTAATGGATACGAATCGAGCTGTGAACCTTAAGGCCAGAAGTTCGAAACTACCAGTTGCTCCATGGGAGAAGGATGAGGCTTTCTGCTCCCATAAAGATTTACAGCTCTGAAACCCTGTACAGGGTTGCTATGGGTTGGAACTGACTTGACAGCACTTAACAACAATGTGATGGCAGGAGTCCTGGTGTGGTGCAATGGGCTAATGCAATAGACTGCAAAGTTGTGAACTACAAGGTCGGTGGTTCAAGCTTACCAGCTGCTCCTTGGAAACCCTATAGAGGGTCACTATGAGTTGGAATTGAAATTACAACACTTAACAACAATGTGATGGCTGGAGTCCTGGTGTGGCGCTGTGGGCTAATGCGTCATTTGAACTGCAAGGTCAGTGGTTCAAGCTCAACAGCTCCTCCTTGGAAACCCTATACAGGGTTGCTATGGGTTGGAATCGACTCTACGGCACTTAACAACAACAATGTGATGGCTGGAACTGTGGTTGCCTTGGCAGGACCAGACCAAATGATTTCCTGGGCCTTATATATAGCCAGTGGGTCTGACACTTCCCATGCTGGTTAGGAAAATCAGTGACCTCTGATGACTGCTGCTGAGGGAGAGGGAGCACAGGAACCAGTGAATCCAGGGCCTGTGATAGACTGAGCAAGTTGCATGTGATGACTTCCTTAATCTTTCCATGACACTGGTATGTGGAATTTGCAAACAATTATTCCTGATTTTAGATAAAATGGGATGGAGGATAAGTTTATATAAGTGTCCTAAATCAGTGTTCAACCCAAGACACCTAAAAACACTGTGCACATGTCTATGAGCAGCTGAGGATCAATTTTATTCCACAAATAGTGTTGGTCCCTGAAAAAAGCACCATGTCTAAGAATTCCAGCCACAGTTGGAGACTCACATTTCACCAGCTGCTTCCAACCTGGGATGTGATCATCTGTCCAAAACCTACCCTCCACCATCTCTACGAATAGTAACAAAGAGGCTTGAGGCCTCTGAAGCATGTCTAGACCCAAGCATGTGACAACCAGAGCTGTAGCTTCTCTCCCCTGCTCTAGCCACCATCCTTTCTCCTTCAATCACAGAAACTCTGAGCTGTCACATTGTTCAGATAAGAGGCTGACCCTGGGCTGCTAATGTCTCTTGCAAGAACAGAGCTGCTGTGACCTTTCAGTTATTGTGGCTACCCTAGGGGAAAGGGGCCTGCTTGTCATCAAGTTCCCACTGGGAAACCCTCACTTCCCTTCCCCCTAAGCTTCCCATCCTGTCCCTTCTGTTTTCACAGCTTAATTGTGGCAGCCTTCACAGCTACATGCTGACAGCAGAGTGGCTCCAGTGAGCTGCCGTTCCAGATGTCAGGAGTACACTCACAGGTAGGAGCCCTGTAGGGTATTTATGGCTGTAATTCCTCAGCAGAGGTTTTTGTTCTGTCATGCAGTGACATAGGAATTGCTACTCATTTGCTCCTGTATTTCTATGTCAGTGGCAATTTTGGAAGGGCTTCTGGCTTCTTGTACAACCCCACAAGTTATGATCCCTACACATTTCAAACTATGCACAGCCAAGAAAGATCACACACCCTGGGGAGAGAGAGCTGGGGATGAAAGAGTCACAAAGAAGAGGAGCAGCTTCCAGGCCATATGGCAGTTGTAGGCTGTAAGGACATGTAGCAAATATGCCAAGCTTCTTCAAGGAGCTTTCAGCAGCCTGGATCTCCCTGTTACATTGGAAAGGAGGCATGGAGGGGTCATAGGGTGAAGGGTTCAGGTACAGCTTCAAAGGGTTGGCTCTGCTCTGTCAGTATCTACTACCTTCTCCACCAGAGGCTGTGGGACATCACTTTCCTTATCTGATTCCTGCTTTCCCCAGTTTTGAAACAAGGACAGGGAGCTTCTGGTGTCCAGGGAGAAGGCAAAATTAATTGACATGTGCACAAATGAAGGAACAAAAGTTATGTTCCTCAAAGAACATTAGTATATTCTGGCCCATCCATAAGGAATTTTACAATTAAAGCAAGTAAGCAAGCAAGAAAAGTCCTTTCAAAATCCAGTATGCTACCAATTTGGGTGCATAAATCTTTCTCTATGTATATTTTAAAAGTCTACAACAAATTCATAAAACAAAGAGGCCTTTTTATTTCATTTTGTCAATAAACCTGGCAATGGAAATACCAATTTGAAGAGCAATTTTCCCCTTGGTCTGAGCTAAAATTGTCTCTGGATGAATTGCTTTTCAGTTTTTAAATTTAAATTCTCTCTCTTACAGTCAGAGAAACTCCCTCATTTCTCAGCTCCTTCTCTGCCCAATCCTTTGGTTCCTGGAAATTAGCAACTCTGGCTGTCACAATGTCTATGAGACATTGTGCTTAAAGTCATGTCACACCATGTATGTTGCTATCAAGGGCTATGAGAAGAACTGCAGATGCCACCAAGTCAGTAAGCAAGGGAAGACATCAGCCCATCCCAGAGGGCACAGCTAGGAATTGAAAATTAATGTCCTGATGCTCAGTTCAGGCTGGTGCCACTGCACTGCACTGACCTTCATTTCTCCACTTCCAGAAACACTGCACAGATTCCAGCCATGCCTTGAGACCAACTCTAAATTATTTGGGACCAGTAATTTCCTATATTAGATTTGCCAACTTTACCTAATAAAATAGAATGAATAATTTTAATAAAATTATATTCCAAATATTACTTGGAATATACATATATTAAAAATTATTTCAACTTTGACTGAATTTAATCTTGTGATTTTTCTTGACACCATACCTATGTGAAGGTATGAAAATGTTGGCCTATAATTTTTGGACAAACAAACAAAGATCTGTTCATCCAAAACTTCTTCTCCTCTTTCAAATTATTATTAGTCAAATCCACAGGTTTTAAAAAAGGGCAATTAATTGACACCTGTGATGCTAGGGTTGAAAGACCACCCCAGTGGTTTTGCAAAATTGTATCATGTGTCTCCAGCATCATATCACCAAGGCTATATTTTCCAACAATTGATCCTTCCTTTTTGTTTCCAATCTTCATATTTTAATCGCCAGTAATTTTCAATGCATCTTGATTACATGTTTGATCGATTTCAGACTTAAGTAGTTAGTAGAATTCTTCAATTTTACTTGACTGGCTTTAGTGATTGGTGCATAAATTTGAATAATTGGTCTTTGTTTAAGCATATGAATATTATTTTATCAGCATTATACTTCAAGATACATCTTGAAACATCCTATTTAACAATGAAAGTGACACTATTTCTCTTAAATTTGTCATTCCTGGCATAGTGGACCATATGATTGTCAGATTCAAAATGACCAACACTGGTTCATTTGAACTCACTAATGCATTCCATTTCATTTTTGACAACTTCAAATTTTCCTAGATTCATTCATCATACAGTCCATGTTTCTATTATCAGTGACTTGTTTGCAGCTCTTTTGAGTTGTGACCCATCAGCAAATGAAAGTCCTAAAAGCTTCACTCCATTCACATCATCATGGTCTACTCAACTTGGAGGAGACATCTTCCTCAGTCATACTTTGAGGGCCTTCCATACTGAGGGATTCATCTTCCAGCATTGTATCTAGCAATGTCGCACTGCTATTTATAAGGTTTTGAAAGGGTAACCACTCCAAAGTGGTCCATGTGTCCTTCTGCCTCTCTTTCTTTCTAGTGTGTCTCATTCTGTAAGCTCCACTGAAACCTGTCCACTGTGGTAGAACCTGCTGGTATTTAAAATACTGTTGGCATAGCTTCCAGGCTCACAGCAACAACCACACCACCACAATACTATTTACTGATAGATGAATGATACAGTGAAGGAGTAAGAATACATTATTACAAAATGGACAAAGAGCACAGTATGAGAAAATCCAACTTACTGAAAAATTGCCATGCTCATTCCATACGTTATAGAAATCTGTATCTAAAATATCCCAAAGACTCCTTTTCTACCTTTATTAGTCTAAAATATTCTCAAGAATTCTGTGGAACGTTCTTCCTTTTCAATAATCTGAAATAACCCAGATTCTTATATATAAATTGAAAAGGAATACCATGCCTCTGTACAATAAGAACTAAACTGTGAACCACAAGGTCAAAAATTTGAGCCCACCAGCTTTTCCATGGGAGGAAGAATAGGATTTTTGCTCCAGCATAATGGAAATGATTTAACAGCACTTAACAACAACAGCCCAGGCCCATCTTTCAACTTTCTTAGCCTGGTGTGATGCTGTAGGATAAGCACTGAACCACAAGGTCAGTTTGAACTGCAAGATTGAAACTTCAATTCTTACCAGCAGCTCTTTGGTAGTTCAAACCTACCAGCTCTTCTTAGTAAACCCATAAGCTTGTTATTTTTGTTGTTATTGTTGTTATGTGCCATCGAGTCGGCACCGACTCATAGTGACCCTATGCACAGCAGAAAAAAACACTGCCTGATCCTGGGCCAACCTCACTACCGTTGCCATGCTTGATGATGAAGTTTGCTATAAGTTGTTATAAATTGCTGTAAGTTGTAACCCACTCAATGACACTTAACAACAACAACTTGGTGTCCTAAACCATGACTTTAGCCTTTAGTCCAGTGCTTCTCAAAGCATATGCACTCCCCTGCAACCTGGTTAAAATACAAATTTTGAGTAAGTTAATCTGGGGTGGTTGATTCTGCTCTTGAATAACAAAGATATAAACTCTTAGGTTAACTAGATTTTACAATTACCATAAAGTGATGCCATTAGAACTTTCAGAATTTAAAGATTTAAAGATGAAGGTAGTAGGAGACACAGGGAGGAATGTAAGCGTTAAAGTGAATAAAGATAAATATAGTTAACCAATGGTACATGGATGGATTACAATCATTGTAATGAAGCACAGTATATGATTTGCTGAAAGTAAAACTGATCTTCTCTGAAAACCTTCATTCAATTTACAATGTTGTTGTTAAGTGCCATTGAGTTGGTTCTGACTAACAACAATCCTGTATAGGGTTTGTGAGGAGTAGCTGGATGGTTTGAACTGCAAACAGAAGAATTTTTTTTTAAGAAAAGAATTTAGGTTTTAATGAAGATATGGTTTTGCATCTGAGATCATGAGACTGAATGCAAAGAGTCATGAAAATATGTTGAAGGTGTCAAATGCTTATTATGTGTAAGGTATGGACACCAAGATGAACAAGATATGCAGGTAAATATGTATATAAACAAATACTTAAAGTAAATAAGCCTAATATACAAGAGAACTTCAAAAAGTTCATGGAAAATGTAATTAAAATCTAAAAAAAAAAAAAATAAATACAAACTTTATTCCTCAACATGGCTCCATCAAGTTCAAGACACTTTTGTAAGTGATGACACTAGCCATCTGGTCCATCCCCAATGAACTGAAGGTCATGGGAATTTAACATGTCAGTGCAGTCATTTTTACATTATTAACTGAAGAAAAATGGATGTCCTTTAAAGAGTTTTTACAATTAGGAAACAACAGGAAGTCAGAAGGATTTAAATCAGGTGGGTGCCTAATGATTTTCTTTTAAAACTCTATGGAAACGACCCTTGTTTGATGAGAGGAATGCGCTACAGCATTGTCTTGGTGGAGAAGGACCTTCTAGTGAAGCTTTCCTGGGCATTTTCCTGCTAAAGTTTTACCTAACTTAATCAAAATACTCTTATGTTGTTGTTCTTAAGTGACATTGAGTCTTATAATAAGTAGATATTCTTTGTCCCTCCAGAAGTCAATAAGCAAAATGTCTCAAGCAGCCCCCCCCCCAAACTATTGTCATGACGTTTGCTCTTGATTGTTGTTGCTAAGTGCTGTTGAATTGATTCTGACCCATAGCGATCCTGTATAGGGTTTCCAAGGAACAGCTGGTGAGCTTGAACTGCCGACCTTGCAATTCAAATGGCTTTGCAGTCTGGTGCATTACCCACAGTGCCACACCAGAACTCCTTTTTCTTGATAGGTCTTAGCTTTTACTTTGACTTCTACCTCTAGGTAGCCATTGCTTTGATTGTGCTTTGTCTACAAGATCATACTGATAAAGTAATAGTCCATCTTCTGCTATATTTCTTCCAACATATGCTTCAGGATCTTGACCCCACTGGTTTGTAAAATTTTCATTAAAAGCTTCACTCTTGTCTATAGCTAATCTGGGCACAACCATTTTGGAATAAATCAAGCAGAAAGTTTGTTCCACTTTAATTTTTCAGTCATAATTATACAGGTTGAAATTGTTGAGATTTTATGGTGTAGGCTATTGTTTCTAATGTTACATGTCAGTGTTCTTTCATTAGGGAACAAACAAGATTAATTTATTCCTCACAAATTGATGTGGATGGTCTGCTGCTATAGATTTCATCTTCAACATTGTTTCATTCTTTCTTTCTTTTCATCCTTTCTTAAAATTAGTTATGCATTTGTAAACTGCTGATTTCTTTGGGACCTTGTTGCATAAACTTTTCTAAAGCATCATTTCACCACTCTTCTACCTAAGCTTCACCATAAATTTAATGTTTGTTCTTATTTCAAATTTTAGCAGAATTCTTGATGCTCTGATAGGGGCTCTTTTCAAACTGACATCTTATCCTTCATAATATCTTAAATTTGATCCTGTTCAGATATGTTATAACTAGTTTGTACAAAGTTATTTTGGTGCAAAAATACTTGAAATCCATGGATAGTTTTTTTGTTTTTTTCTTAAAAAATACAACTCCCATGAACTTTTAGTAGTTCCCTCATATTTAGTGGTCATATAGGGAAACATACATAATGAGAGAGAAAAGTAGAACATTTAGTTACAGATAGTGCACCTTAGATCTAATTCAATGAGGATCAATGGCAGGTTTTAAAAGAATGGATTAGACTATAAATATGGATTATATATATGATATATATATTTACGAGTTACCATTGAGTTGATTCTGATTCTCAGCAAGTCAATGTATGCCAAAATATAACTGTGCTTCAAAGGTTTTTCAATGACTAATTTTCGAATATAGACTTTTTTTTTTGCCAGACCTTTCTTCCAAGGAGCCAATCTTTCATTAAGCAGTTGAGAGAGTTAACTGTTTGTACCACCCAGGGACTCCAGGTCTTCAATGACTAAATCTCAGTTTATCAGCAGAGTATGTTAGCCATTTTCACCACAGGGAATCTTAGATTGAATTAGAGAGACTGAACTAGGGAAATCAAAGACATCAATCAGTAGGCTGTTATAGAAAATAGAGGTAAGATGTTAAGGGCTAGTTTTGTTGGAAACTGTGGAAATGAAAAGAGAAATTGAGGCTAGCACTAGACTTTAAACTAGGGAGCAGACCTAAATTTGTTGTATTATTAGTCATCTAATTTTGTACAGCCCTTTACCATCTTTGAGCTTCCAGCTATAAAATACAGATTATCTATATTCAGAAGCCATTGTGAGGATTAAATAAGATAATGCATATGAATGCCCTTTGAAAATTAGAAAGCACTATATAAATTAAGGAGCTATTATTATTAAGTTTCTGACACATAATCACTGAATTAATTAAGTAATAAAAGAACACAATTTGATGAATGCTTGGATATGAAGAATGAAAAAGAAATAACCAAAGTTGATCTTAAATTTTCTAGAGTACTAGAATAAGAAAATAATTGTACTACATTTGATGGAAATGGGAGGAGAAGTCAATTTGCAGGGGAATATATGATGTGTTAAATGTGAAATCTTTTGAGAGAGCTATCCCAGCTAAGTCTAAGATTCCCAGAAACAAGACATTTCACTTTCTTTCAAAAGTAACACTGGAATTCCTAATTGTAATGAAAAATGAACTTAATGTATATCATCCCCGGTGTCACCATGACCATTTGGGCCAGGCTGTATGAATGAACACAGGGTTTTGCTGAGCATGCCTTTTCTCATCTATAAAATGGGCATAATAGTAGCTGCCACAAAGGATAGAAGGAAGACTAAAGTCAATAACGTCTGTAAAAGTCTTCACCCAGCTCCTGACACATACTAGATTCTAAATAAATCACCTATACCTCATTATCATCATCATCATCACCATTACTAATAATATTTAGAATAGACACCAGACACACACACAAACACACAAACATATACCTAGATCACAACTAAAAAAAAAAAAAATTAGAGGTCAAAGGATCACAAGAGGGCATTGTTCTGAGTTTTCTGCACCCACAACACACTCTTCCACCATTTTAAAAGGATGAAAGAGATTCCACAGTGGAGGCTAATGGTCAACATCTTTCTTTTGGATTCTTGTTAAGTGCTATCTAGTTGGTTCTGACTCATAGTAATCCCATATATGGTTTCTGAGGAGCCACTGGTGACTTTGAACCACCAACCTTGCAGTTCAAACTGACCTTTCAATATAGTGCTTACCCTCAGTTTTCCCAGTGACATGGGGGAGAAAATATTTCCAGGAAACTTTAAGGGTAAAAACAAACAACAAAAAAAACTATATACTGAACAGACCAATTTGGATTCACTTTCTTCATGGTAAGACCATTCTTTACATCAAAGGGAGAACTATATTCCTTCCTAGCTGGACTATTAATTAAAATTCAGTGATGCTAATTTTACTGCCAACCTAGGAGATTCTTACTACATTTATTTTCCAGGTAATTGCTGCTTGTACAGGAGTTCAAATAGATGTCTTTTTTTGATGGTGCAATAGATCAGAATTATAATAGTTAAATTCCTCACCCTTCATCTTGCTCCCCCTAATTCTGAAGTCTGCTGACTTAAATTATTCTGAGAACTCTCTCTGTGTCTAGGCCTCCCTCCCTTTCACTCTGTCTTTCGCTTTCTCTTGTGCTCCTCTCTCTCTCTTTCAATGATAGGATCCACAGAGGCATGAAGTATCAAAATAGAATTTCTGTTTTGTGTTTTTCACAATTTTATCATACCAATTCCCCACAGAAAAAGAACCAAAAACAATCCCTTACATATGTATGGTGGTGGTGGTGGTGGTAGTTATGTGCCATGGAGTCGGAACCGACTCAGAGCGACCCTGTACAGACATTTATAAAAAGGACTTTTCTTTACATCATCTCTTTTTATCCTAATGATTTCTTCAGTTTCCAGATGAACAAATTGATATTCAAAAATTATAATTCTCTGAATGCCACACAGCTAATAATTTGCAGATCTAGTCACACCTTTTATTTTTAAATTTTGACCAGAAAACATTCCAAGAAAAATCGCGATATATTAATAATGAAAAAAGCAACGCTCCTCTCTAGTAGAAAGAAATTTGCTTGCAAGCAGTGGAACCAGAATAAAACCTTTCAATGCATCCAAAACTAAGCATCCTTTTTCTCCACCTTGATCATGTCACCAGGAACCATCACGTCCAACTTTCTTCTCTTTTCCTTCTAGCATTGAATTTCCATGTGGTGGCCATAAACAGGATGAGCCACACCTGAAGGCAAGACAGTATTGCGTAGGGTCACTGAAGAACTTGTCCTGGAAGCACTTTTCAGGAACCCGAGCCCTTCAGCAGGCCAGCAGCAGAGACCCGGGCACCTGCACCACCAACTTCCTAGTCACTGGCTTCAGTGCACACAGAGACACATGGAATTTTAAGCTACAGAAATAATTAGCATTATATGTTGGGAAAGGAAATGATTGAAAGGGAGAAGGACAGGCTAGCTTCCAAAAGTTTGTGGAGAAATAGGATTAAAAGATAAAGGAATTGTTTTCATGACCTTTTTGAAGCCTCCTCTTACATATGAATTTTAAAATCATAGTGATAGTTGCCATTTGTTCAGTCTCTATTATGTGCCAGACAAAATACTAAGCATTTTTCATGCTTTATTGATTTTTGCTCCAACACTGTTGTACAATGGATATTATTATTATAATTGTTATTGTGTGCCGTTGAGTCACTTCCAGCCCATAGCAACCCTGCATAGGGTTTCTGAGGAGTGGCTGGCAAGCTTGAACCTCTGACTTATGGGTTCGAACCAACTTTGCAGTCCACAGCACTACAACAGGACTCTATTATTATAACTAGGGATTTATAAAGATGATATGGGTTTCTCAGCCTTTTAGCTAAGATCAGTGTATCTGTTCTAATCAGTTTAATGTCGGCTATGTTTGGTGTGGTGCTGTAGGATTAGCATTCGACTGCAAGGACATTTTGAACTGCAAAGCAGGCAGTTTAAACACACCATTCACTCCATGGAAACCCTATACAGGGTTGCTGTGAATCAGAAATGACTTGATGACGCTTAACAACAGCAACAACCATGTTCTTTACCAATTCCTGGTGTGGTGCTGGAAGAAATAGCACTGGACTGAAAACCACATCATCGACAGTTCAAACCCACCAGCTGCTCCTTGGAAACCTTATATAGGGTCGCTATGTGTTGGAACCGACTCAACGGCACTTAACAACATTATAATTACATACAAATGAGAAAACTGAAGCTCAATAAATTATATATGCAATGTGAGGTACTGTGGGTAAAGATTAATAGAGCCAGGATTTAAATCTGGCTCCTTCTGACTGCAGAGTTCCTGTGCTCTAAATGGCTTTGCAAAATGCCCAGTATAAAACAAAAACAAACAAAAAATCATTTTATGCAGCTTTGGTCCTACAAAATATTCATAGGTAAGACATGGAAAGGAAATATTCTGTCCATACCTGTGGCATCCAAACTAGAACATTTTCACATCAAGGAAGGGGCAATTCTATCCAGCAGGAGCCCAGAGGACAATACTAGCATGTCAATGTATGTTTTAATCTCACCTTGGAACACAAATGCATATGTTTTATAATCTATACAATGTACTGTTTGCTTGTTTTTTGAAAATACTTATTTTGTATCTAGTGTTTTGCATATACTTATTTTGGGGGTCCTGTTAAAATTTATTTTTATGGGGTATAAAATTACAGTATCTTAGAATTGAGAAAGAAATTTAGTGAACTGGATCCAATTTCCTCTGTCCCACACAGCCTGGCAAGGATTCCTAGGATAAATCTCAAATTTCCTGAGCTCTAAATTAGCACTTTTCCAATTGGTTTTCATTGCCTCTAGTTCATAGCGAATGAGTCTTGTTGTTGTTATTGTTAAGTACCGTGGAGTCGGTTCTGACTCATAGTGACCCTGTACAGTGTTTCTGAGGCTGTAAATCTTTACAGGAGCAGAACACCTCATCTTTCTCCCACGGAATCGCTGGTAGTTTTGAACTGTTGACCTTGAGTTTGGCAGCCCAACTCATAACCACTATCCTACCAGAGCTCCTTAAATGAGTCTTAGTGTAGTGCTTATCCTAGTGTAGGATAAACAATGGACTGCTAGCCACAAGGTACAAACCTCCAGCTTCTCCCCAGAAACCTTCTAATGAGTAGAACTGACTTGAGGGCACTTAACAACACCAGTTCATAGCAAAAAGGAGCCTGGGTGGTACTACAGGATAAACATGAGATTGCTAACCACAAGGTCAAAATCCATGAGGAAAAAAAAGGATGAGGTTTTCTGCTCTTGTAAAGATTTACAGCCTCAGAAATGCTGTATATGTTGCTATGAGTCAGAATCAACTCAGTAACTTTGCGTTTAGTTACTTCACAACAATGAGGATACTACTTCTTTCTTAAGATCTACATCTATTATCCTGACTGTAGACCCAGTGAAGAATAGTGCATCATGTCCAGGATTGGCCAGCATGCAGACACACCTATTGAAATCAGGAGACATCAGGGCATCGTTGAGTACCCAGAACACAGAACCCTCCTGCAGTAGCAAACACTTATCCTTTCAAGTCTGCTGATATAGTGTGCCACTTAGAGCATTTTTTACTTTGTTTTTTTAATTTCAATCTCAACCCCTCCCTATTAGTTTTCTTTTTTATGTATATGAGTTGCACCCGTCTTCCTTCAGCACAACTGAACTGAAACTCCTCTTTAAGAGAGCTGTCAGTCACTGACAGACAGCCGGTGAAGGAGCAGAACGTACTGAGGGAAGGACGACTAAGCACTGATGGGAAGGTTGGGGAGGCAGTGATTGGAACCCCACACAGACCAGAGCTGTGACCGACAGAGAGATGACTGAGATGGCTCAGGAGAAATCACTCAGTGTCAGCTAGCTTCTGCATGGATGGTTCTCCAGACAGACCGACCTTTATTACTTAGAAGGGTGCATGCTGCCTCTCAGCCCATTTCCAAATTACTGACACTCCATGGATTTTAACTCACTGCTGAGCTCTGGCCTGAAGAGAGCTGCCACACATCCTGGATAATCCATTCGTTCAACAGCAGTGATCACTATGATCACCATCAACACAATTTTCTAGTTCACACCTATATGGCTGCTATATATCAAGATGCATTTTAGGGTAGAAGCAAGAGCAAAGACTTTTGACTCGAGGCACTGGACTTCAAATTTGGCTTTGTCAGCTATTAAGCATGAAATGTTCCTGAGTGATACAACTGGTTAGTGTGCTTGGCTGCTAATCAAAAGATTGGAAGTTGGAGTGGACCCCAAAGGTGCCTTGAAAGAAAGGCCTGGTGATCTGTTTCTGAAAAATCACCAATTGAAAAATCTATGGAGCACTGTTCTGTTCTGACACATGTGGAGTCACCTGAGTTGGTATCAGCACTATGGCAACTGGCTTTAGTTAACATTTGAGAACTTCCAAACTTCTCTCAGTTTCCATTTCCTTGCTGTTGTTGTTAAGTGTTGTTGAATCGATTCCAGTGCTTATCCTACAGCACCACACCAAAGGCCATTTCTTAGTGTACATTAAAAATAATATTGCTAAATCACTTGAAGTGTGGCTGTACAGATAAAACCAGATAACTTGTGCACGGAATGTACTAATCTTTACCACTGTTGTTATTTTTAAGTGCCGTCGAGTCAATTCCAACCCCTAGTGACCCCGTATAGGTTTTCAAGGAGCAGCTGGTGAGCTTGAACCACCTACAGTGCAGTTCAAATGACTTTGCAGTCTGACGCATTAGCCCACAGCGCCACACCTTGACTCCTTGAAGTGGCTAGGAACATTTTAGCTGAGAACTACCCAGTAAATGGAATCTGACCAGGACACCAGCAGATTGTGGTGGTGGTGATGGTGGTTATGTATCATGGAGTCGGTTCTGACTCATAGTAACCCTACATAGGGTTTCTGAGGCTGTAAATCTTTATGGGAGCAGAAAGCAGCATCTTTCTCTCATGGAACTGCTGGTAGTTTTGAACTGCTAACCTTGAAATTAGCAACCTGATTCATAATCACTATGCTACCAGAGTGTGCACTAATATCTGCATTGCTTTGCTTGAGAATTTTCAACTATTGCTCTGCCCTCACATTCACCATACTAGCAAGATAATCCTGAGAATTAAGGCTCCCCAACCCCACAAGAGCAGCCTTCAAGCAATGATTGTTGTGGTTGGCATATTCACTCCCTAGTCTGTTGGGCTTGATACTACCATTATGGTGACTCAGTTGATCATGGACCATGTATTGGCTACCTCTGCTTCCCTGTCTCTGTCAAATAAGACTTAATCTGAAGTGTGACTTGTGTTCTAGAGTTTTCTCATGGGATCAGTCTAGATCTGGCCTCTAGCTGAGACCACTTCCTAGTTGAGCTTTCCCCCTTTCATATCCTACTTCCCCAGAGAGCTGTACCAAATAAAGCACATAATTGTTAAGGGTTGAATTTTTGTTGTTGTAGTTAGGTGCTGTGGAGTCGATTTTGACTCATACTGACCTTGTAAGGGTGTGTCCTTGAATCACTTCTTAAACAACTACTTATACCTGAACCCTTGTGCAGGGGCTTGCTTTTGAAAAATCCCAATTAAGATCATATGTATTGCTCAAAATATACTGATATGGAGCCAATAACCAGAGTTGTTACAGGGCATCCTTGAGTAAGTGATAAATTATACCCCTTAACCCTTTACAATTCATCTCTCACACTGCTCTTTACAATGCCAGTGTCAAGGAAATCTATGTTGTTAAGTGATGTCGAATTGGTTCCCAATCATAGCGATTTTGGATAGGGTTTCCAAAGAGTGACTGGTGGATTTCAGCCAATGATTTTTCAATTAGCAATTCAGTGCTTATCCTACTGCACCTCAGCAGCTCTTCTATATCCTAAGGAAATTTCTTTCATTATCTGGGTAGTTGCTATTCTGAGAATGAAATTAGTCAAGTCAATTAGCCAGCAAATATTTACCAGTTGTTCACAATATGGCCAATACTATGCTTACCTTGGAGTCCTGGTGTGGCGCTGTGGGCTAATACGTCAGACTGCAAAGTCATTTGAACTGCAACGTCAGTGGTTCAAGCTCACCAGCTGCTCCTTGGAAACCCTATACAGGGTCACTATGGGTTGGAATCGACTTGACGTCACTTCACAACAACAACAAAAATAACCTAAGACATGTTTTGTCCTATAGTTGGGGAGAGAGTACTTATGAAATAAAGAACAAGACATTTCTAACCCATGTTGTTTTGCCAGAATTGGTGCTTTTCAACACTTGGAATGAATATTGTGATGCCTGCTGGTGTCCTGATCGGACCCCATTTACTGGATTGTTCGAAGCTGAAATGTTGCTAGCCACTTCATGACTGTCTCCATTATCGCCAGCCTAACTGGCTACTTACCACCACCCCCGGGATCCCTTCTAATCCAGAGCTTAGAAGTGATTGACTGGCATAGGGAAAAAAAGGGATGGCCCCTTACTGTCAAATAAGACTTAATCTGAAGTGTGACTTGTGTTCTAGAGTTTTCTCATGGGATCAGTCTAGATCTGGCCTCTAGCTGAGATCACTTCCTAGTTGAGCTTTCCCCCTTTCATATCCTACTTCCCCAGAGAGCTGTACCAAATAAAGCACATAATTGTTAAGGGTTGAATTTTTGTTGTTGTAGTTAGGTGCTGTGGAGTCGATTTTGACTCATACTGACCTTGTAAGGTTTTCCAAGGATCAACTGATGGATTTGTACTGCCAACCTTGCAGTTCAAACTGACCTTGCAGTCCAGTGCATTATCCTGTGGTACCATACCAGAACTCCATGGGTTGAATCCTATGCCCCAAATTATGCATTGTTAACCCTAACTTCTATGCTGTGATTTAGTAAAGGATTGTGGATATGTTAATGAAGGAGGATTACATGGCAGGGTGTGTTTTGAGTCAATCGCTTATAAAATACAAAAGAAGAAGTTTTAAGTAGCAGAGATGAAAGAAAACAAATTTTAAGCCACATGGAAATCTTCAAGGAATCAGGAAACAGAAACTGAAGAGACTATAACCATTCCCCAGAGCCGATAGTTAGAGAAAGCCTTTACCTAGAACCAGCACCCTGAATTCAGATTTTTAGAGGGCTGGTGTGGCACTGTAGGATAAGCACTCGACCACAAGGTCAGTTTAAACCATATGGCTGGCATTTCAAACTCATCATCTATAGCTCAGAAACCCTCTACAGGGTCGCTATGAGTTGGAATTGGCTTGATGACACACAACAAGGAGTTCTGGTGTGGTGCTGTGGGTTAAAGCAATGGACTGCAAAATCTTTTTGAACCATAACTTCAGTGGTTCAAGCTCACCAGCTGTTCCTCGCAAACTCTGTACTGGGTTGGAATCGACAACAAAAACAACAAATCGCAAGAAAGTAAATTTTTGTTTTTTAAAGTCATCCACTTGTGGTATTTTTGTTATGGCAGCATTTGGTAAGTAGGTATTCTGCTTCTAAAAAAGCCAACCAAAGAAAATAAACATCAGAATCGTCTATGGAATTATATAAAAATAGCCATATCTGGGCCTAATTGCCTACTGACCCTGAAGCAGACTCTAGATTTTTCGAGGTGATGTCTAGGTAAGTGTGCACTTTAAAGCCTACTAGGTATTTCTAACACACCAGTTTATCTCTTAACTTTTTATTTTGAATGTTTAAACCGACAGAAAGAGTGAAAGTATAATAATGATGAACACCTACACATTCCTCCTCTGAAAGCACCAATTATTAACACGCTTCTCATTTTCTAGTCTCTTTCTTGAGGGTCATTATGAACCAGAGCCAACTCAATGGCAATCGGTTTGGTTTGGAGTTGACTAGCTAAACACTAGTTGTTAATTGGTTTGGGGATGTCATTGAGTAACTTAGATATGCAAATATGGGGCTCAGGAGACAGTTAGGGCTTTGAGCTATCAAGTTAAGAGAGATCCCAGCTGGGAAAATGGAAACAATGGTATTTTAGAGATTCTGGTAAATTATGAGGGTCTTTCTTTTTGCTCTGGCTTAGACCATCACAGAGATTGCACAATAGGTAAATCATACAGAATGTCAAGGAGAAATGAGTAAACCAAGAAAAGTCTGAACAAATTTACCAAAGTTCAAATGCCCTACTGCCTACAAATCATGCATTATTCAATCCATGTGAACCTTCAGATGTCATCTGGAAAGATGGGAGAAAAGGCTTTCAAGGGCGACAGAGTCAGACAGCAGCCAATAGCAACTATAGATCTACAGAAAGTAGTTCCCCAGTGTCAAATGCTGCACCTTTCCCACTGCTTCAGTGGGAGGTGCGGAGGCACAAAGCAAGTTCAAATAGGGGAAAAACTGAAATGATTCTATTTTCCCCTAAAACTGGCTAATCCAACAGCAAAAAAATAATTCAAAGAGAAATAGAGCTCAGTTATTGCAGAAGGCAATAAACTGACCTGGTGATGTATAAGACTGGACTGAGAATAAAAGGGTAAGTGACAAAAACAAGATAAATGGAAACATGATCAAAATGAAAAGCTTTTGTGGACTCTAATGATTGGAATTCTCTGTCTCGAATTCGGGCTCAGTACCCAGCAGGGTCTGAGTAAGTTTGTCAGTGGAGAAAGGCACAGAGTCTCTGTGGGTTCACAGAAGAAGCATAAAAACCCAGACTCTAAGCATACTGAATGTACTCATCTTCAGAGAAAATGGTCCCTGGACACTTCTGGCAAGGGTTGAGCTGTAAGCCTTGTATTCTTTCGAAACTCTAAAAATGGATAATTAAATTCTATCACTCTAATAAAATTCCCCTTGTCATTTACACTGCAGAGATTGCTCAGGGAGCTTTCTGGGAGACTGGAGAGCCTACCTTCTTAAGCAGGAGATCATCTATGCAGCACAGAACAAAATAGAGATGAGTCACTGAGTGGCAAGCATGAGCTCTAAAGGTGACTCAGGTGGGAGACTCAGGTCTGAAACTGGACAAGATTCGATTAAAATGCCTCACTGTCTTTTGTATACAGCTGTCCCCACTGAACAAAATTCACCAGATAATTGCCAAATGTGTACTTAGTTTGGTGTTATGAACATCTGGTCAGAATTTACCCTGGAGACAGAGACACACAAATTGGTAGGCTAACATTTCTCTTGTCTACTCAGAAATCTTCCAGAAAAGAGGACGTGACTGTATATAAATGTGTACATTGTTTCTCTGTTCATTCTGCTATTATTGGACCCATGACAGACAAGGCAAGAAGATAGTGTCAAATGTTTGCAAAGTTATAAAAAATATTATTTTTCATGATTTTCTTAATGCACCTATTTGGATTTGTGTTAAAAGCAAAAGCTTGTTATATTGAAGACTTTGAAAACATTTATATAAAAGGAAGAATATATTAACTTGTACTTCTCTGGGTATGAAGAGATCATTCAAATCCAAAACCCTAAAACCACTGCCATGGATTCTGACTCACAGGGACCCCATAGGACAAAGTGAAATCGCTTCTTGTGATTTTCCAAAACTGCAAATCTTCATGGGAGCAGACAGCCTCATCTGTCTCCAGTGAAGCAGCTTGAACTGCCACCCTTGCAGTTAGCACGACAATAGTTAACCCACTGTGTCACTCCAGCTCTCAACATTATCTTAAAACCAGTTGCCTCTGAGTCCATTTCAACTCATGTGTATCAGACTGGAGCTGTGATCCATAGGGTTTCCCTTGGCTAAATTTTTCAGCCTTTGTTTTAGGGTACCTTGTGAAGCTCCAATCTTTTTGTGAGCAGGTGAGGTGTTAACTGAGTTCTCTTAAACTGGTCAAGAGGGCAACATAGGCATAAGAAAAACTGGTTTGATAATGTGTGTTAGGTCCTTATTCCCTTAGCACCAGCAAGAACTTGACACTCACCCTTCTAGAGAGGTCATAAAAAATTTGGGGATCCAAACAGATAATGAAAATGTACATTATTATGATAAACCTAAGACAGGAGCAAGGGGTAAGTGGGGGAGGAATGAATTAAGGGAGCAATAATGACAGTGAAACACATTATTCCCTAGTTACTCACGCACTCTTGGCTTTTCAGGTGATGAACTTTTCACACCAGAAGAGAGAAAGTTATCAACTTTTCCTCTCTGTATGTCTTCTTCTATCTTCTTTTCTGTCTCATCTAATTGTCATGCACTCAATCTGGGCAAAGACGCCCTCATTTCAACTTTCTCTACGAAGCTCAGATGCCCTTATTTGACTCCAAAACACATTTTCACCTCATCTAGCTTAACATGACTTTAGTTTCTAGAGCAATTCCTTAAGTCTACATGAATGGGAAAGTTTCTTGTGATTGAGTGTGATACTGGATTCTTGCTGCTTTATCACACTAATAAAAATGTCTCCGTTTCCCCTGTTTTACTTAACTGTTACTTTCTTCCCCCTAGAAACCATCTAGACAAAGATTACAGTGTCCAAAGACACTAGTGATCCTAAAGACCAAATCTTGGGAAGACCCTGAAAACCTAACTCCCCCACAAAACTAATAATTTCCCTCAAAAACACTTCAGATGCTTCCCCATGTGACTAACAAAAAACAGTGGAGGTAAAACTTTTCAGTTGTATCTAGTTTCTGAATATATGATGATATAAAAACTAAACTTCTGGAAGACAAAGTACACTTAGCAATTATTAATCAAGGTTTTCACATTATTTAGATGAGTTCTTGCCTCCTGTGAAACAATGCATTTATATGTTTCTTCAATCCCTCTGGGAATTTAGGACCTTTTAAACACGAAGCTAACTAAGGCCCTGAACACCAAACCTCTGGTTTAGCAACCATTTATTTGCATGTGGTATCAATACCAGTCTTGTGTAACAAATTTGCAAAGAAATAGAAGGGGGGGACCCTGAGCCTATAAAATGGAATATAAAATGATTCTATGTCTTAAGTACTTAAAGCCTATTACCAAAATAGGTGTGCAGTGTTGTTGTTATAAATATCATCCTTAACACCTTTTGATCCTTTTTACTCTGAAGTGTCCAACCTATTATGGAACAAAGGAAGGCTGCCTTTTAAATCTCACTCACTCCGGCTTCCTCAGTGATGGATGCATTCCCCTCTGAAGCTCAGTCTCACATAAAAGCGCGGCAGTGCATTGCTGTAAATCTGTTTTACACCAGCTTTTATGTGAACCAGGACTGGGCTAGGCTTCATTATCCATTATTTTTAACTTAAAAAAAAAAAAAAAAAAAAAAAGTTGTCTTCAGCCAATTCAAATGATTTGCTTTGTAAATAACACAAATTCACTTTCCTAAGGGAAACCTTTTGGAGAAACAGGGCCCTGAGTCTCTTTCTAGTGTTTGTATGACCCACCTGCTTGTGGAGTGTCTTTCTGGTAATGTATCCCACCAGACCACATTCAGGGCCACTGAATACACAACTCTGTGGTGGTGATGCCATTGGCAGCCCTGGTTCTGAAGGCAGAACAGCAAAAATGCTATATTGAACCCACACCTTGAGGACGCAGAAACACACTAAACAACTTTTCCTTTGCAGTTGCTATTAAAAGTTGTGGTTCTTCAGAAATTACCCAAATATTAGTGCTTCTTGAGCTGTGCTTATTCAAATATAGCCTTTTAACAACCAGTTAAAGGATCTGAATTATATTTTAATCAACATCAATTTAATTGAAATTAAGGGTGATGTAGTGGAAAGAACAATTGAATAAGAGATTTAGGTTCACTGGCTATGTGATTTGGGCGAGTCAGTGAATTTCTCTGAGCTTCAGCCTCCTTTTCTTAAACAGGAAGCTGTTTTCAGATGATTCTGAGGGACCTGTTGGGTTCTAAAATACTATGAGAATGTGATTTTCTGATTAGTGAGTGTCTAAGTGGAGGGAATCACTGGTCCTTGATTTGATTCTATCTAGTTTAGGGCAGTCAGTCCTGGTGTGGTGCTGTAGGAAAAGCACTGGACTGGAAGGTTGGTTTGAACTTCATGGTTAGTTGTTAAACTCACCAGCTGCTCTTTGGAAACTATGCATGGTAGCTATGAGTTGAACTGATACAATGGCACTTAACAGCAACAACATAAGGAGTCCTGGTAGCATAGGGGTTATGTGTTGGGCTACTAATCACAAGGTCAGTAGTTTGAATCCCCCAGAAGGTTCTCCGGGAGCAGAAAGAAGAGACTTTCTGCTCTGATAATGATTTACAGCTGTGGAAACCCTATACCGTCTTGCTATGAGCCAAAACTGACTCGGGAGCAACAATTTAAGGCATATTGGTTGGATCTTTAATAATCTAACTCATAAAAATATTTTCCAGGCACTGGACTGCAAACTACAAGGTCCATGGTTCGAGCCTGCCAGCCGCTCGGCAGGAGAAAGATGAGGCTTTCTGCTCCCATGAAGATGTAAAGTCTTGAGACCTTATCCAGGGTCACTATGTGTAGGAACCCATTTGATGGCACTGAACAACAAGAACAATCCTACCCAGAACCGAAATTCACAAAACATAGATAAATAAGATCTGAGAAAGCTTTATCTAGCTAAAATTTCATCTAGCTAAAATTAAAATGTTCGACTAGGCACACACACATTTATTCTCTGGTTCCTTATATAAGCACAATTAAAATTAAAGTAAAGAAGTGGAAAAGAAATAAAGTAATCTATAATAGCTACAAGAAGCTTGGACATAGGAATGGACTGTCGTTAACAACAAGGCATTTCAGTACATTTCTTGGAGATGAAAAGCTGGATTGAGTAATAAAATAAATGGAGAAAGCTACAGCCCACAAGAAGCTAACAGATGAGGTGGGAGCCATACTGCCCTGTGGAACCTTACAAGGCTCTGGGCTCTGAGTTAGCAGACATACCAGAGGGAGGAAATGAAAAGCCAGATTGAAAACCGAAGAGAAGGAAAAGGTTTGCTAAAGAAAATGAACAAACTGTGAATGGTGAGGCTTTCACTCAGGGTCAGATTCCCAATGACTCATTTTTAAGTATTAACAGCAAAGAAGATTTTCTTGGTAAGTGAGTGTAACCATAGCAGGAAGGAGAAAGGTTTTGTTAAACAGAAAAAATAAAAAGGATCCTGGAAGAAAAGAGATGATTTAGAGAACTTTGTCATCATTCTTAACTTAGAGATATTTTAGAAGATGCATTATCTATTATGAAAAGGGAAATAATTATAGCATGAGAAAGAAATAATAATTAAATATAAAGTTAGTAATTTTAAGTTCTGTATTCTGGTGTGGTGCTGCACGATAATGTGCTGAACTGCAAGATCCATAGGAACTTCAAGGTTGGCAGTTCAAACCCACTAGCTGCTCCTCAGAAACACTATATAGAATCACTGTAGGACAGCAGCCATTCAATAACACTTAACAACAACAACAACATATCTAGAAAACAAAATCAAGGAAATCTCACAATATAAAGCAAAATATTAAAGAGAAAAGAAATTATGAGAAGTAAATTAAAAGCCAAAGAGACAAAATTCAAGAACTCTGACATACAAGTAAAACTAAGTTCTAGAAAAATCAGTAAGGAAATAAACTATGAATGGAATTATAGATTCAAATTTCTATAAATGAAGGATATGAGTTTTTAGATTAAAGGAGCTCTTTGAATAACCAACAAAATAATTACAAACCAAAAATATCTATACATAAACAGATTATCATAGATAAACAGAAAAATCTAAAAATTTCTATAGAGTAAAAGATCCAAAATAATGAGAATCAGATACACATTCCTCTGACAGCCAATTAGCAACCTGGATGCAGGAAAACAAAGGAATGATGCTTTCATTATGCATTCTGAAGAAATATAATTTGAGTACAGAATTATATATCTACTAGACAATCAATCAAAGTATAATTGTAAAATAAAATCACACTTGTAGTTAAGCACTAACAACTTTATTTCTAAGTGTACTGTCTAAGGAAATTATTTGAGAATGTACTATAACATAGGCATAATCCCGGAAGAGGAGAATATATGAGCCAAGAAACTCAGAAGATTCCATCTAGAAAAACAGTAAAAGAAGTTTTAAAGTGACTGCTCTGTTTTAGGTTGAAATATAATCATAAGGTAATATATTTTTTCCCCCTCACAGGAAAAGATTAGAGACTCAACGAAAATGTCAATTTGAAAAAAAAGAAAAAAGAAGAAGTGGTACCATAAGAGAAACATAATTAGTATTTACCTTACATAACACACACACACATATGAGAGAAACCCATGTCGTAAATACGAAGCAATATAAAATGATGCATGATTTTAAGCAGTTGATGGGTTATGAGAAAAAAGACTCAATTGGACTTTGAGTGTAAGAACAGTGTCCTAGTTGGCACTCCCATAGAGAGGGAAATGTAATACCAGCCCTCTCCTTGGCACATATTGAATATTATCTTTCATGGTCACAATAATGTAAATGCTGTTTATTCTTAACTTTTAAAAACAGCTGTGGACAAAGAAAAAAAGCCTTGTTTGTGGCTGCAGACCAGAATGTAAAAGGTTTATTAGCCTTGACAATGAGAAAGAAAATGTGGAGGCTGGGAATGGATATTACATAGAAGGGAAGAGAAAAGAAAAACAAAGAGTTAGGACATTAGCGCCCTCATCTTAACCAGAGAAGAACTGATGCATTTAATTATGATTTGGGGGAAGAATGTTGACTGTAACATGGAAGAATTAACAAATCAGTTTTGGAAGACCTGATCAGTTTCGGAATCTGTTAAGGTCAGATTGCTCCTTAGAAGAAATGGTAGCAAGACTTCATCTCTCATATTGGACATGTTGTCAGGAATGACCACTCCCTGAAGAAGGACATCATAGTTGGTAAAGTGGAGGGTCAGCAAAGAAGACTCCCAACAAGATAGATTGACACTCCCAACAATGGGTTCAAACCTAACAACATATTGTACGGATGGTGTAGGACCAGGCAGAGTCTTGCTCTGAGTTGGAACTCATTTGATGACACCTAATAACAACAGTGAGAGAATACTCAAAATATATTGTTAAAAGCTGATGCTATGGAAATAAGAATACATTTAAGTGTATTTTTACTGTAACCAAATAGAATTATTTTTTAAACTGTAATAAAAATTTCAAGATGAGAGGAAATTTTTTTTTGGGGGGAGGATGATAATTATTAGTACTTACTTGCATAAACAAGCCCTCTTTGGGTAATGGGTTATGCATTGGGCTGCTCACTGTAAGGTCAGCAGATAGAACCAACCAGTCACTCCATGGGAGAAGGAGTAGGTGTTTTGAGTTATAGCCTTGGTAACCATACCTAGGGTTGCTGTGAGTCAGAATAGACCTGATAGCACTGGGTTTGTTTTTTGTTTGGAAGTATTAGTAATCCATATTATCATCATTCATATAAAGAGTAAATTGATATTGAGTATACTTGATAAATCAAGAAATAGAGTTTTAAATATATCTCCTAAATTACATTATGCCTCAGACTATTTTTATTTGATTTTCTGGGGTGAGACTGTAGCATTCAAAATTTTAAAGTTCTTTTCCAAGTGATTTGAATGGGCAGCAAGACTGAGAATTACTATCTAAAAAGGATTAAAAACAGTCTTCAGGAGCTTGCCTTTGAGGATCAGAAAGAACTCAGGCTCGGAAAGAGGCAGGAATTGTTCATTTTCTTTCTAAGTGGCTCTGTGCTGCTTGGTTTATTGACATATGCATACATTATCTTGATAAAAATTGTACTCCCAACTTAAAAAGTGGACTTTATAAGAGTAAATGCCACTGCAGTATAAAGCCCAGGTGAGGAACAAACTGTGATTCTAGAATATTACACATCCCAGTGCACTGGGGTTGAGGGAATCATGTTGCTAGATGCTGTTGAGTTGGCCCTGACTCATGAAAACTTGATAAATAATGGAATGAAATACCACCATCTCCATGACTGATTATATATCAGACTATTTTGATCCATAGACATATCATTGATTTTCAGGAGGCTATCACCTGGCCTTGCTTTCTAGTATGTTTGGAACCCCTTGTTCCACATCAGCAGCATGCACTGAAAGGTGGGTGGTGGCTTTGCATGAAGTGCACTGGTTGGAATCAAGCTTGGGTCACCCATATGAAAAGCAAGAATCCTGTCACTGACCTACCAGTGCCTCCATCTAGTCCTGACTTCCTATTTTAGAATGGAGACACTGTGTCCTGAAAGACTAAGTAATGTGCTGCCTAAGGTTACAAATCTAGTTAGAGCAGGGTCAGAAGTAGAATTGCTAACAAGCTAACCTCTCCTTACCCACTCCTCTGTATCTCCCCCACTATGTAACCATCTATCTGTTTGAAATTCTCTGTCTCCCCTCTTCTTCTTCAAGTTCTATTTTTATCCTACCCCTCCATGCTGTCTCTTTGTACCCTTCATTATTCTTCTCCCTTTGCTGATGCCTTTCTCTTAACTGCAACATAAAGAAAACTCAGGGCACACAGTTCGGTCTCAGTGAATTGGAATGTGTTTTCTCATTTTTAAAATGTACATGCTTAATCTGCTTTAGGCGACTTTCTCTTCCAAAATAAACTAAATTATCTTGCATTTTTACTTCACTTTGCTCTTCAATTATTTTTTTTTTCCTCTGTGGGTTACTAAGTCTCCATGGAAAAATGATTCTTTATCCTGGATGCAAAGATACCTTCATTTCATAGAAGAGAGCTGAGTGACTTGTTTAATGCTATGCATCATATTATGGAGTAGCTGGGTTCACTTATTTCTAGCAGTTTCTGATCTTTGTTTCTCCTTTTCATTTATATCAATGTGAAGGATGCATATATCTCCATCATTCTCTCAATAGCCATGGAGAAAGATGTTATTGCGGTGGTGTGTGCTGTTGAGTCAGTTCTGACTCATAGTGATCCTGCATAGGGTTTTTAAGAGTGACTGGTGAGTTTGAACTGCCTACCTTGCAATTACCAACTCAGTGCCTAAATAGCAGCAGCACCACACCAGGACTCATACTGGTAAACAAAACAAAACAAACAAACAACAAAACAAAACAAAGGCAGGGAATTTATAGACTCCCAAGCTACCAGTTTATAGAAACCATTGGGACTATAACTACCTTCTGCTTCAGAGAACTCTAAACATGAAGTTGTAACCTTTCATGAACTACTGCATATTGACACTAGAAATAAAATATGTGTACTGATGCTCAGGAAATGCTTTATATGCATTCTTAAGCTTCATTCTATGGTTAAACTATAGCTTTTTAGTACAATTTTAGCCCTAAAACTTAACATTTTTACTACCTTTGTCTCCAAATAATCAATATTGATTTTGCTATGTCTCTTATTATCCTGACTTTAAGATTTATTTCCTGCTTTGCTTTACATGGAATTGTAGTTCATAGTATGAACATTTATTCTATTCTTTCAGAAAAGCTTATGAGTTCATTGTCTTGTCTAATTGATAAATCATTCAACTGATGTTGTATTAATAAATAATAATTGGCTTTGCCCTTCATCATGTTTGAACAGATTTATTATTATGTTTCCTAGTACACGGTTATAGCATCTCTGCAGGCTTGTAACTTCTGGGAACTCGGAAACCTACTTCCACACAAGTGAGGACCCCACACCTGGGAGCTCCATTTGCTTCCAACAGTACAAAGCATATTGATACTTCAAGTACTCACATCCAATTTCTACCAACACCTTTTTTTCCATGTTTTTTATAGAGAAGGAATCTATCTTAGGCTTCTTGATGGCCATAAAAAGTGAGAAAAGGTGTGGCTAAAGGAAATGATAACCTTGATAAAAGTAAACCCTTATTTTCATATGTTCACTATTACTTTAGCACTAGGTATTTCACAAGTAGACCAAAATTTCAAGGAAGCTAAAAGATACAGTGGAAAGAGGAATTTGATCCACGATGATGAACTCGTCAGATATGTTACCCAGACCCTCGACAGAAAGATCAAATAAACCAAGTGAAATATAGGAACGACAAACCAGGAAACCTGTGTTTCAAAGGAAAGGATAAAGAAATAGATCAAATATTTATCAGAAGAAGAAATTGACTGAACACAATGAAGAAGGAGACATATGGAGTGGTGAATTGCCAACTTGCCCAGCACACTGTGCCCATTTTGAATTATTGCAGGCAGTGTTATAATTGGAGCAAGAAACAGATAATCCACATCACTTGCCCGGGATTGCACTGACACCAACACTGGTGACCAGTGACTAGAGAGCTATGACCTCCCCTCTTCCCCCATCCAACATCACAGTCACCAGAGGCATGGATCTTTACCTCCTTCCTGGTGACTATTCAAGTTCTCTTAAATTGGTGTTCAGCCTGGCCCAACCCCTTTCTCTCCCTTTCCATGACACCCCTGGCCATCATTTGAGTCGACGATGGCTTAAGGTGCAATATGGGTGACTGTGTGCCACATGCCTGCTGTCTTAGACATCTGTGGGGATAATGCTCTAAGAAACCATGTCTTCTGCAGTTGGCAGTGCATCCCCCTTCACCTTAGTGGTTAATGGTGCTCACCTATTGCCTCCATGGTTAGCAATGCTCCCATGCAGTCTCAGTGGTCAGTTGGATCCTCCTCAACTGCCTCCATAATCAGCAAGACACCCGTCCACAAAGCAGGCAGCATGCTTAGTCACCCTCACAGTTGCCTGCAGTATTCCTTGCTACCTCTGTGGTTAGTGGTGGGCATTCCTGCAGAGTGGGCACTGCACTTTTGCTGTCAACTTTAGTAGTTAGTACTTGCACTTTTTCTTTTTCCTTTTTTCTTTCTTCCCTCTTACACCCACTTAATTTTTTTTTTCTTCTTCTCTTTTCCCACCTCTCCCTTTTTCTCTATCAGTTGGGAGACAATAGATCTACCCAGCCATACCTGCCAAACTTTCCATCTTATCTGCTGATCAATGACAGATAGCAGCCAACACCCACCAAACTCTCTCAATTGCTCTATGTGACCAATAATAAGAGACTCTCACCTGCTAACAAGTCAACCTGGAGAAAGGTGATGAGCACCTGAGAGCCACTAAAATAGCAACCAGAGTAGCCAACCATTTGCTCAGATGTATTAAAATAAAACAAAGCAATCAGAAAACAAGCAATAAAAGAAATGAAAACTCAGTCTAAGAATTCTGTGTGACACTATCAAGAGGAACAACTTATTTGTGATCAGAATTCCAGAACAGGAAGAGACAGAAAAAATGGAGAGAGAGAGAGGAAAAAAAAGAAAGAAAGAGTGAATGAAAGAAAGAAAGAGAAAAAAACTGTCAAAGATTTGTTGTAAGAAAACTTCATGGAATTAGGGAAATTTCTTACAACAAATATTTGACATAATACCAGGCAGCCCCTGACTCAACTATTAGTTTTCCATACTGTAGTGACTTGCACGTTGTTGTGATTCTGGAAGCTATAACACTAACATTTTAAATACCAGCAGGGTCACCCATGGTGGAGATTTCTATGGCCCTTCCAGACTAAGACTAGGAAGAAGGAGGTGGAATACTTCTGAATGCTTAGCCTATAGAAACCTTATGAATAGCAATGGAACATTGTCTGATATAGTACCAGAAGCTGAAAACATGAGTCATGTAGAACATTGCTAGATATAATGACAGAAGATGAGACAATCAGATAGGAAGGCACTAAAAAATCACTGGGAAGGAACAACTTCCTCAAAGTAGAGTTGACCATAAATAAAGACATCAATAGAGTAAAGCTTCCAGAACCTTCATTTGCTGTTAAGACAAAATGAGGAGAAATAGATACAAATATCCATTAATAATCAAAACATGGAATGTAAGAAGTATGAATCTAGGAAAATTAGAAGTTGTCAAAAATTGCATACAACACATAAAGTTCTATATCCTAAGCATTACTTAGCTGCAATGGATTACTGCTGGCCATTTTGAATGAGACAATCATAAGGTTTGCTATGCCAGGAATGACAAATTGAAGAGGAATGGTGCTGTATTCATTGTCAAAAAGAACACTTCAAAGTCTATCTTGATGTACAATACTATCTGTTATAGGATAATATGCCAACAAGGAAGACCAGTTAATACCACTACTAATCAAATTTACATACAAATCATTAAACCGGCATGAAATTGATCAAACATGCAATCAAGAGGTATTGATAATAACTGGTAATTGGAATAAGAAGGCTGGAAACAAAAGGGAAGGATTAGTAGTTGGAAAAATATGATTTTGTGATAGAAAATGATGCTGGAGATTGCATTATAGAATTTTGCAAGACCAATGACTTAACCATTACAAATACCTTTTTAAAATAACATAAAAGATGACTTTACAACTGGACCTCACTACATGGAATACACAGTAATCAAATTGACTGTGTCTGTGGGAAGAGATGATGGAAATTCACAATATCATCTGCCAAAAGATGACCAACAAACCATTAATTATTTGTATGCAAGTTCAGACTGAAGTTGAAAAAAAATTTAAAACAATTCCACAAGAACCAAAATATGACTTTTAATATATCCCAACTGAATTTAGAGACCATATTAAGAACAGCTATGATGTATTAGACACTAATGATTAAAGACCAGAAGAGTTGTGGGATGACATCAATAACATCATCCAGGAAGAAAGAAAAAGACAGAAAAGAAAAAAAGATACAGAACTAGATGTCAGAAAGGACTCTGAAACTCGCCCTTGAGCAAAGAAAAGCTAAAGTGAATGAAATAAATGAGGTAAGGGAGCTGCACATAAAATCTCAAAAGGGAATTTGAGAAGACAAAGTCAAATATTATAATGAAATGTTCAAAGACATGGATCTAGAAAACCAAAAAAGAAGAACACGCATTTCCCTAGATGACAGAACTGAAGAAAAATCCAAGCTTCAACTTACAATGTAAAAGGGTTCTATGGAGTCCTGGTATGGTGCTGTAGGCTCATCCCTGGACTGCTAACCAAAAGACTGACAGCTCAAATCCACTTGTGGCTCCTTGGAAACCCTATTCACTGTCGCTATGAATCCAAACTGACTTGATATCATTTAACAACAACAACATGGAGTCTTGGTGTGGTGCTGTATGATAAATACTGAACTGCTAGCCACAAAGACGGTGGTTCAAACCCATCACTTGCACCTTAGAAACCCTATATACAGGGTAAATATTAGTCAAAACCAACTGTATGGTATTAAACCATAACAACAAATGGGCAAAATATTAAATGATGCAGAAAGCATCCAAAAAAAAAGGCACAGAGCAACTGCAACAAAAAGAAGTGTTTAAAGTTTAACCATGGTACTGAAGGAAGGAATCCAAACTGCACTAATGGCATTGGCAAAAAACCAAGAATCCAGGATTTGATGGAATACAGATTGAAATCCTTCAACAAATTGATGAAGCATAGAAAACACACACTTGTCTATGCCAAGGAATTTAAAAGACAGTTACCTGGCTAGCTTGTTGCAAGAGATCCATGTCTGTACCCATTCCAAAGAAAAGTGATCCAACAGAATTGAAAATTATAGAACAAAATCATTATTATCACATGCAAGTAAAATTTTGCTGAAGATAATTAAAAACATTTGCAGCAAAACAGTGACAGGAAACTATCAGAAATTTAAGCCAGATTCAGAAGACATGGAACTACAGATATCATTGAC
>NW_006408676.1:193588-194718 GCF_000296735.1 Chrysochloris asiatica | reverse complement strand
AAATCAAACAACATATTACATTAGGCAAATATGCTGCCTAAGAACTCTTTATTGTATTAAAGACCAAAGATATATTTGGGGTCTCCCCAAGCCATGGTATCTTCAGTCACCTCATTTGCATGTGAAAGTTGGACAATAAATAAGGCAGACCTAGAAGAATTGATGTATTTGTATTATAGTGTTGGAGAAAACTATTAAATGTATCATGAACTGCCAGAAGAACAAATAAATCTGTGTTGGATGAAGTACAGACAGAATGTTTCTTAGAACCAGGATAGAAAGACTTTATCTCTCATATGTTGGATATGTTGTCAGGAGAGATTAGTTCCTGTATGAGGACATTATACTTGGTAAAGTGAAAGGTCAGTGAAAAAGTGGAAATTCCCCAAGGAGATTGATTGACAGTGGCAGTGGTAATGGATTCAACCATAGCAACAATTGTGAAGATAGCAAAGGACCAGGCAGTATTTCACTCTGTTATGTATAAGGTCACTATGAGTTGAAACTAACTTAGCACCTAACAAAATGTGAATGATGAAAAGATATACATTCTATAAGCTCAACAAACCTCTAATAAAATCAACCCCCAAAGAAAATCAGCGGACATAGTGTCTTAGGCTGGTTTCTCTAAAAAATTAAAACAGTGAAGCTTATAAGTGTGTTGTCTATATACATACATTTAACATTAGCAATATTATTAATATTACATGCAAACAAAATTTTGCCAAAGATAATTCAGAAAGAGTTGGAGCAGTACATTGACTGTAAGCTCCCAGAACTTTTAGCTAGAATCAAAAGAGGCAATGGAATAAGGGTTATCATTTCTGTTATCAGATGGATCTTAGGTGAGAGCAGAGATTACCAGAAAGATGTTTACCTGTTCTCCTTTGACTATACCAAGGCATTCAGTACACTATTGTTTGCTGTTGTTTTTAAGTGCTGTCAAGTCAATTCTGACCAAAATCAACACTTTAAACCAATAACAATTAGAAAATACCTCAAAAAAGGCCTACGGTCAAGAGAAGAAAGGAAATAAATATTCAAGCAGAAATAAATGAAACAGAAAACAAAACAGTAGAAAGGATCAGCAAGACTAGAAGTTAGTTCTTTGAAAGAATTAATAAAACTGA
>NW_006408676.1:191214-192573 GCF_000296735.1 Chrysochloris asiatica | reverse complement strand
CTATACAGTTACTTTGATTCAGAACTGACTCAATGGCACTTGACAAAAACAATGACATACACAAACCAACACCTGACATTCTTAACAAAGAAAGAATGAAATCATCCCCCTTTTGACAGGCACCCTTTATCAACCCTCTCATTCAATATGGTACTGGAAGTTCTATCAAAAGCAATAATGCAAGAATGGGAAATAAAAGATATCCAAATGAGCAAAGATATGAAACGATCTCTATTTTCAGATAATATGACTCTTCAGAAAATACCAGAGACTCAACAAACTAGTGGAATAGAAGGATTCATCAAAGTGGCAGGGAATAAGATCAACATACAAAAATCAGTCAGATTCCTCTACATTAAGAAAACTCTCAATAATACAATATCATTCTAAGTAGTCACCTAAAATATGAAGTATTTAGGAATCAATACAATTAAAAATACAAAACACCTGTACAAATAAAACTACATAACACAACTACGAGAAACAAAGGTGATGGCAGTGGTTTTGTGCCACTGAGTCGGTTCCAAATCACAGCAGTCCTATATAGAGCTCCTGAGGCTACAATCTTTGGTGGTGGTGATTATGTGCCAAGGAGTTGGTTCCAACTCATAACAAAGCCACATGGGGTTTCCAAGGCTGTAAATCTTTATGGGAGTAGAAAGCCTCATCTTCTCCGAAATAATCACTGGTAGTTTTGAACTGCTGACCTTGAGATTAGCAGCCTGATTAGTAACCAGTATGCTACGAGAGCTCCTTGTGGGAGCATAAAGCCTCATCTTTCTCCTGCAGAATGAGTGGCAATAAACAAAGAGATATAGACTAGATAAATGGAAGTATATACCATGCTCATGGACAGGAGACTTAATATTACAAATATTAGTACTACTCAAAGTGATCTAAAGATACAATGCAATCCTGATTCAGATTCCATCATCATTCTTTAAACAGATGAATAAACTAATCTTCAATATTACATGGAAAGGAAAGAGACTTCAGATTTACAAAGCACTACTAAGGAAGGAAAAGAAATTAAGAGGCCTCACACTTCTTGATTTCAAACTATAGAGACCTGATAAACAGCATAGTAATGGTACAATGACAGACACATAAAACAATAGAAAAGAATTGAGAACCAGAAGTAAATCTACTCACCTCTGGACAGTTGATGTTTGACAAAGGGCCAGAACTCAATATATGGATGAGATATACTCTCTTTACCAAACAGTGCTGACAAACCTAAATTCATTTGCAGAAAATGAAACAGGATTTGCATTTCACATCATGTACAAAAGCTAACTGAAGACATATGAAAGATCTAAATGTAAAGCCAAGGAAGATAAAAATGAACAAACAAACAAA
>NW_006408676.1:169024-187568 GCF_000296735.1 Chrysochloris asiatica | reverse complement strand
AAAAAAAAAAAAAAAAAAAGGTCAGAATGCATAAATACACATTTGACCAAAGAAGACATTCAGAGACCCAAGAAACACAGACTCATTATCACTCGCAATTAGAGAGATGCAAGTCAAAATAATAATGAAGTACCATCTCACCCTAGCACTAATAACCGTGTTAAAAACAAACCAAAACAGCAAACAACAAATGCTGGCAAGGATGTGGAGATACTAGAACCCTTATATACTGCCAGTGGGACTGTAAAATGATCAAACTATATAGAAAATGATATGGCACTTCCTTAAAAAGTTGGAAATAGACACACAATTTGATACACCAATCCCACTACTACATAGACAAATACTAGAAGGGTCATGACATAAATAGATACTATGCACAAGCACATTCATTACAGTACTATTCACACAAAAGTAAAGATGGAAACAACATGTTCACCAACAGATGAATGGGTAAACAAATTCTGGTACATATACAAATGGAATACTTATTGTAATTAAGTGCTATTAAGTTGGTTTTGACTGATAGCAACACTGTGCACAGTTTCCGAGGAGTGACTGATGAGTTTGAACAGCTGATCTTGCTGTTCAAACTGACCTTGAGATCGAATGTTATCTTATGGCACTACACTGTGTAATACTAAAGAGTACTGATTAATCTTCAAAATACCTCCTAACATGAATGAACCTAGAGGATATTATACTGAGTGCAATCAATCAATTATAAAAGGACAAACATTGTATGAGACCACTACTATAAGATTCTTGAAAGTTATCAGAAGTGGTAGTGAAAGGGATGGTAAATCACTAACTTGTTAAGTGTTGTCAAATCATCTCTGACTCACAGCCACACTGTATAGGGTTTCTGAGGGTGGCTGGTAGATTTGAACAGCCAACCTTGCAGTCAGCAAGCCAGTGCTTATCCTACAACAACACATCAGGACTCTAAGTCACTAACTAGAGGGTTATTATAGTTTTTGTTGCTGTTAAGAGCTATAAAGTTGGTTCCAACTCATATCAAACCTGCAAAGGGTTTCCAAAGAGCAGCTGGTGGATTTGAACTGCCAACATTGTGGTTAGCAGTATAGGCCCTATTCTACAGTGCCACACTAGAGTTTGCTGCCAATCTTGTGGTTCAAACCAAAGTGTGGTCTAGTGCATTATCCAGAAGTGCCACACCAGACTCCACATATATACTTATGAAGTCCTGGTGTGGCACCCTATGATGAGCACTCGACCTCAAGGTCAGTTTGAACCACTAGGTCTGTGGTTCAAACTCACCAGTTGCTCCTCAGAAATTCTATACAGGCTTGCTATGAGTCAGAAGTGACTTTTCCACACTCAAAACAACAACATACATACATTATTTGAAAGAGGATATTTCTTACTGTCGAGTTGGTTCGGACTCATAGCAATCCTGTCTAGGGTTTCCAAGAAGTGGCTGGTGGGTTTGAACCATCAACCTTGCAGCTCAAATCGACCTTGAGATCCAGTGCATTATCCAGTGCCTTACACCACACCAGGAGAGCATAAAGAGGTCAAAGTTATGACAATTTCTTAGCTATAACAAAATATATTGATGGAATGGGTTACTGGTTGGGGTCTTAGGACCATAGTCTTAGGGGGTATCAGGGTTAATTGTCATAATATAGTCTACAATGTCAGCAGGAATTGGGGTTTTAAAAGCTTGTGAGTAGCCATCTAAAGGTGTACTTACTTATTGGCCTCTTCCCATCAAAATAAAGAGTGAAGAAAATAAAATATGGACAGAAAAAAATTAGTCCAAAGCACTAATGGACCAGGAGTCCTGGTGTGGCACTATGGTCTAATGCATCAGAATGCAAAGTCGTTTGAACTGCAAGGTCGGTGGTTCAAACTCACCAGATGCTCCTTGGAAACCCTATACAGGGTTGCTATGGTTGGAATCGACTTGATGGCACTTAACAACAACAACAACAACACTAATGGACCAAGGAAACTTTAGTTTCCATGATCCTGAGACCAGGAGAATTAGCTGGTTACCATTACCAACTGCTCTTAAAGATATCCCATTAGAAGGTCCTGGATAAGATGGAGGTAAAATGTGGAACAAAACTCAAAATCATTAAAGAGGCTAAATTCATTGGTCATATAGAGACTGGTGGAACCCCAAGACTATGATCCTTAATCATCTTTCAAATCAGAACTGAAATCACCCCATGGCTCCTCTCTCAGCCAAACAATAGACATGCCTATATGATGAACAATAGTTATGTACTTCCTAGTACAATCAACCATACAAGATAAAAAATGGTAGTATTTTCCCAGATATAAAGCTCAGAAGACAGGATGGATAGGAAAGAGAGTAAATGGAAATGATAAACACAGGGTAGAAGTGTGAAGAGTGCTGTTACGTTTGTGGGGATTCCATGAAATGTCATTTAAAAAAAAATGAGTATGAATTGTAAAATGGAAAACCATTCACTCAAATCACAACAAAAAGTTATAAAAAGAGAGAGAAAAGAATATGTTCTACAGACAAATAGTCTACACGAACCACCTCAAACCAGAAGAATTAGACAGTTTTGTTTAGCACTATCAGCCATTCTAATCAGGATGCTGATAAAATGGGAGACAATTTAGAACAGAAACTGAAATTGTTAAAAACAAAACAAAACATAGATTACTGAGCTGTTTGAGACTTGAAAACTCTTCAAGTGTACTGTCCTGAGAAACTCTTCAAACCTGGACCTGAAGTAGACCTGAGGTCACACTGGATCTAAATAACAAATTAGCTAACAACAATAATAACAATAATTATCACTAATAAGCACCATGTCCTTTAAAATATCACTTATATAAGACCAAATGGACACCAATTACTTTAAAATGAAGATGAGAATGTAAGAGGACACGGAAACTAGATTAATGGAAACAGAGTAACTAGAACAGAAAGACTGATAATGGTTATGCATTGTGAAGAACCTAACCAATGTCACTGAAAAATTTGTGCAGAAATTGTTGAAAATGAAATAGCTATGTATGCCTTCATTTAAAACACAGTAAAATATTAGTCAAAAAAAAATACAAAGAAAGAAAAATAAGTGGAAAGAACATGAAATCAAAAGCCAACAAGTCTGGAATTCATTCTTTACTAGCTGTGTAGTCCAAATTACCGTACTTCGCTGAGGAATATGTCTTATTGTTTGATTTTGTATATTAAATTATATCATCTGTTGTTGTTGGTTGTTGTGGTGGTGGTTAAGTGCTGCCAAGTCCTTCCAACTGATAGTGACCCTGTATAGGGTTTCTGAGGAGTGGCTGGTGAGTCTGAACTGACAACCCTGAATTTCAAACAGACCTTACAGTCCAGTGTTTATCCTATAGAAACAACAGATGGCTTATTAATGCAAAGTTATATACACAGATATATGCATACATGATATCATGATGTAGAAGTTCATGCAAAATGCCTGGAAAGAACATAGTTGTGGAAGAATCTATCTATTCATTCACTCATTGATATACTCAATCAAAACAACCTTTTTTTTTTTTTTTTTTTTAACAGAAGAGACTCTCTTGTGGCACAATAATTTAGTACTAACTGAAATGTTGGTAGTTTCAATGCACCAATTGTCAGTGGGAGAAAGATGTCTCAGTCGGTTTCTGTATAGATTACTGTCTTGGAAACCCTATGGGTTGATTCTACTCTACCCTATAGAGTCACTGTGAATTGGAATCAACATGATTGCAGTAAGATGTCTCTGGATTTATGCTAGAGTTGCAAGAACAGACAAAGCACTTAATCATTGTTCTTGTAAGTCTCATAGTTAATTGAAAATAGACATTGACCAAGTAGTTACATAAACAAATGTATAAAGAAGTATGTAGAACTATGAAAGTCTTTATTATGGGTTATAATCCTAGGATATAGCGTTTAAGCTACAGACTGAAGAATGCGGAGAAGGTAGAAGGTTGAAGACAAAGCTTTCCAGGTCAAGAGAGCAGCCTATGCAATGACCTCATGACCAAAAGGAGCTCAGAGGACATAAAAAGCTGAAGAAAAGTCAGTGACCCTGCAGAAGGAAGAACATGTTAGTGGTCAGAAAGGAGACAAAGAAATAGGATAAGATATTGAACAAGAAAACATCAAGACAGCATAAGTGAAAATTTTGGATCTGGATGATGCATTTGTTGGCCTTTTATGTGTTTTATTCTTTATATATATATATTTTTCTATATTAAAAAAAAGTAATACATAGCAGATAGCAAAGAAAGATGACAATGAGGAACACATAGCAAGAGTAGTGGTTGCAAAACCCAAAGGGGATGGTTTGAGGTGAGACGGTCAGGATTGTGAGTGTGAACAAAAGGCATAGAGTACGTACTTCTATGAAGGGTCTGTTGCATTTTATGGGACCAATATACAACTCACAGGAGCCATGACAGGCCTGGTCACAAATGGACACATGACGTTTATGAAGAAGATAAAGCAAAACAAAAGATAAGTGAATAGAGTGAAAATCACACCAGACTAGGAGTCAGGACTTATTCCATATAATCTCTATTATTTCCTAGAATTAAATAATTCTATGATTCTATTAAGGAACTCTGGTAGCATAGTGGGTTACAAGTTGGGCTGCTGACTGCAGGTCAGCAGTTCACATCTACCAGTTGCTCCATGGGAGAAAGGTGAGGGTTTCTGCTCCTGCAAAGAATTACAGCCTCGGAAATCTCTCTAAGATCTCTATGAGTGGGAATCAATTCCATAAGATTTCTATTATTTCCTAAATCTAATTAATTCTATAATTCTATTAATGTGGCACTGTAGGATAAGCAATAGACTACTAACTGCAAAGTTAACAGTTCAAACCCACCAGCTGCTCCTTAGAAACCCTATGGAGAGTTACTGTGAGTCAGAACTGACTCGAAAGCACTTAACAACTTTAATTTTCTAATCTCATCTCTGAAGAAAACTTATACGTTGGCAGATACAATTCTATATCTGAAGTGATTACATCGTTTTCTTCCAATCCTGATTTTGTCACATATTCACTCTTACTCTAAACATTTTTTTGTATATTATCAGGTAAGAAGCTGTTGGAGGTACGCCAATCCTAAGGATTTCCTCATTTCCATAGGCTCTCAGTTCTGGCAGACCATAAATATTTGCCTTTCCTTCTTATGAAGCCATCTTTGATGGAGACTTTGGGAAAGCTCTCACAGATAGCAGACACGGCTCCAAGTGACCTGCCATGAGATGGAGGATCTGACCCTGACACTCAATTAGCAGAGCAGATGGTGTGTAACATACACTTGACACTGATATGATTTAATGTTAATAACTGGTTTTCAAATATTATAATAATGGCTATTACATCAATATATAAAAAAAAGCCTCTGTTGCCAGTTTTGCTGGTCTAATTTGCCTTAATGAGGATTTTTAAAATACAGTGACAAATTGCCTCCCTGCCAATGTACAGGAGATGAGTAGGGTTTTTGTGGCATATCTGTCATCTGAGGTGGTGACACAGGACCAGTTGAAGAACAAGTATAAATCTATCCCATATGAGAGACAGACAACTGTTGTCCCTCTCCTTAGTGCTGCCCACAGGAGAAGAGGAATTATATCTTTGATAAAGAAGGACATTAAGTCCTTAGACAGGTGATGAAGGAGCATGAATCTCCTCAGGAAATTCTGGAAAACACTTAAGCAGAGAGCTAGTGCCAGTTCAGTCCTGCATGGAAGGAGGAAGGGAGATTCTAACCATTCTAGGCTTGGTAGCTATAGAGAGGGTTGGAATCTCTGGGTGGTGCAAACAATTAGCATTCTTGGATACTAACTAAGATGTTGAAAGTTTAAGTCCACTTAGAGATACCTCAGAAGAAAGCTCTAGCAATATATTATTTATTATTATTATTATTAAATCAGCCAATGAAAACTCTATGAGTTTAGCTCTACTCTAACACACATGGATCACCAGGTCAGAATTGATTCAGTGGCTACTTGTTTTTCAAAGTCATAGAAGCAGGGATAGAAGGTAGACCCTAGAATAGGGGTGGTGGCTGTCTAACCTCACCTTCGTGTTTCCCTTATAATGGAATCAGGGGTCTCTGCAGTCATCAGCACTCAGAGTTTGCCATGGTTGCCCACATCAACCTTTCCTAGAAGCAAATGCCTCCCTATTGTGAAGTTAGTCTGTATGCATTCAGGTGAGTATGCACTTTTTTCACTTAATTATTCCTGAAATTGAGATGACTCACGATCAATCTGCACATTTCATGTGGAATCGTTTCTTGTTTTCCTTGGAAAGCTATCAAAAAGTGGTTGGATGTTATCAGTGTGGTCATATGAGGATGAGAAAGCAGGGCACATTAACAGCTCCAGCAACAACATCACGTGGGTCTGTGATTAAGCTTCCTTCTCTGAGCAGGGTGAGGTTCAAGTGCAAGTTGCCTGCTGATGCTATTTCTTCAGATGATTTCTCACTGCCACCTAAGAAATGGTGCCCACGGATGGTCCTGGCCACCTATATCAACATATCAATATCCACCATGAATGTTCACCCTCCTTCCTTATGACTGACTTTCCTTCCTGAATGAGTATCCCAAACTCTACATGCCTACACAGAAACTAAGAGATGCTATTGCCCTACTTTGTTTAAGCTAACGTTCTTTCTTAGATTGAACACTAATGTTAAGCTAATGTTCTTTCTTGGATTTACCCCTATGCCTGACAAGAGGCAAACATTCTGGTGGCAGAACAGATTTCTTGAATGACAGGCAATTGAATTTAAATACTTTATTCCCCACCACCCATTTCTAACCCTGGAACTTTGCTTGTCCCTTCCAGCTGTGCTACTGGAGACCACTTCCACAGCTGTTTTCACTCCCTCCTATGCTGTCTCAACCTGGCATTTCAGTCTTTAGTCATCTGGTTCCAGCATTCCGCTACCTTGTCCCCATTGCCTTAATAAACTTCAAATGAATTGCATCCAAATCCTGATTTATAGTGATGATGTACTAATTCTTTTCAGAGCAGTTGCTTCGTAATGATTATGTTTATATTACCATGGCATCTCCTGGAGGGCCCCTGTGTTGCAGAGTTCCAGAAGGCAGTGTTCACCCTGTGTTCTCCCAGGATGGAAGTCCTGGAATTGTGCAATGCTCAACCTGGATGACTGAGCACAGCAGGTTTGCTTTCTTGCCTCCTTAATCTGCCAAGCTTGCAAAACAATGGCTTCCATGGACCCATTGAGAGACATACTAAATCTAAGCAGAGGAAATAATTAAGCACAACAAACATTTTTGGACATTTACTATGCACTGCACCATGCTCTAGGAAACAAAGAAGAAAACGATGTAGGGGAGATAAACAAGTCATTACATACACAGTTTATTGAGTTCTGTGATGAGGGGGCTCTGTTCTATGCTATGTACACATACCATTTTTTTACGTTCTATAATAACGATGTATGCCCGGTGGCTACCAGCAAAGGCAGGAGTGGGGAGGGTAAAATGTGAGCATACTCAAACTAAGTCTGAGATTGACTAAGATTAGCCATGGGAAGAATGTTATGTATTGAATGTGGGGTAGGCTCTTCAGAGAAAGAACATTCCACAGCACAAGCCCCTAGCTTCTGTGAATAAGTGATTATTTATGCAGTTTTGTGTAGAAAGGCATACAATATGAGGCATAAAATGCCAGGCGATAATCTAGAGAAGCAGGACATATAATTGAGGAGCTCATGTCTCTTGTTAGAAATAGTCTTATCCTGTAGGTAATGGGAAGTCATTAAGAGTTTTAAAAAGAGAGATGATATGCTTAGAGTTCTGCATTAAATCAATCATTCTGGTAGTTCTGGAAAGAATAGGTTTGAGAAGGCAAAATAAGGCAGAAAAGCCAGTTAACAATCAACAGCACGTAGTTTTATAAATTATTTCTGTTAAGTGTTGTGTAGGTTCTGACTCATAGCGATATAGGGTTTCTGAGACTGCAAATCTTTGCAGGAGAGTGGAGAGACTCTTCTTTCTCCCATGAAGTGGTTGATGGGCTTGAACTGCTGACCATGTGGCTCACACTCCAGTGCTCATCCTACATAGCAATGGTGCTCCCATAACTTTTTAGAAACGCACTATCAAGATGTCTATTTTACATAAGAGAAAGTGAGGCCCAGAGAAGTCAAGAACTTGACCAAGTCCAATAGCTAAGTGAGTTGTAGGATTGACTCAAAGTAGGTTTCAGAGACCTATGGACCATATTTGTCCAATGAGTGGTTCCAAATATCCCCATAAGTGACTAAGGGTGGGGCTGCCAACACCTAATTAAGATAGATAATTTAGAAAACTAAAAATATGTTGAAGAAGAAGGATAATAAGCTCAGTTTTTGAATTTGAGTCTGAAGAAACTGTGGGCTATCAAGGCAGGAATGATGTACAGGCAGATTGTTGTTGTTGTTAAGTGTAAAGTTGGTTCCAACTCATTGTTGTATAGGATTTCCAAGGAGCAGCTGATGGATTTGAACCTCCAACCATTCGGTAAGCAGTTCCGTGGTTATCCTACAGCATCAAATCAGGACTCCAGGAAGATTGGGTTAATCCAAAGCTTAGAGGAGTTGTCTAAAGCATTAAGATTTGGGACTCATCAGTAGTTTGTCAAAGGAACCTGTTTATAATCTTGAAATACCACATCCTACCATGTACCACATCCTACTGCGTGTAATGGGAGTCCTGGTGTGGCACTGTGGGCTAATGCATTACACTGCAAAGTTGTTTAAACTGCAAGGTCAGTGGTTCAAGCTCACCAACTGCTTCTTGGAATCCCTATACAGGGTTGCTATGGATCAGAATCAACTCAATGGCACTTAACAACAATAACAACCATGTGTAATGAGGGAAATTATCCCAGTTTTCAGTGGTAAGAATTGATAGCTGGTGACCCTAAAAAGACAAACATATCAGAACTTTGTCACTGTAAAGTGCCACAGAGTCTGACTCACGGAGACACTGCACAGGGTTTCTGAGGAGCAGCTGGTAGTTTTGAACTACTGATTTTGTGATTGAAACTGACCTGTGGTCCAGGATAAGATAATCTATTATAAATAAGCTTGCATTCTAGAACCCTGGACCATGACAGAGCCACAACTGTCCAGTAACTCTTACCACTTCCAGCTAAGCAAAGCCAACGAAGTAGAAACCAGTTGCAGACTAAACTGTATGGGTACAATCCAAATCATTTTACTCACTCTTTCTCTTGTAATAACAATGGGAAGAGTGAATAAATCATGCAGTTAGATGAGCTAGAACTAGTGGCAATGGAACGGAGATCACACTGACTGACAGCCTCCTATTTGTTTTCAGGAACTAATGAATGAGCTTTAAAAAAAAAAAAAAAGAGCGATAAATAGATTAAAGGCAAGGGAGCCTTGATTATGTTTATCAGTGCCAATGAGAGTCCTGGTGTGTCAATCACCTCATCTGATAAAGTTAATATACTTTTTACTTTAGTGGCTGTGTATGATTGTTACTTTGAATTTTTTTTTTTTTTTTTAAACTACAGGAATTAAAGTCAACTGATATTGTGGGATTTGAGAGCAAAAGGGAGTGGAGTAATTGAGGTTTGCAGAAAGAGTTGCATAGAAAACAAACAGTGACTGCTGAGTCAGAGCTGACTCATGGAAACTCCATGTGTTTCAGAGTAGAATTAGGCAGAGTTCTTCCAAATGACTATAAATCCTGGGCTAAAACCTCAGAAGCTGATGGCTATAGACTGAGAGGAGGGGTAGTCAAGAAGGGGACCCAGAAGTAAGCCTCAAAGTTTGGCAGAGGATGGGCAACACAAAAGGAAAGACCAGTTATAAAGTAACAACACAAAATCAGATGTGAAATCATAGAAAAAGGAAGCATTGTTAAATGCAGCAGACATAGCCAATGAATTTGAAAGCAAATGGCCTTGTCAGAACAGTTTAGGAATGTTAGTTAAAGCCCTAATTGTAGGGAAAAGTACATAAAGTGGTGGTTTATAAACAGACTTTTGCTGTTGATGGGCACTGTCTAGTTAATTTCAACTCCTAGTGACCTCATTTGATAGAGTAGCACTGCCCCTCAGCTATGGTCATAGAAACCAGGTCTTTTCTTGCTCATTGTCACTATAGATCAGGAACTACTAAAACTGGATAATAATGACAGGAAAGAAATACAGCAGTGGCTAGATAGACAGTGTTTAGGGGGAAAGATTTTATATGAGGGTGTGTTAGTTTCCTGGGCTACTGTACCCCATCACCACAAACTTGATAGCTTAAAACAATTAAAATTTATTCTCTCATACTTCTGGAGGCCTGGAATCTAGTATCAGGGTGTCAGTAGGGTCATACTTCCTCCACAGGTCATAGGGGAGAATGTGTTCTTTGCCTCTTCTAGATTCTGGTGGCTGCCAATACTCCTTGGCTTGTGAACACATCACCCTAGTCTTTGCCTCTGCTTTCATATCACCTTTCCTCTGTGAGTGTCTGTCTCAAAATTCCCTTTGCTTATCTCTTAAAAGATCACATTTGATTGGATTTAGACTCCATCTGGATACTCCAGAATAAATGACTCCTTTCAAAATTCTTAATCACAGATGGTTCTACATTGGGTAACATTTAGAAATTCCAGGTATGAGGAAGTGAATATATTTTCAGCCTATAAAAGATGAATATTGAAGAAATATTGAAAGAGTGTTAAAAAAAGCCTCAGAAGAAGTATTTGACCTCGATTTATGGGTCTGATGGGTAGTGTAAAATTTGGAAAGTATGAATCTCAACTGTGCAGGATTAAATATGCAATTTATATCTACCTGTTCGTCCAAGGTAGTCACAAGAGTGGTGTCTCATTAACTCAGGATGATGGTTTTTCTTGGTTGGTAGGACCAACAAGTGTATGGCCTGTATTGTGATTTGTGCATATTTCTTTGGGTGGATGTACTAAAGGAGGGCTTCAACATGTCCAGGACTGTAACAGCATGAAGTACTTTTATCATCCTTGATAGTGGTCATCGTAATAATTTCAGAGGGCACAAGAAGGAAGCAATGAAAGAGGGACATGCAATACTTCAGTTGGGATCAAAGGGTATCATCAAGAGGAGAGAACTGAAGGCAGGAATGAAGGAACAAGTACTTAGTGGAACAGAGACAGTGGGGAGTGGAGAGGGTCATGAGGGACGAGGGACAGGGAGGGAGAAAAGTACCCTAAAGAAGTGCAGGAGCACCCAATGGGGAGCTGGGGGTCATTGGTGGTGTCCAGTCGAATCAGTGCCAACAGGGAATAAAATTGTTGCTGGCACCCCTATCTGCTTTTTTCACAATTCTTCCCACAGTTTTGTTCACAGTATATTGTTCACTTTCTTTAGTGATAATGGCTCTAGAGTCGCATAAACCTAGCTTCTGACCCAGTTCCTTCGTTGCAGCTCCCTTCACCTCTCTAGGCCTGTTTATCATCAATAAAATGGGGGTACAGAACCTATGGCTCAAGTGGGTGGTTAAAAAGATTGACAAAGGACTAATGACATAGCTGATAGCACATAAGATGTGCTTGATTAGTGCCAGCTTTTAGTTCTCATGACATTTATCTGGAACTTGAAGTCTCAGTGCCAGGACAGTCAGCCTTAGTGATGTCTTTTCCCCCATCAGATTCCACCTTTTTCCACACTCTGCAAAGAGACTAGTCTCTATGTTGCCAGTGGGTGATCTGCCTTCTCTACTTCTTTCACTTCCACCAGAGGAATGCTGCATCAACCTCATTGAAATCAGTAGGCTCATAGCCCTGTGGTCACTCTGTGCCTACTTGTGGCATCAGGGGGCTCTTTCACTTTCTGGATGGTAGCCGTTTTTCATCTACTTCTCTGCATCCCAGGGATTCATGCAGATGCCTGTGTAGTCCTGCTTAGCATGAAAAACATTTACCCAATGCTTATTGACCCCTGGAAAAGCTGGTGTTTTCAAGCCAACCAATCACCAACACTTAGCAGGAAACGTGTGGGCCTGTAATCACTGTTATCCAAACATGGCAAGAAAAACCACTAGCAGAGAGAGAATTCTTGCTGACTAAACCCAAGGAAGGAACACAATCTCACACCTATTAAACTCTGATGGAAACCCCAAGATCTATTGATCTTCTGAGTTTCAGGGAGATGGGTTTTCAGGAGAGTGGTGAGAATTTACCTAAGGGATCAAGAGGGAGTCCATGCTGAAGAAGGACTAATGGAATGTAAACTGTAGTCTAAGATGAATTTAAAGGTGATGGAGGTGCAATGCTCCCCAAGTACAGGAGCAGAGACAGCTACAAAAATTTTGGGATTTAATATTTGTTTCTTGGAGTGATCCCAGGACTACTTTGGCAAACATCATTTGGGAGTATACAAATGTAGATTCTCAAGCCTCATTCCAGACCTTCTGAATCAGAATCAACATCTTAACAAGATTACCAATGCACAATATAGTCTTAAAAGAACTGGTTTATGAAGCACACACAGAGACCTTGTCCCCTTACTATCTATCCTAAAGTACCTCCTCTCATTAAGCTCTGCTACAGATACCAGAATTTATACATTAGTCACCCCTAACTAATGAGTGGAAATGTCCTTGAAAGAATTTACAATACCAAGCCACTACTGCAATGTTGTTATTAAACACCATCCAGTCGGTTCTGACTCACAGCAACCATGCAGAGGGTTTTTGAAGAGCAGCCGGTAGATTTGAACTGCCAGCCTTGTGGTTCACAGTCTAGTGCTCCAGTGCTGATTGCTAATTCTACAGCACCACACCAGAAGTCCTCCCATTTCTCCTTCAGATCTTCAGTGAATGATAAGGTTAAACTTTTCGCTTCTAACAGACTTTTTTTTTTTTTTTTTAATACTCCACTGCACAGCACTCATAAACAATGCTGATGACAAGCACGTGTGTTTGTTTCCTTAATCACCAGCGATGTGAATCAGCCCAAAGGCACATTGAAGCAGCTCCCATGCCATAAGAATGACATTCAAATGTCACAAATGTCTTTCTGCTCATTGTACTGCACAAGAATTACAGACATGGCTGCTGCCTTCCCAAAGATTACACTCAGGACCATGTGTTTCTACATGGAATATGTTAACAATAATCTTAGTTTCTAAACAGCTCCTTTGGGAATGTGTGTATTTATCTTTGTCACCCCAGTACCTAGCTCAATGTCCAGTGCAGTTCATCTCTTAATATTTACAGGATAGCAGAGCATCTCTACTTTGTTTTGTTCTTATTAGTTGTCATCAAGTCAGCTCCTACTCATAACAATGAGTCCTGTGCTCAAATTTACATTGAATGCCTATTTCCTGCCAGATCTTGAGTTAGACCCTCCCACTCTCACTCTAACATTGATCTGTTTAACCATCTAGCAATCTATTGGACTACTGAACTATCTTCCTAGCACAACAACTTTCCTGCCAAACTAACAACAACAACAACAAAAAAAACTCCACTACTATTCTGTAAGTAAAACATTTACTGATGAAGATCAAAGAGCACAGCCTTTGGTATGGATTACATCTCAATGTCAAGAAAACAAAAATCCTCACAACTGGACCAATAAACAACATTCTTATCAATGGAGAAAAGATTAAAGTTGTCAAGGACTTCATTGTTCTTGGATCAACCATCAACACTCATGGAAGCAGCAGTCAAGAGAACAGACGACGTATTGCATTGGGCAAATCTGCTGCACAGGAACTTTTTAAAGTGTTGAAGAGCAAGTATGTCAGCTTGCGGACTAAGGTGCACCTGACCCAAGCCATGGTATTTTCAATAACCTCATATGGATGCCAAAGCTGGACAGTGAACAAGGAAGACTGCAGAAGAATTGATGCTTTTGAGTTATGGTGTTGGAGGAGAATATTGAAAGTGCCATGGGCTGCCAACAGAACCAATAGATCCATTTTGGAAAAAGTGCAGCCAGAGTACTCCTTGGAGGCCAAGATGGCCAAACTTCGTCTCTCATACTTAGGACATAGTGTAAGAGGGACCAGTCACTGGAGAAGGATATCATGTTTGGTAAGGTGGAGGGTCACAGAAAAAGATGAAGACTCCCAGTGAGATGAATAGGCCAAGTGGCAGCATTGATAGACTCAAGCATGGCAACAGTAGTGAGGTTGGTCCAGGATCGGGCAGTTGTTTCATTCTGCTGTGCATGAGGTCGCTATGAGTCGGTACCAACTCAATGGCACCTAACAACAATGACAACATTCAATCAGTTGTGACACACAGTAATCCTATATGATAAAGCAGAACTGCTCCTTAGGGTTTCTGAAACTATAAATACTTATGAGAAAATATAAATATAAAGATGAGCAGACAGCCTCATCTTTCCCCACAAATAAGCTGATAGGTTTGAAACCTTGAGGAATCTTTACTGCTGTTGTGAAGTGCCGTTCAGTCAGGTCTGACTCAAAGCAACCTGTATAAGGTTTCTGAGCAGCAGCTGTGAATTTGAACAGCCAACCTTGCTGTTCAAACTGACTTTGTAGTCTAGTGCTTATCATGCAGCACCACAGTCTAATGTTTATTTCACAGCATCCCCAAGACTCTTTATAGTCCTACCAAGCAGGTATCATCTTCATTTGGTAATTGAGGAAACAGAGTCTTAGGAAATTGTAAATCTTAGTAAATAAACAGAGCTTAACTAAATTTCCCAAGGTCACACAGCCAGTAAGTAGCTGACTTGGTAGTTTGGGTCTGAAGCCTATATTTTTTCACTATGTTTTATTGTTTCTAAATTGATAGCTGAATAGCTGGATGATGACTGATTGGTGGAAAGATCAAGTTAGAGCTCTTTAGCCATATTTTCTTTTAAAGGGACTCACTCCAAATACACCTGGGGGTAAAGGCTTATTTTTATTGACCAAGAGAAAATCTTATACCTGGAATGGATGGAGAGAGTAGTAGCTGCCATTATATAGAAACTTGTGTGAAGTTCCAGTAACTTGGTCACTCTTATTTGAAGGTTATCCCTAATGGCCTTTAACTTAAACTGCTTAGGAATATGAAGAAATAAATACGTTAGGAGTCTGCACAGCTTCTTAAGCAAATGACCAAATCCTCCAGGGATGAATCAAACTATGAAAATAAAAAGAAGAGCAATGAAGAAATAAAAGAGTCTCAATAAGTGTCAAGGTAAAAACTAGGAGTTATACAGCTTGTGTCTTCATGGGTTGATAAGTCGAGCATGCCTCATGGTACGTGATTAAAACTTCCTCTTTTGGTTGTCCCCTTTTGTGACATCTTTTCTTAATTGTTTTATTGTTAATTATGTGATAGTTTACATGGGAGAACATTAGCTTTACATTCATCCTATCGTATATTGTTACATTGCCATGGTTATAATCCCCTCCATTCATCATCAACCAACCAAAGGGTACATCCTGGAAGCCTGCCCCTTGGTCCTCAGCACACAGCTGTTCTCCCTATCTGGCCTAGAGTTCCAAGCCACTCCATCTCTCCACGTCATCATCTCTGCCTCCATCTCTAGTGTCACTGTTTCTCTGGGTAGGGTCCTGCACTCTGCTTTTCCCCCTTGATGGTACCAGGGGCCTCCGCTCCTGGCCTGCAAAGTCAACCACTCTCCTCCTTTTGCTACAAAACATCTACCTTTACATTTACAACCCTCACAGTCAGTCCTGATAGTAATTATTCACTATTGTGCCACATGAGTATAGCGCTATCCCCATCCTCTTTCATCAGTCCCACCCAGACAGATTGGATACTACTCAGTGGAGATTCTACCTTCTTCTGTACCCTCTGGATCTAGGCTCCCTCTTGAAAGCTTGTAAGCCAGTCACTTCTTGCCTTTGTAGCCACCCCCCCACCCACCCATTTTAGGTAGCCAATGTCGAAGTTGCTCACCTGCCTACTCTGTGTATGGAGGGAGTGGAAATGATCCTCACTGTAAAAATTTCTTCCTTCTTTTGAGCTACTGCATCATTAGGTGTAGATCAAGTTCATCAAATTGTATCTGATTACTCTTGTTTTCCTCTTCTTTCTTCTTCTAGTTGAGCTCTGATCATCCAGTCATTGAAGTCAGGTCAAGTGGATATTATCTGCAAGTGTAGGTGTTCTTATGAATATGCCCTCTCTTCTTATCAGCTGGACACTTCATTCTCCACTCTAGTCCTCTGTGGTTATGCCATTGACTCTGGGCCCATGAGTCCCCAGGTCTGGACAAACTGCTGGCCAACCAGGTCTCCACCTGGGTTTACAGGAATGCATTGAATGTGGTTGGACTTAGCTTACAGCTTCATTGCTGTTTTTCCCTTATTTCCCCTTATCGGTGACCAGAGTGATCACCAGTCAGAGCATGTGTTTGCTCATGTATTCCCGTTGAGTCTTAGTCTTGGAAGGGCTTTGCCCTGAAGGGACCCACCACTTGCCTTGATGTCTCCTGGGTGAGCAACTTACTTGTTCCTGTAGTAATCAGTCGGACTGCCATTATTGTTTTGTATTTTTCCTGTCAGTCTTTCATTCAAGAAGTATATTCTGTTCTTCTAGCCACTCCAGGCTGGACGACATCTTTGTTTTTCAATTAACTAATTAATTTTTTTTAAGACTGAGTTGACAACAGAAAATTGGTGAACTGTATGTATCAGTGGTTGCTGCTGGAGCTGAACTTCTACATACGTTCTCCTCAGAAGGGACTGATTATCATATTGAACATCTTTCACTTCCCTCTGTTTTCTCCAGAATATAAACACGAAAGTCAAAAGGGAGAGGTGACATGAGCCACCAATGAAGTCCAAATCATCAGAAACTTCCCTTTATCTTTCCTAGCTTTTATTTCCTTTGATGTAGAAATCCCCCTTTTCTTCTTGTGTTATTTGTTTTTTGATTTTTTTTCCTTCTTCTTTTTAACTGTCATTCAGAGCTTTGTCCTCTCCACAGAGCCCTGAACCTGCCAACGTCAATTGAAAAGCATAGGCACAGCTCTGGCAGGTTGAATCATAGAGGAGTACAAGGTTTCTAAAGACTGACCTGCATGTCAACACATATCTAGCCAATCAAATCCAAGGATGTCACTCATGATTGGCAGCTGGCTGGAGATTATCAAGTTTTATTCACCATTTTCAATAAGCAACCTAGAAAAGAAAAGTAAGCCACAGAAGCCAGCTTTGCTACAAGCCTGCAGTGTTATCTTACTCTAGGGCACATAAAGAGGAGGCTCAGATCAATTATTTAAATAATTCAAGACACAGATATATCTCCCTTGGAAACACTCCAATAATTGAAGTAAAGGGTACTGTGGGAGGTGGTAACCTATATCAACGCCTCCCTTCATCTGCCATATCATTTTGTCTAACTGACCTGGGACATTGTTAGTAGGCCATATGGTCTGGAGGAGGATGGAAATAATTTATTAAGTATGTGTTATATCCCTTTACCACTTGTCTATCAGTATGTCATAATTTGGTGGTCTGTATGTTACTGTGATTCTGAAGGCTATGTCACAGGTATATATTTTAAATACCAGCAGAGTCACCCATAGTGGATAGGTATCAGCAGAGCTTCCAGACAAAGACAGACTGGGAAGGAGAAGAGATGGACTACTTCCAAATATTTAGTCACTGAAAACCTTATGAATAGCAATGGAACACTATTAGCCCCAGAATACTGAATATTGAAACATAATGAAGAGCACCAGAATATTATCAGATATACTTTTGGAAGATGAGCCTCTCAAGTTGGAAGGCATTCAAAATTCAACTGAGGAAGAACTGCTTTCTCAAAGTAGAGTTGACCATGATGATGAGAATAGAGTAATGCCTTCAAGACCTTCATCTGCTGATGGGGCACAACTTAAAATGAAGAGAAACAACTGTAAACATCCATTAATAATCAGAACATGGAATGTGTGAATCTAGGAAAATTGAAAATTGTCAAAAATGAAATGGAATGCACAAACACCAATATTCTGGACATTAGTGAACTGAAATGGACTGGTATTGGCCATTTTAAATCTGACAATCACATGGATTACTATGCCAGGAATGACAAATTGAAGAGGAATGGTGTTGCATTAATTATCAAAAAGAATATAGCAAGCTCTGTCTTGAAGTACAACATTGTCTCTGATAAGATAATATCCATATTCCTACAAGAAAGACCAGTTAATACCACTATTATTCAAATTTACACACCAACCACTAAAGCTAGTGATGATGAAATTGAAGAATTCTACCAACTCCTTCAGTCTGAAATTGATCAAATGTGAAATCAAGATGTATCGACGGCATGCTAAGCCCCGCAATGTTCAGTGAACTTCTGTGAACCCAGTTGGGGACCTGGTTGGCAAGCAGTGTGAGGACACCTGGGGACTCTTGGGCCCAGAGTCAGTGGTGTGGCCACGGAGGACTCAAGAGGAGAGTGGAGCTACCGGCTGATGGGAAGAGAGGGCATGTACACAGGAGCACCCACACTTGCAAATGATACCCATGTGACCTGGACCGGATGACTGGACAATCAGAGCTCAAACAGGAGAAGAAAGAAGAGGGGGAAAAAAAAAAAAGAAAAGA
>NW_006408676.1:162445-168412 GCF_000296735.1 Chrysochloris asiatica | reverse complement strand
GGAAGGGGAAGTGTAGGGGGCGGGTATCTAGGATATACCCTTTGGTTGGTGGATGATGCGTGGAGGGGATTGGAACCATGGCAATGAGATGATATACGATGGAATGAATGTAAAACTAAAGTTCTCTCATGTAAACTATCATATAATTCACAATAAAACATTAAAAAAAATGTATCAATAATTACTAGTGATTGGAATGCAAAGTTGGAAACAAAGAGGAAGAATCAGTAGTCAGAAAAGATGGTTTTGGTGATAGAAATAATGCTGGAGCTCCCATGACAGAATTTTGCAAGACCAAAGACTTCATTGCAAATACTGTTTGTTTGTTTTTTTTTTAACATAAAGACAATTACACACGTGTACCACACCAGATGGAATGCTCAGAAATTAAATCGACTACATCTGTGGAAAGAGAGTAGAAAAGCTTATTCAATAATAAACCCAAACAAGGACAGGAACAGACTATGGAACAGACCATCAATTGCTCATGTTCTAGTTTAAGCTGAAGCTAAAGAAAGTTAAGACAAGTACGTGAGAGCCAAAATATGACATTGAACATATCCCACCAGAATTTAGAGATCATTTAGAACAGATTTGATGCATTAGACATTAAAGATGTTGTTGTTAAGTACCTTGGAGTCGGTTCTAACTCAGAGTGACCTTGCACAGGGTTTCCGAGACTGCAAATATTTTCGGAAGCAGAAAGCCTTATCTTTCTCGCGTGGAACATCTGGTAGTTTCAAACTGCCGACCTTGAGGTTAACAGCCCGATTCATTAGCTCCTGTATGACATTAAAATGTCATACAGGAAGAAAGCAAAAGGTTATTAAGAAGACAAGAAAGAAGGAAAGATCTAAATGGATTTCAGAAGAGATTCTGAAACTTGCTTTTCAGCGAAGAGATGCTAAAGCAAATGGAAGAAATGAGGATGAAAAAGACCCCAAAAGAAAGTTGCAAAGGTCAGCTCAAGAACACAAAGTCAAATATGATAACCAAATGTGCAAAGATCTAGAGTTAGAAAATCAAAAGGGAAGAACACACTAAGAATTTCTCAAGCTGAGGGAACTGAAGAAAAATGTCAAGAATCGACTTAAAATATTGAAAGATACTAGTTCTGTTGTGGCACTGCAGGATAATGTGCTAGACCATAAGGTGAGTTTGAACTGCAAGGTCGTCATTTCAAACCCACCAGACAATCCTCAGAAACCCTATACAGACTTACTGTGGGTCGGAACTGACTCAATGACACTGAATAAAAACAACAATGGGTAAAATATTGAATGATGCAGGAAACATCAAAAGAGGATAGAAGGAATACAGAGAGTCACTGTACCAAAAAGAAATGGTAAATATTCAACCATTTCAAGAGGTAAGCATATGATCAAGAGCCAATGATACTGAAAGAAGAAGTCCAAGGTGCATGGAAAGTATTGGCAAAGAGCAAGGTACCTGGAATTGATGGAATAAAAATTGAGATCTTTCCACAAACTGATGCAACAGTGGAGGTACTCATTCATTTATGGCCAGCTGATAATGGAAGAGAGCCATATTTGTGCCCATTCCAAAGATAGATGACTCAATGGAATGTGGAAATCATTAGACAATATCATTAATATCACATGTGAGTAAAATCTTGCTAATTTAATTCAAAATATAAATATAATTCAAATACAAATATAATTCAAAAACAGCTGCAACCATACATTGACAGAGAACTTCTAGAGGTTCAGGCTGGATTCAGAAAAGAACATGGAATGAGGGATATTGCTGATGTTAGATGGATCTTGACTGAAAGCAGAAAATACCAAAAAGATGTATGCCTGTGCTTTATTGATTACAGAAAGGCTTTTGATTGTGTGGATCATGACAAGCTATGGACAACTATGCAGGAATGAGTATTCTGGAACACTTAATTGTGCTTATGAGGAACCTGTGTATAGATCGAGAGGCAGTTGTTTGGACAGAACAAGGGGACACTGAATGGTTTAAAAATTTTAAAGCTATGTGCCAAGAGTTGTATTTTTTCACCATACTTATTCAATATATATGCTGAGCAAATAATCTGTGAAGCCAGGTTATTTGAAGAAAAATGATTTGGAGTAAGACTTATTAACAACCTGCAATATACAGATGATGCAACCTTGCTTGCTGAAAACAAAGACATCTTAAAATACTTAATTATGATGACCAAAGACCACAGTCTTAAGTATGGGTTGCATCTCAATGTAAAAAAAAAAAAACAAATGCTCACCACCGGACCAATAAATAACACCCATGTATTAGAGGAGAATATTGAAAATGTTATGGGCTGCCAAAAGAACCAACAGATCTGTTTTGGAAGAAATGCAGCCAGCGTACTCCTTGGAGGCTAAGATGGCCAAACTTCATCTCTCATACTTCAGACATATTGTCAGGAGGGAGCAGTCGCTGTAGAAGGATATCATGTTTGGTAAGGTGGAGGGTCAGAGAGAAAGAGGAAGACCCCCAACGAGATGGATTGGCCAAGCGGCAGCATTGATGGACTCAAGCACGGCAACAGTAGTGAGGTTGGCTCAGGATCGGACAGTGTTTTGTTCTCCTGTGCATAGGGTCGCAGTGGGTTGGTACAGACTCAATGGCACCTAACAACAACAACAACAATGTAAATGGAGAAACCACTGAAGTTGTCAACGACTTCATTTTGCTCAGCTCAACCATCAACAGTCATGGAAGCAGCCGTCAAGAAATCAAACTGCACATTTCTTTAGGCAAATCTGTGGCACAAGACCTCTTTAAAGTGTTGAAAAGCAAATATATCAGTTTGAGGACTAAGGTGTGCCTGACCTAAGCCATGGTATTTTCAATAATCTTATATGCATATGAAAGTTGGACAGCGAATAAGTAAGACCATAGAAGAATTGATGCATTTGAATTATGGTTGTTATTGTTGTTATGTGCCGTGGAGTCGGTTCCAACTCATAGTGACCCTCTACAAGGTTTCTGAGGCTTTAAATCTTTATGGGAGCAGAAAGCCTCATCTTCCCACGGAGTGGCTGGTAGTTTCAAACTGCTGACCATGAGATTAGTAGCCTGATTCATAACCACTACGCTACCAGAGCTCCTTACGGTATTGGAGGAGAATATTAAATGTACCATGGACTGATAAAAAAGCAAACCAATCTGGAATCAGTACAGTTAGAATATTCCTTGTAAATCAGGATGGCCAGACATTGTCCCTCATAGTTCATATAAATTTTCAGGAGGGAACAGTCTCTGGAGAAGGATATCATGTTTGATAAAGTAGAGATCCTGAGAAAAAGAGAGAGAACCCAATGAGATACATTGGCATAGTGTCAGCAGCAATGGGCTCAGGCTTAGCAATGATTGTGAGGTTGGAGTTAGAATGATCAGTGTTTTGTTCTGTGTACATAGGTCTCTGAGTTGGTGCCAACTCAATGGCAGTTAACAACAAAATCATGTCCCTGGATGATATAAGTGGTTAATACACTCAACTGCTAATCAATAGGTTGGTAGATCAACTTCATTCAGAGGTGCTTTGGAAGAAAGATCTGATGACCTTCTTCTGAAAAATCAGCCATTGAAAACCCTGAGGAGCACAGTTTTACTCTGACATATAAAGTGCTGCCATGAGTCAGGGTCCTCTTAACTGCAAGTGATTTAAAAAAACAAACAAACAAACAAACAAAAAAACATCATCCGGGCAGTGCTTAAGGAGCTTGCATACATTATATCATTTAAGTAGGAAACAACTAAGATCTGTGGCTCCACACAGCCCCATGTTGGAGTAATGATTCATTCAAAGAAACCCAATCTTGAAGCCATACATAACTGTTGAAGGGATTACCATTTTTTTTTTAAGTTTTTATTATGAATTGTGTTATAGTTTACATAGGAGAACATTAGCTTTACATTCATCCTATCATATATCGTTTCATTGCCGTGATTACAATCTCCTCCATGAATCATCGAACAACCAAAGGGTATACCTCCTAGCCTGCCCCTCAGTTGTCAGCACACAGCCCCTCTCCCTCTCTGGGTCTGAAGTCCCCAGCTGCTCCATCTCTCTATGTCATTGTGTCTGCCTCCATCTCTGGCATCACTGTTTCTCAGGGTAGGGTTCCGCACTCCACTCTTCTCCCTTGATGGTCCCAGGGACCTCCGCTCCTGGACTGCAAAGTCAGCCACTCCCCTCCTTTTGCTACAGATTGTCTATCTTTTTTCCAACCCTTGCAGTCAGTCCTGATAGCAATTATTCACTATTGTACAATAAGAGTCCTAGTCCCATCTTCTTTCATCAGCCCTGCCCAGACAAATTGTATACTACTCAGTGGAGATGAAGGAGTTACCATTTTAACTCTCTTAAATTTCATAAAAAGAACCCATTTCATAAGATACAGCAACATTTCCTAAATAAGTGAATTGCTTCCAACTTCCCCAAAACAAAAACAACAAAATATCTTAACTCTCAACTCATTCTCTCTGCCTCACAGCTACCTTGGAGTTATCTTTAAACTCCTTCACATTCTCCCCAGACTCCTCCTGGTCTTTGATTCTTTTCTCTGTCATGATCTACCTCTCTAGTTACCTCTCTTTTTACTTATTCACTTGATTCTTCATCATAAAACTCATAGAACTAGCTGTCAAAGGCTGAATTCTCTTTAGGATGAAGGAGGAAAGAAAACTGTACATGCTGCAGACAAAGATATTTTTTAGTAGACTGAGGCTGAATGGGGTAAGAGAAGGGAAACTTAGGAACATCCATGAACTAATGAAAGGTGTCTTGTCTCACAAGCCACATACAACCTTGAAAAGAAGATACTATTTTTTCTATTCAATAGATGAGAACTCTGAAGCCTGGGTGATGTGTCTGAAGGCACAGTTCTAACAAGTGAAAGAATAAGAATTAGAACCAAGATTTGTATGACAACAAAGCCCACATTTGTGTACAAATCATGAGTTACCCATGGAAGAGAAAAAAAATCATATTGTGCTTATTGTTTATCATTATAGATTAATTTTTTTCTTTTCCATTCATATTTTTCATACCTTTAGGTTAATGTGCTGGATTGCAAAGTCGGTTTAAGCCACAAGGTTGGCAGTTCAAGGTCATCAGCTGCTCCTGAGAAACCCTATACAGAGTCACTATGGGTTGGAACCGACTTGACGGCACTTAATAACAACAACAACATATAACACAAGTCAATGGGTTCTTTCTAATTGTATGTTGTTATGGTTTAGTTTTCCTTAACAAACACACATTTAAATATTATTAATTCCCTTCCAAATGAGACATCATGTGGAGCTATGGAATCTTCTTTTCCTTAACAGGCAATAGTGGAGTCACAAAAAGGAAAAGCAACTAAATAATTAGAATTAAACAAAGTATGAAGGTACAGAGCAGAAAATATCCAACTTTACCCAAGTTGGCCAGGAAATACTTCACCAAAGATGAAGTATTTGATATACTTTTCGAGAACTGTGTCTTACTATCCTTTTAAGTTTCAGCCATCGCCCATCTATCAGTAGAGGTTTCTGTGTTACTCTGATACTGAACAAGTATCAGCAGAGATTCCAGGTTAACACAGACTACAGAAAAAGACCTGATGGTTTAATTATAAAAATCAGTCAATTAAAATCCAAAGGATCACTTGAATGGACAAGCAGACCAGCCTGGAGCTGCTAGAAGAACAGAAGATACTTCTGGAAAGAAATACCAGAATGAAAAATCAAAAACAATAATGGCAGTCCGATTGATTACCAAAAGAAAAAGCAAGTTGCTTGCCAGAGTACCATCAAGGCAAGCGGTAGGGTACCCTCAGGGCAAACTCCGTTCCAAGACTGAGACTCAATGGAAATACACAAGCAAGCATGTGGTCTTGCTGGTGATCACCTTGGTCTACAGAGAAGGGAAAGTGGGGAAAAACATCAATGAAGTTGTGAACTAAGTCTGACCATGTTCAACAAACT
>NW_006408676.1:154612-161490 GCF_000296735.1 Chrysochloris asiatica | reverse complement strand
GGAAGGGATTGTAATCATTGCAGGGAAACCAAATACGATAGGATGAATGTAAAGATAATGTTCTCCATGTAAACTATCAGCAAATTCACAATAAAAACTTAAAAAAAAAAAAATCCTATGGATCACAACATTTCAATCAACAACACAATCATAGTAATGGAAGTAGAATTGGCCGAGTTTTGTTCAATTGCCGTGAGTTGGGAGGTGCCATTAGTTGGGAGCCAATTCACTACCAATTAAGAGTTATGAACTTTTTAATTACTTCTCTTAGTTTTCAAGATTATCTTGAACAGTCCCCAATTATCATATTTAACAATTAAATAATCTGTCTATTCCTAAAGAACTTATTAAAATGACCAGGTTACAAAGTGACTTCCTTCTATAGTGAATAATATTATAAAATCATGTTTCCGTCCTTAGACAGTTCAATTATCACTAGCATGGTTTAATAAATATATTCTTTTTACTATTATATCCCACATATTGAAATATAACCATGGGCAAGTAATCACAAAGCCTATGGTCACATGGAGCTTACATTCTAAACAAATATTTGTAAAATGTGTGAAACATTTCATACACATAAATGCAAAATTTCAACTGTGCCATGAAAAGATAGAATAGAGAGATTTAACCTGGTGTAGAAGGAGAGATACAAAAGATTTCTCAAAGAATCTATGCTTAAGCTAATATCTGATGAGTGAATAGAAGCTACTAAAGGTTGCTATGAGATGAAACTGACTCAACCGCCCTTAACAACAATAAAAAGGGGAGAGAAGATCATACCATGCAGTGGAAAAAAGCCCTGTGGTATGATGCAGCGTACCATAAGAAAGAGCAATGTGATTGGAGTGGAGAAAAAAAAATGGAAAGCCAAGGGAAATATGAAGCTGGAAACATGGGAAATAGAGTTCAAATCATACAAGGCCTTGTAAGCATTGAAATATGTTGATCTTTATCCCAGGATCAAAATGAAGACATTTAAGCAAAGACAGTATTAGAGTCCTGGTGTGGTGCTAATAATAAGCAAACCACAAGGTCAGTGGTTCAAACCCAACAGCTACTCCTTGGAAACTCTATACTCTATTGTTGCTATGAGTTGGAACTGACTTGATGGCACTTAACAACAACATGGCAATGTCAGGAGCCCTGGTGGCACAGTATTTTGGCTGCTCACCGAAAGGTCAGTGGTACAAATTCACTAACTGTTCTGTGGGAGAAAAATGTGGCATTCTGCTTCCTTAATGATTTACAACCTTGGAAACCTGATGGGACAGTTTTCTATCTTATAGAGTAGCTATGGGTTGGAATTAACTCAATGACAATAGGTGTTTGTTTTGTTTTGTTTTGTTTGGCAAGATACAACCTGCAATTTTAAAATGTCACTTTAGGCTTCTACTTGTTGAATAAACTACAAAATGGCAAGAGTGGTCTATGAGTTTCTCAGGAGTCTGTTGTAATAATAGGAGATCCAGAAAGAGTGGAAGGGATACTATACTCGATATTTCACACTGTGGTTCTCTTCGGAGGTCATTCCCTTACCAGGTCAAGAAGCCAGATTGGGGAATAATTTTTGCCTGTGTTTATTCAACTACAAAACTGGAGAAGATCTTTCTTTCTTATATCCTTCCTGGGAATTTTTTTTTAAGCTTTTATTGTGTGCTGAGTAATAGTTTACATGGAAGAACATCAGTTATGCCCTCATCCTATCATACTTCTTATCACTGCAATGATTACAGTCCCCTACATGCATCACTATTCAACAGTATTTGCTTCTATTGCCTCTGTTTTTGTTTTTTGTTTTTCTCTTTTTGATGTACACAAAAACAGGAAGATATAATCATTTAAGTAACCAAAGAGCACATTCTGCAAGCCTGCCTACTGACCACCAACACACAACCTTTTTATTTCCATGAGTCTACACCTCAGTGCTTCTATCTCTCAATGTCATTGTCTCTGCCGTCCCTGCTTCTCTTGATAGAGTCCTACACGCCACTCAAGTTCTTCTCTCTTGATAGTCCTAGGGTCCTCTGTTTCTGGAATGTAATACTAATTACTCTCCTCTTTTTGTTACAAAACTTCTACCTTTACAGTTGTGACACTCACAATTAGTCATGATAACACTTAATACTGAATCATAAGAATCTTATCCCCATCTCCTTTCCAGCCCCTTCTAGAGAGATGAAAACTATTCAGTGGGGATTCTACCTTCCCTGACACACTCTGAAATTAAAGTCCCTCTTGAAAATTTGCAAGTCTGCCGCTTCATGCCTTTATAGCCCCCTTCCCCCATTTTAGTGGGAATGTAGCCAATGTCTAAGCTGCCCGTTCCTATCAACCCAGTGTACAGAGGAGGTATGTTTGATCCTTGAAGTGATGACTCCTTCCCTCTCAGTTGGTATTTTGAGCTACTACATCCATAATTATAGGTCAGGTTCATCAGACTGTAGCAATTTAAATTTTTTTCCTTTATCAACTTTCTTTAATTTCCTCTGTTCGAGTTCTGATCACCAAGCCATTAAAATTAAGTCAAAAGGGTACTATCTGTAAGTTTGGGTTTTCTTGTGCATCTCCCCTCACTTCATATCATCGGGATGCTTCACTCTTGGCTCTAGCCTTCCATGACTAGGTCATTGTCCATAGGTTTAGGAATCCTCAGTTCTGACCACAATTCAGACCAACCAACCCTTCCTCTTCTCTCTCCTCTCCAGGTCGATGAGAGTGTATGGAACACGGTTGAACTCAGCCCATTTCTTCATTGTTGCCTTTCCCCCTATTCCTGTTACTAGTAGATGAACATGGTCACCAGCAAGCTTACATGCCTACTCATATGATTCCTTTGAGTTTCAGTCTTGGAGGAGGGTTGTCCTGAAGGGATTGATTGCTTGCCTTGATGGTTCTTCAGTGAACAACTTGCTTGTACTTGTAGTAGCCATTCAGACTGCTATTTTTGTTTTTGATTTTGATTTTTCCTGCTGGCCTTTCTTTCAAGAAATATCTTCTGTTCCTCTAGCCACTCCAAGCTGGTCTGCGTGTCCTTTCAAGTGGGAATGTCTTCCTGGGAAACTTTTGAGGATAAAATTAAATATTGGAAAAATAAAATTAAATAATTGCTGTTGTTAAGTGCCATTAAGTCAGCTATGACTCATAGCAATCCTAAGTAGAGATTCCAAGAAACAGCTGGAGGGTTTAAACCACTGACCTTGTGGTAAGCAGTCCAGTATTTACACTACAAGGCCATGTTGTTGTTGTTGTTGTTGTTAAGTGCCATCAAGTCGATTCCAACCCACAGAGACTCTGTATAGGGTTTCCAAGGAGCAGCTGAAGAGCTTGAATCACCGACCTTGTAGTTCAAAAGATTTTTCAGTCTGATGTATTAGCCAAAAGTGCCATACCAGGACTCCTTATTAACGATGAAGTATTGAAAATACATTTAGTGAGTGCCTATTGTTCTAAGTATGAGTATTCAAATGTATTAGCCTACTCAATAATACATAAAGCCTAAAGAAAATAATGCATTTTAAAAATCAATATACATTCTCTGAGATAACTGAGGGAAAAATTAATAGAGCAAGATTTGCGTATGACAGAAAAAAGAGGATGAAACGGGGAGAGAGGGCAAACAAGAAAGGATGCTAAAAGGGTTTTTATTTAGCTGTTTAAACAGAGAATGAGGGGTGGGGAAAAGAGAAAAACAGACTACAGTGTAAATGAAGAGCATACTTACACATTTCATTCTGTGGGTTCTAGTTCTGTCTCTAGCTCCATCAATTTGGGATACATTTATACAGAAAGCCTCCTTTCTGAATAAGCCATGATGTTATATATTTTCCCTTTTTTAAAGAGTTACATATGTTATCTGCATTTTCCTATGTGAACTTTGCATAATGATTTAATTAATAGCATTCTCTGGAACCCAAAATCTCAAAACACAACACAATAAGAGACAAGGAAAGAAATGCTCATTCTGAATTATCAGAAATATGAATTCCAGAAAGAATGAAAGTGATTTCTTCTTCTGCTCCTGTTCTGCAATTCTAGAGCAACTTCTTGCCTTTTAAAAAGATGAATGTTGTTGTTGTTTGTTAAGTACTGTTGAATCAGTTCCAATTCATAGTCATCCTTTACAGGTTTTCAAAGGTGCAGTTGGTGAGTTTGAACTACCCACCTTGTTGTTAGCAGTCAAGTGCTTATCCTACAGCACTACACCAGGAAGCGAATCCATTTATTTACCCTCATTTTAAAAAATACTGAAAAGTTTTAAGGTATTATAACAAATGGAGTGTCTTGAGTTAACAAAATACTTGGGAAAGGGAGCAACAATACTTCATAAATACTCAAAAATGTTTGCTCAGATCATTTCAATTCTCCTGAATTTTACCTTTGATATCTTTTCACCACCTCTTTCTCACCTTCCCAGCACATGCCACACCTTTGGCCCTTTCCCATTGGTGGCTTTATTCCTAGAACCTTTATTTCTCCGACCACATAAAATTATCTGGAAAGCTTGGAGAGATGTGCTCTGTTTCCCAATGCTGAGCCCTGCTCTGTCAACCATATAAAGATCCAGGACAATGAAGGAAACATATTGCTGTTGAGTTGATTCCCACTCATAGCAATCCTATAGAACAGAGTAGAACCACCCCATAAGTTTTCCAAGGCTGTGATTGCCACATCTGCTGAGTACTTAATCACTGGGCCACCAGGGCACCTAATAGGGGAATACCACCTGTCTTTTTTACTTCTCTCCCTTCTGTACACTATGCATAATTCTCACAAACTCTGATAATCTCTTTTTGAGGTTACCTAGGTCACCTTGAAGCTAAAATATATTGACGTGTGAGTACTGTAGCAAAAAGGTTGAAATTATTCTCCTAGCTGGTGGAGAATTATCTTAATAAGACATTTTCCTTAAAAACACAGAATCTACAAACTACCTCTTGATCTCCAAACTTGAACCTAGAAAAAAGCTCCATCTCAAAATATAATCTTAAACTGAAATTAATACTGATTATGATGGATAAAAAGTGCTGCTTAAAAAGTGTAAAAATTATTTTAGATTAAGGGATGATGAAGTATGATAAGTATAAAGGTGAAGTATTAATAAAGACTATAAAATGACAATAAATTCCAGTGTTGTTAACTCACTAAGTTAATTAATAAAAGATTCCAGAGGAATATATTAAATTAATACTGAATAGTATAATCTGTTTTAAAAAGTATTCAACAGATTAGAAAATTGAGGAGAGCTTTTGAGAGAAGGACCTCAGGGCAGGAAGCTTAAAATAGAGTTGACCTACATTAAATTTTTTCACTCATTCATTCATCCACTAAATGAGCCCACTGTGTGTAAGGCTGAGTTACAGAAACAGAGGCCAAATCATTGTCGTCAAGGACTTTACCAACCATCCAGAGGAGATGGGAGCACATGCCATGATTGAACCAAGGACTGGTTACAGTGAGGTCAAAAGAGAGAAAGGTGAGTTCTACCTACAGGACTCAGCAACCCACACAATACTAGTGCAAGTGGGCAATGCTTGTATGTGTTTGCTAGTGTTTTTTTTGTTTTTTTTTTTCTCTGTTGATAGAAGTACAGAACTGAGATATGACTTTGTTGAGGAAGAATCAACATTGAAAAAGGATATAATTCTGTTGACAATCTCCCAAACAAGCAGATGCCTTCTGCAGGACTCCTGAATTTAGAAAGCAGACTTTAAAACAAGGAAGAATTGCTTTCTCCTTCCTAGGTCTTCTTAGACCTTCCAGAAATGGAGGTCTAGGTGTATAACCCTGGGAAATGTACTGAACTGACATCTGGTACAAGGGACTAGTCTAGCAGCAAAGAAAGAGGAATTCTTCCTTACATGCCATTGACAATTTTTAGACAGGATTCTAGGAATTGGATAGGGCCAGCAAACATGTTAAAATTCCTCAGATGAGTCAGAATTCAACTCAATGGCAATGGGTGTGGTTTTTCAGTTATATTATTCTAGGGGTCTGAGCCTTTTGTAGTACTGTGTGTTTCAGTGTTGGGCTTCTAATTGCAAGACTGATGGTTCAAACCCACTAGCCTCTCCAGGAGAAAGATGAGACTGTCTACTCCCATAAAGGTTTACAGTCTCAGAACTCCTATATAGGGTTGCTGTGAGTCAAAATTGACTATCAGTAGTTAAATTATTAAGGATTCAAAAGTTTTATATGTGCAAGAGGTCTGGGTTATGGATCAACTGAAATGACAATACCTATCTCATGGTCTTGATGTGAAGATTGAATAACTTATTACATGTAATATGCTCAGTAGGACTCCCAGTTGGAAATAAACACTCAATAATTATCTTCTACAAAATATTTGTCATTAACAATCTTCTGAATTTTAGTAAAGTGTTATTTGAGTTGCTAAACGTCTAAAATTTTAAAAAATAATAGATGAGAAAATTGTATCTTGCTTCTGGGCATATTGAAGAGGTATAAAGGGATGGGTCCTAGAGGAAAAATTTTCCCATCATACTGAATTGGCCAAGACAGTAGGAGTCACAAAGAAACTTACAAAAAGAGATATGTAGGCAATCAATTCGTACTTATGGAAAATTACACTGAATGTCAATGGATTGAATGCACCAGTGAAGAGACAGAGAGTGGCAGAATGGATAAGAAAACAAGATCCATCAATATGCTGCCTGCAAGAGACACACCTCACATACAAGGACAAAAGCAGACTAAAAGTTAAAGGATGGAAGAAAATTTACCAAACCAACTGTAACACTAGACAAGCAGGGGTCGCCATATTAATCTCCGACAAAGTAAATTTTAAGATGAAAACCAGCATAAGGGACAAGGAAGGACACTATCTCATGATTAAAGGGTCAATTGAGCAAGAC
>NW_006408676.1:122470-137475 GCF_000296735.1 Chrysochloris asiatica | reverse complement strand
CACCTTTTACTTTCAAACTCAAATTGTTCTTGACTATCCTTATCCCGAGACATAAAAGGACTAATTGCATGGAAGGACTAATTGCCTCCTGCGTTATTTTATCTACCATCAAGTTTGTCACTAATAAGGTCATTTGAGCCTCCATGCTCTAAAAGAACCAAATTTTGTATTAAAGACAACTCCTTTATGTTCCTACCACCATGGGTAAACTATTCCCAGAAATATAAAGACTCATAGGTAAGATTACACTCTTGCTATTTGTTATCATTTTTAAGTGACATAGTGACTCTGTATAGGGTTTCCAAAGAGCAACTGGTGAGCTTGAACTTCCGACCATGCTGTTCAAATGACTTTGCAGTCCAGCGCATTAATCTACAGTGCCACACCAGAGCTCTTGCTATACAAGGTTAAAAACTGTACTGGAATCAAATCATTAAGCACCAGTTCTCAAGTAAATAAGGGCAGAATTTTCTTTTCTACATAATGATGTATTTTCATTTAACCTACCAAAGATAAGTATGACTCCATTCCAATCACCAAGGAATTACACACTTCCAAAATCTATCTTTGGTTCTCTATTTTCTACTCCAAATCTCCATTTCAAGCATGTGAAAACCTTCTACTTATGCCTTTTACGATGGGAAAAACATCCCACTCAGAGATGTTTTACCATAAAATTAATCTAGCCTTGAGAGAAATAAATCATTCAATAAGCCAATAGGTTCCTAGGATTTAGATACTCTGTCATCTACCTTCAATGTATAACTTACAGGGTTACCTACTACCTTACTTAATAGTATTCAATGGCTACCCACTCTGTGTTATCCATCTCAGTTAAGGACCAAAGAACTGTCATACTAGATTGCACCTCCAACACATTTCAGTCACAAATATCTGTTTGAAGTATATATTAGAAGAAAGCAAAGCTTTGCATAGAACTCAACCTTATGATGCAGGCCTTAAAATTGTCCTTAGAAACACGGTTACAAAAAGTTTTTGTAAACCCATCTTCAGCCTGTATCTGACTAGAATACGTAAAAGGGGTTCTACAACTTGCCCAGGGAAATAGGCCTCCTGCAGAGCCTTTGAGTGGTATAGGACCTTAGGTGGAATCCTGAGCCCCATTCAGAACCTTCTGAGGTGGGACATTCCTACCAGAAAGGACAAGCAGACCAGCCTGTAACAGCTATAGTGACAGAAGATACATCTTCCAAAAAAGTTCATCAGGAAAATCCCAAAACAAAAATGGTAGTATGATTGGCTAATGCAAGAATAAGCCAGTTGTTTACCGGCTAGCCATCAAGGCAAGCAATCAAGTTTCTTCAGGACAAGCCCCTCTCTAAGACTGAAAATCAAAGGGAACACATGAGTAGGCACGTAAGCTTACTGGCAACCACATTGGTCTACTGGTGAGTGGAAGATTGGGAGAGGCATCAATGAAGAAATGGGCTGAGTTCAACCACTTTCCATAGACCTGGATAGGAGAGAGATAAGAGAAGAAAGGGCTGGTGTGAGACCTGGGGACACTTGAGCCCATGGACAAAGACATGGCCACAGAGGGCTAGAGCTGAGAGTGAAGCATCCAGCTGATATGAAGTAAGGGGAGATGCACAAGAACACCCATACTTGCAGAAAGTACCCATTTGACCTAGGCTTGATGGCTTGATAACCAGAACTCTACTAGGAGAAGATGAAAAAAACCAAAACTAAACAATTTTTGATAAAGGAAATGAGAGTAAATTACTATAATTTTTTATGAACTTGACCTATACTGACAGAGGTATTAGCTCAAAATACCAACAGAGAGGGAAGGAGTCTTCACATCAAGTAACACCGCTATCCTCTCAGTACACGGGGTGGATAGGGATGGGCAATTTAGACATTGCCTACCTAAAATGAGGGGGTGATAAAGGCTCAAAGTGACTGGCTTATAAGGTTTAAAAAGGGAATTTAGTTTAAGAGTATTGGGGGGAAGATAGAGTCCCCACTGAATAGTTTTCATCTTGTCTAGTTGGGTCTGATAAAAAGAGACGGGGATATGATTCGTATGATTCAATAGTAATTGTTATCATGACTAATTGCAACTGTCACAATTGCAAAGGTAGAATTTTTGTAATAAAAACAGGGAAGTAGTTAATCTTACAGTCCAGAAACTGAAGACCCTACTACCATCAAGGGATGCAGAATGCAGGACATCATCTAGAGAAGCAGCACCAGAGATGGAGACAGAGATGAGGACATGGAGAGAGGGAGCAGCTGAGGACTCTAGATTCATGGAAAGAGAAGGACTGAGAGATGGTGTCCAGGAAGCAGACTTGCAGAAAATGCCCTTTGGTGCTTTAAGTTATATATATGTCTGAGTGTTAAAAAAAAAAAAAAAAAGTAAAATGAATAGAGAGCAATACTGTTAACTGATGGTACATGGAGGGGATTATAATCATTGTAATGAAAGAACATATATGATTTGTTGAATGTAAAATTAATGATCTGCACTGTAAACTTTCACTCAATTCACAATAAAAATTTAAAAAGAAAAAAAAAATGCCCCTTAGGAAAAGCATAACAGTCCTTCTGCAAGAAATAGTTACATAAACCAAGACATTTTGAGTTAAATGTGATATGAGAAACACTCAAGAAAGACCCAACTATCACAGAACAAAATGAGTTAAACCACAGGGTCATCCATCTCAGAATGTCTTGTATTTCCCTTTGTGTTTTACTCTATATTGCAAAGTAAACTGAACTGTAGATAGTTCTCATTATATGTTATAAAATCTGTCACACCTAAATCCCTTTGTCACCATTACAAAGCTCCATGTTACAGAGTCTCTTTAACCATTGCTATATAAAAATGCCAGGTCCCTGTAGTCAGATCCTCCCTGATGATTGGAGTCTAGATCTTGGCTCACAGCAAGAGCAAAGAGAGATGTGTGCTTCACTTCTGTGCACAATGTCATCGTAATGAGACTTCTTCCTTTCCAGGTGGGTCTCATGTTGAATTAGCAATAATTCCAAGCTTCTTTTAGGGAACCTCGTCTCTCTGTGTTAAATCTTGGGATTGCCATGGACTACAAGTACTTGAGACCTTTCCTGACCTCAAATGAATGACCATGCTCCCCTGCCCCATTCACCACACCAAGGAGTGGCTTACTCAACAAGCAAGGTAAACTCAGGCTTACTTGTATTTACTAATCAGTAGTGAACAATTTTACAAGGGTTTAACTAAATCCTCCAAGTGGATTTATACATTTGAAAAGAGGCTTTGATTCTATAGGAAGGTTCTGTGGGGCTGGGAAAGATACAGGTGTCAGTTATACCTAGAAGCACATGCTTTGATGTAGTGGGGGAAAAAAAAAATGTGAAATTGTTCACTACAGATAGTAACAAAGAACAAGTAAGCCTGTGATTACCTTGCTTATTGGGTAACCCGGCACAGCCTACACCCTTGAAGGACTAAACTATAACATTGCTAGGATCTCATTGTGGAGAAGAGGTATTCCTATTAAGTTCCTACTCCATTCATCTGATCAGATGCACATATAATTGTTGGGTCCAGCATTGGCTAGCTAATCAACTACAGCCTTGCCCTCCTCTGATTTTTATCCCATCCATTCAGCCAAATCTATACTACAACCTAATGGGGCACTCTCTGCCTCTCCTTCCTGCCCCAAAGTATCTTTGATTTTAACTCCTTCTATGGCCTTCCTGTAAGGAGCTCTGGTAGCACAGTGGTTATGAATCAGGCTGCTAATTGCATGGTCAGCAGTTCGAAACTACCAGCCATTCCACGGGAGAAAGATGAGGCTTTCTGCTCCCATAAAGCTTTACAGCTTTGGAAACCCTGTACAGGGTCGCTATGAGTCAGAACCGACTCCACAGCACATAACAACAACAACATGGCCTTCCTGGGCCAACTGAGCAGACAGTGTGGCTGAAGCATATGAAGTCTATGAAGTTTTGTGTAAGACAGTTATGAGAAACGGGGCCATAAAAGTAGATTTGGGTCAAGATGGGAAGATATGGAGTGAGAGGGAAGGGAGCACCTCTCCTCTTCTGCCTGTGCAGTCTCTCTTGAAGCAGCAGCACACCACTGTCACAGAACAACTCCAGATTGCATTTACTGGATAGAGAACAACTCCATTAAACTTCAAAGCATCACTTGAGAGAGGATTATTTTCTTACCAAGGTGACTGGAGGTATTCTAGTTCTAAGACTTTATGATCACATTGTCTCACAGGCAGCTTGACAACGTCTTATGTCTCTGACACTGAAGGGATTTATTCACTTGAAGCGTGGCATTAAATCCTTTGCGGGCACTGTATGTAAAATCTGGCTTTATAAATAAACACTATTTTGCCCTTCTACCTTCCTTTCTGCTGATAGTCTGCAAGCCTCCACCATCTTATAATGAAATAAACCTTATGTTTTTAACTTGATGGAAGATAGATGTTATCCATGCTGTGTTTTAAAGGCCCTCTCCTCTATAGGATTAGAATGATAATATTCATCTCTCTTTTTCCCAGACTTGAAGTCTGAGTGGATAATATAGTAGAATCATTTCATTTGGAGATCTCAAAAGAAAGAAAACCTTTCATAATAAATGCCACCATTGTGACTTACTGCCCCACCCTTTCCTTCAAACATTCTTCTGTCCCCTAACCCATTTAAAAGCACCGAATTAGACAAAACCTGACCTTAGCTATATTTCCACACATGATTGTCTAGCTCTGTTTGAAACTGTCTGGTGATGGATAGCTCATCACAACATAAGGCAGTCAGTTCCATGAGAGATGGCTTTTCGTCTCATGTGAAACTACAACTGCTGCCGTTAGAGCCCAGCCATGATCCTCAAGAGAATCTCTGAGCAAGTCTTATTCTTTCTCCACATGACAGCACCTCAAATATTCGAAGGCAGCTATCAAAGCTACTTTTTATTATTCTCATCTCCCACATGAGCTAGGGGCAGACCTTGGCAAGCAGGAAAAATAAAAACTGTTCAGAATGACTTGTAATGTTTTCATTTTTTAAAGGAAGAAGTAAACATGGAGCAATTTGTCACCCACTTACTGTCCTATTTTCTTAGGCAGAATAAATTTTATTTTCAGCACTGAATATGCTTCTGTTAACTCTTGTTTCTTAGGGAGTTATTGAATGTGGTATTACTTTGAAGCCTTTCCTGAACCTAATCATGAAAAAATGCTAGTTGTTCCCTCATCTGGGCTCCTAAAAGGCTCTCAAAAGTATTACAATGTTTTGTTTCAATTTATTTATACCCATAACTGTCACTAAAGGTCTTGAAAGTCTTAAGCCCAGATCCCATATTTTTGCATTCCTATGCTAATATTGTATCACACAATCTCCAGCATCATTTTTATCACCAAGGTCGTATTTTACAACTGCTGACCTTTTCTTTTTATTTGAAACTTTTACATTCCAATCATCAGTCATTATCAATTCATCTTCATTGCATGTTTGATCAACTTCAGACTGTGAACTTGATCAGAAGTTAGTAGAATTTTTCAATTTCATATCACTGGCATTAGTAGTTGGTGAAGAAATTTGAGTGATAGTGGTATTAACTGGCCTTCTCTGTAAACATATGGATATTATCCTATCACAGACAGCATTGTACTCCAAGATAGATCTTGAAATGTTCTTTCCAATGATGAATGTGATGCCAATCCTCTTTAATTTGTCATTCCTGGTATAGTAAACTATATGACTGTAAGATTCAGTATGATCAATCCCAGTCCATTACAGCTAACTAATGCCTAGGATATTGATTTTTATATGTTACATTTCACTTTTGACAACTTCAAATTTTCCTAGATTCATACTTTGTACACTCCACATGCCAATTATTAAAGGATGTTTACAGTTGTTTCTACTCATTTTGAGTTGTTTCCCATAAGTAAGTGAAGATCCCAAATGCTTTACTCCATTCATATCAATTTCAACTTTACTTTGTGTAAACAACTCTTCCCTAGTTATTTTGAGTGTCTTCCAACAGCTGTTGTTGTTGTTAAGTGCCGTCAAGTAGATTCTGATCCATAGCAACTGTGTATAGGGTTTGCAAAGAGCAGGTGGTGAGTTTGAACTGCTGACATGTGGTTCAAATTGACCTTGTGGTCATGTGATTATCCTACAATGCCACACCATTTCTGATATTATACTAGACAACATTCCATTGCTGTTCAAAATGTTTTCATATTCCAGCACTTGATGGAAGCGTAAGAGGGCATAAAATACTTGTTAATGAAGATCAAATAATTCAGTGTGGATTCCACCTCAGTGTAAAGAAAAGAAAAGTCATCCCAACTGGACCAATAAGTAACAGTTTGATAAATGGAGAAAAGACTAAAGTTGTCAAATATTTCATTTTACTTGGATCCACAATCAACACTCATGGAAATAGCAGTCAAAAAATGAAATGATATATCACATTAGACAAATCTGCTGCACGTGACCTCTTTAAAGTGTTCAAGAGCAAATATATCAGTTTGAGGACTAAGGTGCACCTGACACAAGCCATGGTATTTTCAGTAGCTTCATCTGCATGTGAAAGTTGGACAATGAAAAAGACCATAGAATAATTGGTACAATTGAATTTTGGTGTTGAAGAAGAATATTAAAAGTACTACGGCCTGCCAGAAAAACAAACAAATCTGTGTTGGAAGAAGTATAGTCTGGATTCTCTTTAGAAGCCAGCATTTTGAGACTTCACGTCTCATACTTTGGACATGTTATCAGTAAGGACCAATCCCTGGTAAAGTTGAGGATCACTGAAAAAGAAGAATACCCCAAAGAGATGAATTGACACAGTGGCAGCAGCAATAGGCTCAAATGTAACAACAATTGACAGGATGGTGCAGCACTGGGCAGTGTTTCATTGTGTTGTGCATAGGATCACTAGGAGTCAGAATTGACTCGACAGCACCTACCAGCAACAACATGCTGAAATATGGGGGCTGGACTCAAATGAAATGAAATGGAATGCATAATATGGATGCCCTAGGCTTTAGTGAACAGAAATGGACTTGCATTGTACTTTTTTTTTTTAAATGGCACAAGTGTGTTTACTTACATAGCATTTTCTCTTAAGAACGGAAGCATTTCTTACTCCCAAATGAGGCAGGCTCCTATGTCACAAAGAAAAAGGCTGAGCAGCGTCCACTCTGGCTCAAGGCGGCCCCATGTGTGTCCGAGCAGAATGGTGCTCCACAGGGTTCTCAATGGCTTGTTGTTCCTAAGTAGAATGCCAGGCCTTTCTTCTGAGACACCTCTGGGTAGATTTGAATCTCTAACCTTTTAGCTAATGGCTGAATACTTAACCATGCCATCTACATACTTCCAAGCCCATGGTCATTGAGTTGATTCTGACTTAGTAGTGAATGACCCTTATGTAGGATTTCCCAAGTGACTGACCCTTATCTTATGTAGGATTTCCAAGGCTGCAAATCTTTATGGAAGCAGAAAGCCTCATCCTTTTCCTATGGGGCAGCTGGTGGATTCAAACTGCAGAACTTGTGGTTAGCAACCCAACGCATGGCAGCCTAAAAAGCCATGCCACCAGGCAAATAAGTTATGCTGGGTGGTGATTGTGTGCTGCGAAGTGGGTTCTAATTCATAGCAACACTGTACAGGTTATCCAAAGCTTTAAATCTTTATGGGAGCAGAAAGCCCCATCTTTCCTTCATGATCCGGCTAGTATTCTTGAAATGCTGACCTTGTAGTGAGCAGCTCAACGTGTAACCCACTGCACTAACAGGGCTCTTATATTTACTTTGGGCTAATGCGTCAGACTGCAAAGTCGTTTGAACTGCAAGGTGGTGGTTCAAGCTTACCAGCTGCTCCTTGGAAACCATATACAGGGTCACTATGGGTCGGCACCAACTGGACAGCACTTAACAACAACAACATAGTCTATAAGGAGTTCTAGAAGCATAGTGGTTATGATTTGGGATGTTAACCTCAAGGTCAGCAGTTCGAAATTACCAGCTGCTCCGTGGGAGAAAAATGAGGTTTTCTGGTCCCACAAAGATCCACTGCCTCAGAAACCCTACACAGGTCCACTATGAGTCGGAACCAACTCCACGGCACACCATCACCATCATTATCAAACAGCCTCCATTTTGCCTCTTGGGTTATTGCATTGTACATTCTTAATCAGACAATCATATGACTAACTATGCCAGGTATGGCAATTGAGGAGGAAGGGTGTCACGTTTATCATCAAAAAGAACATTTCAACCTCTTGAAGTACAGTTGTGTCTGTTATACGATAATAACCATACGCCGACAATGAAGACCCAGGAGTGCCTTAACTGTGGGATAAGTACTAAGCTGGCAGTTGCAAGTTGACAGTTCAAGCCCATCAACACTCCTTTGGAGAAAGATGAGGCTTTCTGCTCCCACAGAAATGTATATCCCTGGAAACCCAATACAGACTTGCTGAGTCAGAACCCAGAACCGACTCCAGGGCACTTAACAACAATAACAAGGAAAGCCAGTTAATTCAACTGTTATTTGAATTTATTCAACCACCACTGAAGCCAGTGATGATGAAATTGAAGTATTATATCAACTTCTTGAGTTGAAATTTATAAAACAAGTAATCAAGATGAATTGATAATGACTGGTGATTGGAATGTGAAAGTGAGAAACCAAAGGGAAGGATCAGCAGTGCATAAAGTGTCATTAGTGATACAAATGATACTGGAGAACACATGATAGAAGTTTGCAAGATTAATGACTTATTCATTGTAAATGCCTTTTTACAACTACATAAAAGGTAGCTGTACCCCTGGACCTCACCAGGTGGAATACACAAGAGTAAAATTGACAAAATGTGTAGGAAGATACAGTGGAAAAGCTCAATATCATCGACCCAAACAAGGCCATGGACAGACTGTGGAACAGACCATAAATTGTTCATATGCAAGTTCAGGCTGAAGTTGAAGAAAATTAAAAGTATTCCATTAGAGTCAAACTATGAACTTTAGTATATCCCATCTGAATTTAGAGACCATTCTAAGAACAAACCTGATGCATTAAACAGGACTGACTGATGACCAGAAGAATTGTGGGACGATATCAAGAACATCATCCATGAAGCAAACAAAAGGTCACTAAAAATACAGTAAAATAAGAAAAGACCAAAGTAGAGTCAGAAGAGGCTCTGAAACTTGATCTTGAGCATAGAGAAGTTAAAGCAAAAGAAAGAAATTGGGAGGTAAAAGACCTGAACAGAAACTTTCAAAAAGCAACTAGAAAAGACAAGTCAAATCTTTTAATAAAATGTACAAAAACATGGAGTTAGATGACCAAAAGAAACGAATACACTAAGCATTTCTCAAGCTGAAAGAACTGATATAAAAATTTAAGCCTCAACTTACAATATTAAAGGATTCTATGGGCAAAATATTGAAGGACACTAGAAATACAAGAGACAATGGAAGGAATAAACATAGTCACTGTAATAAATAATAATAATAAATAAAAGGTTGATGTTCTATTATTTCAAGAAATACCGTATGATCAAGAACCAATGGTACTGAAGGAATCAAGCTGCACTAAAGGCATTGTGAAAAACAAGCCTTTAGGAATCAACAGAATACAAATTGAAATGTTTCAACAAACTGATGCAGTACTGAAGGCACTCATTTGTCTATGCCAAGAAATTTAGAAGACAGCTACCTGACCAACCAATTGGAAGAGATCCATATTTGTGCCCATTCCAAAGAAAGGTGACTCAACAGAATGTAGAATCATCCAACAATATCATTAATATAACACACAAGTAATTTTTTTTGAAGTTAATTAAAAAATGATTGTAACAGTACATTGACAGGAAGCTTTTAGAAATTCAAGTTAGATTCAGAAGAGGACATGTACTAGGGATATCACTGCAGACATTATATGGAATTTGGATAAAAGCAGAGGATAACAGAAAGATGTTTACCTGTGCTTTATTGACTATACAAAGGTTTTCTACTGTGTGGATCATGACATACTATGGATAATGTTGTGAATAATGGGTATTCCAGAATGATTAATTGTGCTCATGAAGAAACTGTATATAGACTAATAGGCAGTCATTCAGAGAGAACAAAGGGATACTGCATGGCTAAAAAACTGGAAACGTGTGTGTCAGGGTTGCATCCATCCACTGTACTTACTCAATCTGTGTGCTGATTGAAGTTAGATTAGAGGAAGAAGAAAGTGGCAACAGAATTGGAGGAAGATTCATTAACAACCTGTGGTATGCAGATGATACAACCCTGCTCACTGGGAGCAATGAGGGCTTGAAGTACTTACTAAAGAAGATCAAAGACTACAGCCTTCAGTATGGATTGCACCTCAATGTAAATAAAATGGAAATCATCACAACTGGACCAAGAAAACATCATGAAAAATGGAGAAAAGAGTGAAGTTGTTAAAGATTTTATTTTGCTTGGATCCCATATCAATGCTCATAGACATGTTGCATTAGGTAAATCTGTGCAAAAGACCTCTTTAATGTGTTCAATAGCAAAAAATGTCAGTTTGAGGACTCAGGTGCAACTGACTCAAGCCATAGTGTTTCCAATCATTCCATATGGATGTGAAAGTTGGACAATGAATGAGGAAGACTATAGAAGAATTGATGCATTTTAACTATGTTGTTGGCAAACAATCCTGAAAGCACCATATGCTGCCAGAAAAACCAATAAGTTCATCTTAGAAGAAGCAAAACCAGAATGCTCCTTTGAAGTGAGGATGGTGAGACTTTTTTTCTCAAACTTTTGACATATTCTCAAGAGACAGCAGTCCCTGGAGAAGGAAATAATGCTTAGAAAAGAGAATGGTCAGGGAAAAGCAGAAGACCCATAACAAGATGAATTGATAACGGCAACACAATTGGCTCAAACATAGCAAGTGTGAATGTGCAGGACAGGAAAGTGCTTTATTCTGTTAAGCATAGCATCGCTATGAGTCAGAACCAATTTTAAAGTACCTAATAACAACAATGGTCAAAGCATTTGATTAGTAACTGAAAGGTCAGTGGTTCAAATCCACCTTCTTCTTGGTAGGAGAAAGATATGACAGTCTGCTTCTGTAAAGATTATTGCCTTGAAAACACTATGTGGTAGTTCTATAGGGCCCTATAGAGTCAATATGAGTCAAAAATCAACTCTACAACAATGGGTTTTAAGGGGGGTTTAATGCTTAGAAGAGCTCCTAGAATTTAATAGCAACAAAGTAAATATTTGCTATTGAATGAATGCTGTCCATATATCATAGTAAAAAGGGTTAGCAAGGGTTTTTTTTCTTTTCAAATGCCTTAAACTATTGGGAATCTCTTACTTTACAAAGTTGGTTTATTATTTTCCCTGTCAGTTTTAGTTTCCAAAATTATGGAACATGTGTACAAATGTGGAGGCACTTTGTATATATATACCCCATAAAGAAGATCTATGCCAACATCAGCTGTATTTATCTGGTGACTAGCATCAGTGGTGACACATAAAACTATACAGTTAAAAGACATTACAGTGCAAGTTAGACAAAATAGATAGAAACTACTCAAAAGATTACTGAGAAGAAAAATATCTTTTGGCTCGTTTTTAAAAGCATTTACATAAATAATCATGACAAGCTATGCGTTTCTATTTTTCATTTTGGTGTGTGTTTGGTGGTGTTGGAGTAATAATTAATGATAACAATTTACAATTTAAAGATAACAATGATACCTTCTTTCCTCTCTTGCTTCTTCAATGTTTTAGAACATTCTTTGTCTACAAATATCTTTTGTATCAACTCCTTAAAGGGTTTGGTGGAAATAGGACTGTTAATAACAAGCAAGGAGGGTACTCAAAACAGCTCAAACACACTAACAAATTTAGTACAATCAGAGTGAAAATGGTAACAAAATATAGTTGCTCTGTTTTGTTCCCTATCAACGTAGACAAAGAAATTGTTTGGGTTATGTTAAGAAAGCCTAACAAACCAAGCTTGATGTAAGAAAATGGTCATGTATGTGTATATTTGGAGTCCTGGTGTGGCACTGTGGGTTAATATGCTAGACAGCAAAGCTGTTTGAACTGCAAAGTAGGTGGTTCAAGCTCACCAGTCACTCCTCGGAAACCCTATTCAGGGTCGCTATGGGTCAGAACCAACTCAACAGCACTTAACAACAACAACAACATGCGTGTATTTGACAACTGCTTGATGTTAATCAAATTTCATTTTAAGTGCTCAGTAAATTTAACTGGAAGAAAGATCAACCCTAACCCTAACCCTTTAATAGAATAATCAGCATCCTCTAAAACATTCTAAAGAACGTTTTCTAGTATTTTTTTACAAAAATAAAATTAAAAATCAACCTGTCAATTTAGATGAGTGGGTGTAGAGAGACTGCAAGTCTGAAAACTATGTTATAAACGTAATCTAATTGGAAAGAAATGGTCAGCATGAGCCACACTGGAACCATCTCCACATGTACCTCTCAAGTTTAGAGAAAATACTTGAGATAGGTGAGATGTGAATTGCGCAAAAGCAGAGAGGCTGAGATAAAGTGCAATTAGAAAGCTAACTCTTTTTGGGAATAGAAAAACCAGGATACAATAGACCAACAACAGGTAGTATCCTATAAGATTAATTCAGGCCAAAGGAAGAAACTTTGATTTCTCTGAAGTCCTTAAGTTCCTAAAGTAGCTAGAGCAGGACATTAGACTCAAAACTAAAGCCTGGAGGGTGAGCACATTAATTTTTAGAACTGCTTTCTGAGTGGCACATAAGAAGAGTAGTGTTTTGTTTCACAAGTTAGTTGTTCAAATTCAATATGTCAGAAGGGCCATCTTCTTTCTTAAGACTATAAGAAAAGCTTGTTTCTTGTCTCTCTCAGCTTTTTGTAGCCCAATGTATTCTTTGACTTGCAGCTGCAGCCTAAATTTGTCATCACATGACTGTCTTCCCTGTTTTCCTCTCTGTGTCTCTTCCATTTTTTTTAAAGACACCATTCAGATGGGATTAGGGACCACTCTAATCTAATATCATTTTTACAAATTTTATTGAGGAATATAATGATCCCTGGTAGTATAGTGGATTACTGCTAACCTCAAGAACAGCAGTTTGAACCTACCAGCAACTTTTTGTTCACGTAATAATTTATAGCCATGAAAATCCTACAGACTTTACATACACACAAAAGTGTATATAAATAAATAAATAAAGTACGCAAAAACACTCAGGATTATATAATCATTTAAACAACCAAAGGGCATATTCTGCAAGTCTGCCTCCTGGCTACAATCACACAGACTTTCTCTTTCCATGAGTCTAGAGTCCTCAGCTGCTCTATCTCTTAGTTACATTTTAAGACTTGAAAAGAATACTCCAGCCTCTAGGTTCATTTGGGAAGAAGACCCAACTGGGCAATGGCCCTGTGTTCTAAGCCTTGGGTGGCTGTTCCACCCCTTGGCCCACTGGTGTACAATCGTAGTCCTCTAGAACTAAGGAGAAGCAGTTCTGATCACTGGGTCATTCCTCCCTGTTCTTGAATGATAACAGATATTTTTCACTGTTTAGCAGGTCCACTAGCCCATCTTCTGTCTATAGAAGCCCAATATGTCAAAATATTACTTCATTTTTTACCATCTCTATCCCCTTTAGTCTAAGATGACAGGGGTTTTGCTGATTAGATCTGTTAAGTCATACATTGACTCTCTTTAGAAAATAGTTGTTCATCCACACACATGGCGTCTTCTCCAGAATATTCTTTAACATTTTGCTTAGAAATCTCCTCAGCTAAATATACAAGTTCATCATTTACAAGTTCTACTTTCTACAAAATATTCTAAACTATTTGAGCCAAGTTCATTGCCACTTCATAACAACAATAGGATTCTTTCTTCTAGTACTCAATAACATATTTATCATTTTCTTTTAAGGCCTCATCAGAATAGTATTTAATACCTACATTTTTATCAAAATTCTGATATATATATAATCTTTAACAATACGCATTACATATAAACTTGCTACCACTTATCTGTAAGAATGTCATATTGTGGTGGCTTGTGTGTTGTTGTGATGCTGAAAGCTCTGCTACCTGCGTTTCAAACACTAACAGGGTCACCCATGGTGAACAGGTTTCAGTGGAGCTTCCAGAATACGACAGACTGGGAAGAAAGAGAGATGGACTACTTGTGAATGGTGAGCCACTGAAAACTTAATGTATGAACAGCAGAACATTGTTAGATATAGTGCCAGAAGACGAGACTCTCATGTTGAAAGGCATTCAAAATACAACTGGGTAAAAGCTGAGGTTCATGATGTGGATGTAGCAAGGTTTTTGTGACCTTCATTTGCTGATGCTGCATAACTCAAAAGGGGAAGAAATAGCTAGAAAAATCCATTAATTATCTGGACATGGAATGTATGAATCATAATTCCAAAATCTAGGAAAATTGAGAATTGGAACAATAGAAATGGAACACATAAAGATCCATATCCTAGGCATTGTTGTTGTTGTTGTTGTTGCTGCTGGTGCCATCGAGTCAGCATAATGACAACAGAATGAGTCACTGCCTGATCCTGCACAATCCTCAATCATTGTTACACTTGAATCCATTGGGAGTCACCACTGTGCGAATCCATCTCATTGGGAGTCTTCCTATTTTCTGCTAATCCTCAACTACATCAAGCATTTTATCTTCTCCAGGGACTATTCTCTCCAAATAATATGTATGAGAGACTAAGTCTCACTGTCTTGGCCTTTAAGAAGCGCTCTGGTTACTTCTTCCAGTAGATTGTTTTTGTTCTCTGGCAGTCCATGTTACTTTTTAATATTCTTATCCAAAACCATAACTCAAATACATCAATTATTCTTCAGTCTTCCCTATTCACTGAGGCTGTTAAAAATACCATGGCTTGGGTAAGGCACACTTTAGTCCTCAAACTGACATCTTTGCTCTTCAACACTTTAAAGTGGTCATGTACGCTAGATTTACCCAATTTAATAC
>NW_006408676.1:120917-121755 GCF_000296735.1 Chrysochloris asiatica | reverse complement strand
TGTCTGATGATTTCCACATTCTGTTTGGTCTTCTCTCTTTGGAATGGGTACAAATATGGATCTCTTCCAATCAGTTGGCCAGGTAGCTGCCTTCCAAATTTTTTGGCATAGATGAGCATGTGCACCCATTCCATATCAGATTGTTAAAAGATTTCAATTTGTATTCCATCAAATCCCAGAGCCTTGTTCTTTGCCAATGCTTCCAGTGCACCTTGGACCTATTCCTTCAGTATCATTGGGTCTTGATCCTAGGTATGAATGGACTGGAATTGTTCATTGTGAATTAGGCAATTGTACAGGTTATTATTCTGGGAAAACCAAATTGAAGAGGAATGGAGTTATATTCATCCCCAAAAAGAACATTTCATGATCCATCTTGAAGTTAAATGCTATCTGTGATAGTATATTATTCATGCATCTATAAGGAAGGCCTATTAATCTCACCATTGTTCAAATGTACAAAACAACCACAAAAGACTATCATAATGAAGTTAACAAATTCCACCAATTTCTTCAGTCTGAAATTGATTAAACATACAATCAAGATAGAGGATAATTACTGGTGATTGGAATGGGAAAGTTTAAAACAAAAAGGATCAAATAAGGCTTTGATGATACAAACAATGCTGAATATCTCATTATAGAATTTTGCAGGACCAATAACTTGTTTATTACAAATACCTTTTATAGACAACATAAAGGATGCTGTACACATGGACCTCATCAGATGGAATACATAAGAATCAAAATGACATCTATAGGAAGATGTGGTGGAGAAGTTCAGTATCAGCAACCTAAACAAGGCCTGAAGTCCTGGTGCTTATCCACAGGATAAGCA
>NW_006408676.1:118520-119047 GCF_000296735.1 Chrysochloris asiatica | reverse complement strand
GGCACAGGACCTTGCAATGTTTCGTTCTGTTGTGCATAGGGTTGCTAAGAGTCAGAATTGACTCAATGGCACATAAAACATAAATAATACTGAGGTGCATAATTTATTCAGGTTGGTATTCTTAAAGATTCACCTGCAGATATTCAATGCTATGGTTTACTGTCCAAAACATTGTTGTTTAGCAAATTGTGACAATAATAATGGGGGTGGGGTGTGATGAGCTATTCAACTTAAATCAGAACCAATTTACGATGAAGGTGGCAGAATGGAACCCTGTCTAAAGTCCAGGACTAAATTTATTCTCAAACAAGATCACTGTCATAGGTACCAGGATTAGATCTTAAGAGATCTTTTTTGGCAAAATAAATCAATCCATAACAGTGAGACTGTGGGCTCCTGGATCATAGGGACTATGTTCAAATTGTGATCATTTCATCTACTAGCTTTGTGAGCTCAATTAATAGTTTAACTTTTCCAATAACAGCTCCTGTTCATATGATTTTGTTGTTAGGTACCATTGAGTCTGT
>NW_006408676.1:116144-116625 GCF_000296735.1 Chrysochloris asiatica | reverse complement strand
AAGGAACAACTCAGAAAAAGGGTGAGAATGGTTTTGCACCTTAAAGAATGTAATCAATGTCACTGACATATAAAATATACATTAATATATGCAATATTAATACTTAGTTTAAAAGAAATTTTATCAAAATAGTATCCATGATTATAGTGGCTATGTAAAATTGGTTAAGCAGTCATTATAAGAAAAAATTAATCTCAATTAAAAGCTATATTTTAAGAGAACAATAATCATTTCATGTACAAGTGTGTGTGTGTGTGTTTTCATTTTGTGAACTGTGTGCTTGTGTGAGTTTGATACACAACTGGTAAATTTAAACTTTATGAGGCAGGGTGCTGCTTCTACAGGTGCCTAAATAGAAGTACACATTCTCTGCAGACTTTTTTCCTTATAAATGTTATTCTCTTAAATCTGTTAGAGTCCTAGGATCCTATGAGTTCTGGGACAAGTAACCAAAGGGGAAGTGGTTGTGATGGAATAAAAA
>NW_006408676.1:109976-112863 GCF_000296735.1 Chrysochloris asiatica | reverse complement strand
TAAAAAAAAAAAAAAAAAAGGTTATTAGAATTGGGGGTCCAAGAACCTGGATTGGAGTCATTCACTTAGTCTTGACTTCTAGCAAATGTCTATCCAGTTTCTTAATTTATAAAATGGAGAGAAGATAATCTTTACTTCCTTAATTTTCACCATGAATATCCATTCCTTTAATTTCCTGGTTTGTGTCCTAGAATCTTGCCTGAACAGAAAAAAAGCAGAGCATAAAACTGAGGATGTGGTGGTAGGAAACAGTTAGGACAAATGCTTTCTTCAAATGTGCTTGATTCTAAAGAATAGTTAACTTATATAAAAAGTTACTCAAGCTAAAGAGTTTATTCGAAGGGACAGGTAGACTGCCATTGAAACTAGAATGCCAAAAACGACCAAGTAAGGTCTTAGAACCAGCTATTGTTTGCTCTCTCAGGGATCACAACTGCACTGCATTTTCTATCATGGCAATATACTTGTGTGTGTGTGTGTGTGTTAAGGTCTTAGAACCAGCTATTGTTTGCTCTCTCAGGGATCACAACTGCACTGCATTTTCTATCATGGCAATATACTTGTGTGTGTGTGTGTGTGTGTGTGTGTGTGTGTGTGTGTGTGTGTGTGTATATATATATATAAATTTTGTGCCATTGAGCAACTTCTTTTGCTTATGCATATTTGCTTTCTCATAAATTTGAGCAGTATGTAATTTTTGCTATCATCTTTATTGCAAATCTACCGATATCATTTCCCAATACATCCTTTCAACTTCTGCTCTCACTGCTAACTCCTTCAGTCAATTCCAATTTTCCTAAAAAAAAAAAACCTGATCAGACCCAACATTTCTTTTTGGAATAACCCACAAGCAATTAATGATATGGATGTGTTACCCTTGTGAATAAGGCTTAATCATCTGTAGATAGAAGGTATGATCATATGGAGGAAAACACAGCTACAATCCTTCAAAAGGAATCACATATGGATTAGCTTCCTCTAGAAGCTTGTTCTGGCAGATAATTATGTGACATTCTGCTCAGTGATGTCCTGTACATCCTTGAAAACTTTCCTTCCACCCCAAATTCATGCAGTTCCATATGAGCTACCATGCATAGGCCCACCTTTTGATTGTAGTTTATTTGTTTCAGGATGTATTATCTATATCTATCAAGATCAATAATTACCTTCTGTTTAATTACTGAAGTTGAGTTTCTCAAAAAGTCATGTATGCCTCATGTTTTTACTACCATCATACATCTTGAATACTGTTGGAGGTTGGTGGTGGCTGTGTGCCGTGGAGTCAGTTTCAACTCATAGCAACCCTGTATAGGGTTTCTGAGGGTGTAAATCTTTACAGAAGCAGAAAGCCTCATCTTTCAACCATGGAACAGCTGGTAGTTTCAAACTGCTGACCAATTCTTAACCACTATGCTACCAGAAAATATTTAGAATGAAAAACATTGCCAATGTGCAGCAGGGAACAAATGAAGTCTGAGATGAAAAGGATCCTGACAGCATTTAAAGTACTAACTACCCTCCCTTCTGAGACCCAACTGGATCTTTGGTCTTCCCAACACTGGCTTGTACTCAGATTACATGGATTACATAAAATATCTCAGGATACTTCTACCAGAGGGCCCATTTTGCCTTAACTAGTGCATATTATATCTCTACTGCTTTCAACAAAATAGTCTTATAGATATGTAGGCAGGATAAGATTTCTTCAGGATGCCCCCTTTACATATTTTTCTCTTTTTGACCCTGTAAATGGTACTTAAATCTCCATGAAGTTTTACATTTGAACTCAGCAGAAGTCATATACAACAGGGCTTCAAAATGTTCATGGAAGATTTTTAATTCTGGAGCAGAGTTGATAGCCACTGTTGCTGCTGTACTTGAATCCACAGCCCGAGTTGAACATGGGGCTAAAGGACCAGCAGAAGATGTTGATCAGGTCTAGAGACTAGTGGATCCCCTCACAACAGTGAGAGAGCAACGTGAGCAGCTTGAGAAATGTGTAAAAGCCTGGGAGTGGCTTTTATATCATCTGTGATCATATATCCTCCTGGTCTCAAACAAAGGAGGGTTGCACAGAGTTGCTCTTTGACTTCCTGCATGCGAGGTACCACTGTGTGGCCTACAAACATTTGAATGGGTTGAAATAAATGTGCAGACTTGTTTACTCCAATCTATATCACCTAAGAATCTGAGTATTTTCTTATGGTTTTAAACATGCCATCTGTGTCTAACTTGTATAAGTTCATGTGAACCTCATGGATCTTGGCATCAGGAAGTTCTAAGTAAATAGCAGTAATTCCATTTTAATAAAGTTCGGTAACACACACACAGTTCATGGGAAAATTCCATTGTCTTTTAATTCCCTGTTATCACAAACTTTTTGAAGCCTCCTCATATGCAATCCCCAATAGAATTTTATTTTATTTTACTAGTATTAGTTGAGTGCCTATTATGTAGCAGGCAGAGGGCTCTGTAATGGGAATTTAATTGAAGAACTAAACAATGTGCTGGCAGAGCATGGTATTTAAAACTCATTTTCATCCTAGAATTCTTGGTAAGAAATGCTCACTCTGTTGAACATTCCACAACTCAGAACACTCCATTGCATATGCTTTACCTTCCCTAATTATTTAAGTTGAGCAGATAGCACTGGGTGCTGCTAGTAATAACAATTGGAAGAGAGCCCTCCAGAGCCTCTTTTCTATCTGTACATTTGGTACTTTTCTCTTCCCTGATTCTTACAGTCAATTATAGAAAATAAATAGAAGTCAAGGAAAACCATTTCTAGTTTGCTGGGAGGATAAGTTAATTATTTTGCTATCTGTTCTATCCACATCATTGCTAAGCTCCTTGAAGACAGAGGAGTCTTTTTATATTGTTGTTGTTG
>NW_006408676.1:107740-109346 GCF_000296735.1 Chrysochloris asiatica | reverse complement strand
TTGATAGTTGATCCAAGAAGAATGAAGTCCTTGACAATTTTTGATCTGTTCTGCTTTGATAAGAATGTTGTTTATTGGTCTTTTTATGAGGACCTTTAAATTATTCATTCTTCTATGGACTGAGAAATTCAATGGTGAGCCAAACAGAAAAAACAAAACTCTAGTTAAAAGGCAAAGAATAAGCAAATTATAGGTAGCATAAATCAGATGGAGACTAGGATTTTGAAGAACAATCAATCCAAGGGCATATGGACAGATTAAGAAAGGACAGGGCAGGTTAAAGGAGGCCTCTCCAAATAGGTTATAAGTGAACTGATATATAGATGAAGAGGGGGAGGTCTGTGTAAACTTTTTGGGTATTCAACAAATGAAAAAACATAGAACTGAAAAAATGTTCAAGAAACAGCAAGAAAGCTGGTATGGCTAGTAGAAAATGACCACAAAACAATGACGCCAGGGTGGTGGTCAGAAACCAATCATGTACGGCACTGTAATCCATAAAAAATATTTCAATTGTGTCTTTAGTGTGTTTGAGTCAAGGTGGTAAAAAAAATCCTCTGTAACCCCTCACATTGCCAGTAAAGTTTACTTAACTTCTTCTCTCTTCGGGCTGGCCTGTGATGACTTTGACCAATGGGCTAGTTCTGAACTTAGTCTCTCTCTGGGAGCCCTTAGCCATCATGTATAAATTCTGTTGGAGAGACAGAATGAAGAGGCCCTGGAATCCATGATGAATCTGTAGAGTCCATCTGGGTCCAGGGGAGTCCAGCCTTTCAGTTCCTCCTGCCAAGACACCAGTCATGAAAATGAAACCATCTTAGACACTCCAGACTAGAAAACCTCAGACTGAATCCTGCTGAATAACTCTAGCTGATGTCATATATAACAGAGTACTCAACTAACCCACTCAAGAAATAAAGTGTTTGCTATATTAAGCCATTCAATTTGGAGATAGTATAAAATTGTAATGTTTAGTGTGAAAGGTAGCAATGGGAGACTTGACAGCATGGGAACGGCCTACTGTTGTGTGAAGAATAGATCACAGGGTACATGAGTGGCAACAAGGAGATTAGTTAGGAGTTTATCATACCAGTGAAGTTGAGAAGTGCTGTGACTTGGAGAAGAGGGCAGAGAGGGAGGAGATAAACAGTCACATCTGAGATATATTTTGAAGATCCAGCCGGGATAATTTACAAAATCTTATTTGTGCGGCATGAAGGAAGATTCAAGAATAAGTGAAGGATTTTAGTTTGAATGCCATGACAAATGGTAGAAAAACTGTTTGAAGAAAGAACAGTAAACAAGAATTCTGTTTTGAATTTGTTGAATTTGAAATAAACCTTAGATTTCAAAGAAATCCTGGTATGGTGCTATGAGTTACTACAAACGACTACAAGACCGCTTGGAACCACAGGTGAGCAATTGAAGCTCACCAGCCTCTCCTCATGATCCAATTACTCAGCATCATTATGGGTCAAAATCGACTCAAAGGTACTTAAAAACAAAAACAATTAGTTATCAAAGAGGAAATGTTGGGACATATCATTGTTGTTGTCAGGTGCCATTGAGTCAGTACCAACTCATAGCAACCCTACTATGTACAACA
>NW_006408676.1:102997-104920 GCF_000296735.1 Chrysochloris asiatica | reverse complement strand
GCATATGAGGTCACCTAAGGAGTTAAGTTACATAGGGCTGATGTAATAAATTTAACCCTGTGGCACTGTAGGATCAGCACTGTACTACAAACCACAAGGTCGGCAGTTCAAACCCATCAGCTGCTCCTCAGAAATACTATACAGAGTTACTATGAGTCAGAACTGACTCAAAGGCACTTAACACTACCACCAACAACAACATAGCATTTTAATTTAAGAGAGTATGGTGATTAAGAGAAACCAGAATTGGAGACTAGGGAATAACCTGTGAGGAGGAGGAACAAGAGCTTGCTTGTTCCAGAAACCATGAGAAGAAAATGTCTCAGGAAGGATGAAAAAAAAAATGTGAAACTATGTGTGATGAATTAAATAAAATATAGTTTGATATAATCTTGACAAAATAATTTCACTAGTGTGACTGAGAGAAAATCATCCCTGGAATAAGATCTAGAAAAATTTGAAAGTGAAAAATGGAGAAACGATGCATAGACAAATATTACAAGGAGTATTACTCAAATAGGAATAGAAAAGTAAGATTTCTCAATTCTTGAGTCATCAGAAGTGAGTGGGATGCAGATCTAAGGGAGTAGTTGACTATAGATGGGAAAGTTGTGATAGGCAGGAAGGCAAGAGTATATGGGTACAAATACAGGTCAGGGGGTGGATGAGTAATTTCCCTTTTAATTGTTTCTATTCTCTCAGTGAATTAAAAGGTAATGAATTCACATGAAGACTAGATAAGGGAGACTAGAAAAACTTTTAGAAGTTTGAGGTGAGAAGATATGAAGTAGTCATCTCAAAGCATGGGAGTATAGTAGAATTGACAAGCAGTGCCAATGGCTCATTGGATGTTTTTGTTTTAAAATTGAGAGACCCACTATACACATGTAATTGTCATGAAGTTATACAACTCAGATCTGCTTTCAAGGGAGAACTTGCAACTTCTGGAGGTGAACAGTTAACAGATAACCTTTATGTGCAACACCTGTTTGGTATTTGAACCACAATCACACTCATTCTAGAAAGCTCCCAGTCAATGACTAAACATGAAAAGGACCCAGCATGAGACTCCACTAAAGGAAGTTTTTGTCCTGGGGCTACTGATTGGCTTGGCCAGGACATCCTCAGAATCCCAATATCATCTAAAGCTATCCCTACCAAATTGTATGTCTTTCACCTTTCTGTGTGATAGACCTGCCTCACAGTTTGAAAATGTTCTCTGTGTACTTCTAGTCCCACCCCAGATTTAACTTTAAGAAAAATTGCCCTCTACCCCGACTCTGAAGTTCATGTTGGCATCTGTTCCTTAAGGGACAGCAGGGGAAAAGGGTCCTTTTCCTCCAGAATCCTTTAGTTGTTCTATTCAAGATCTATACAAGAAAAAAACAACAGAGAACTGGATTTTGCCAGCTGAACCCAAGGAAATGATTTTGTTGTTGTTGTTAAATGCTTTCAAGTTGGTTTTGTCTCACAGTGACCCTGTATAGCGTTTCTGAGAAGTGACTGATGAGCTTGAACTAACCAACCTTGTGGTTCAAACCCACTTTATGGTCCAGTGCCATTAACCCACAGAGCCACACCAGGACTCCAAGGGAATGATGGTGATGGTGGTGGTGGTGGTGGTGGTGGTTATGTGCCTTGGAGCCAGCTCCAACTCATAGCCACCCTAATTAGGGTTTCTGAAGCTGCAAATCTTTACAGGAGCAAAAAGCCTCAACTTTTTCCCATGGAACAATGGGTAGTTTTCAACTAATCACCTTGAGGATAGCAGCCCAACTCATAACCACTACGCTACCAGAGCTCCTTAATGGAATGATGTTGTTGTTGTTAAGTGCCATGGAGTCGATTCCGACTTATAGTGACCCTGTACAGGGTTTCCGAGGTTGTAAATCTTTACGGGAGCAGAAAGCCTCATCTTTTTCC
>NW_006408676.1:97617-102540 GCF_000296735.1 Chrysochloris asiatica | reverse complement strand
TTGCTGTGAGTCAGAAACAACTCAACAACACTTAACAACAACAACGATTATGAACATGGAATGTAAATTGGTTAACAAGGATTGTTGCTGTTGTTGTTATTGTTGAGTCAGTTCTAACTCACAGTGACCTGTTATAGGGTTTCCAAGGTTGTGCATCTTGGTGGGAACAGAAAATCTCATCTTCCTCCCATGGAGTGGCTGGTGGGTTTGAACAACCAACCTTGTTATTTGCAGTCACTGCTTATGTACAGAGCTAGCATGCTCCCCTTAAGAAGGATGGAAGCCCTAATGATGGTAGTAGGCCTGGAAATGTTGGTAGAGTCAGGTAATTGGCCCATAAAAGTTTTTGTTTTTATTTTTATTCCTCAATCTCCTAGCTGTTATTGAGAGGACTAAACCAGCAAAGAGAGGAGCTCCTGCTAAAATGTTGCTCTTTTGTGCTGGACCCTTCAGGATGGGTTTTGATTTATTCCACTTTGGATAACAATCCCAAGTTGTACAGAAAACAAGATTTATTTCACTTTTATTTGTGCCAGGTATTTGCTAGGCACTTTGTATCTATTATGCAAATAGCTGAGGATAAAACAATAGGCAGATGAGGTAGACAGTTTTACCCATTTTCATGTTAGAAGAAAATGAGAGCAAAAGAAAATTCATATAGCTATTGAGTGGCAGATAAGAAATTTAGAATCAATTCTTCTTCAAAGACTTCAAAATGTGAACCCTTCCTACAAAACCACATTACTGGTAATTGTCATATACAACTTAAATAACTAGTGTAGTAGGTTATGAGTTGGACTGCCAACCTCAAGGTCAGGAGTTTTAATCTACCAGGTGCTCTGAAGGAGAAAAATAAGACTTTCTGCTCCTGTAAAGATTTGTAGCCTCAGAAACCCTACACAGGGTCACTGTGAGTAGGAACAGACTCCACAGCACAAAACCACCACCACTAATTAATTTAATCTTATATATACAGTTTGTACTTTATGCAAATGCATATGTAAATCATTGTCTTAATTTATACAAACAAAGATGCAAATGTATCCTTAGATTTACAGGAAACTGGTAATAGATAACTTTACCTCAGCTGACCCATTCTGAGGGTTCCAACAAATCTGAATCATGATATATAAATAACACTTCAATTTTCCATATGAGAGTTATCCCTTCAGAATTGAAAATGCTGTCTCTGCCCCCCTCCCCAGCAATCAAAGATATTTTAGACTCTTCATGATATTTTCCTGGGCTGAAATAAACGTAAAAAATAAAAACTCTCATTAGAATTTTATCTCTACAAATTCTGGGGGAAAAAAAGAATTTTTGCTTCAATGATCTCTGGGAGATTTAAGCCAGGACACAGCTTTTGGTAATCTGGTACCTCTAACCATGCACTTTAACAATGTCTTAGGCTGGGTTTTCTAGAGAAGCAAAACCAGTGATACTTATGTTGTTGTTAAGTACCATCAAGTTGGTTCCAATTCAGTGACTCTGTACATATTGGGTTTCCAAGGAGCAGCTGGTACGTTTGAATTGCCAACCTTGTGATTCACAGTCCAGTGCTTATCCTATATCTAGAGAAGTTTATATAAGGAAATGGCTCACAATTGTAGAGGTAGGAGAGTCCCAAGGCTGGGTTAGATGAAGCAAGATTGGCAAATCTAGCAGGCAGACTGGTCTGGCAGGTAGACAAGCAAGCAGGCAGATAATAGTTCAGGCCTATGGTTCAGACCCAAATAATCAGAAGTTGGAGGACAAGCTTGATAAAATATCCAGCTCCAGTGAAAAAGCAAACAAGTGTTGCCTGAGTGTCCACTATATTGGAAGCAGGCCATACACCCAAGGAAAGATCTTTTCAATTGATTGGCTGCTCATAACCAATCATCCTAATGTTAATTGTATGGCTCATTGTCAATTATCATAGTGTTAACTGCACTGTATTAGATCTCAACATGGGTACAAACACACCAATTTCCAAACCTTGGGGATTCTGGCCCAGTCAAGTTGCCACAAAACCTTAACTAGCACAGTTCACCCTTAGTCAACATGTCACCTATAAACCATATGCATAATCTCTAAATAAAGATAACTGTAAAGTCATATTTGTGCCTAGCATGATACAACTAAAACATGTACAACTGAAAATTCCTGAAGGACTGGGCTATTAGCAATCATGTTGGAATTCAGTTGCTCTAGTTTACCATTGACTTGAATCACAGGATGTGTAGTATTAAAAGATGTCCTACAGAATCTTGGAAAGGACTCCACAGCATTTAACAACAACAACAACAACAACAACAACAATGGAGGTAAAGAAGAATATGTGTGGAATCCAGGAGATTCATTTCCAGTTCAATGGAATCAATGCTGTGTCTTCAGGTGGGAATATTCTTTTCTTTGGAACTAACACCTCTACAACTGAAAAATGTAAATTTTGCAAGTGGGTCACTAGGAGTAATAGTGAGTGGTGCCACTTCCATTTCCACACCTTGGATCCTGGACCCACAGATCCTGGCAATTGGAAAAACAGCATCAAATATTGGACACTTGTTTAGAGCATATACAGTCTCCTGGAGAACACTGTGCCAACCATGCAAGCTATTGCCATCTAGCTGGCACTATAATAGTATCTTTAGAAGGTCATTACATCATTTGATCAAGCCAGCTGCTTCAGGATACTGAGGTGCATGGGAAGAGCAGTGAATTCCATGTACATGGACCCATTGCCTCTTTTTATGTGCTATGAAGTCAGTCCCTTGTTCCAAGGTGATGATGTGTAGGATACAATGATAGTGGGTAAGGCATTCTGAAAGTCTACTGCTGGTAGGTCTGGCAGAAGCATTTCATACATGGAAAACAAATCCATATCCAGAGTGCCTATTCCAGTAAGAAAAATTGCTGCCTTTACCATGATGTAAGTGGTCTGATGTAATCAACCTGCCTCCAGTTTGTTGGTTGATCTCCACAAGGAATGGTCACATACCTGGGATTCAGTGTTGGTTTCTGCTGCTGGTAGATTGGGCTTTTAGTAGTAGCTGTAGCTAACTCAGACTTGCTGAATGGAAATCCATGCTGCTAAGCCCAGGCATAACCTCCATCACTGCCACCATAGTCACCTTCTTCATGAGCCCATTGGACAATGACAGGAGTGGCTGGAGAAAAGAGCATGATTAATTTTCACAGAACATGTCATCCTGTGCACTTGGTTGTTAAAATCCTCATCTGACAAGGTAACCCATTGGTATGCATACACACATGACACAAATTTCATCATTTTTGACCCATTCAGAGAAGTCTATCCATATATCTCTTCCCCACATGTCCTTGTCACCTCTTTTCTATTCATGTTCCTTCGAAGTCCCTGACCATCCAGTGAGAACACTGTCTACAGTGCATGAATCAACTTTCAGTTGCACAACTGGTCATTTCCCCTTCCAGACAAAATGAAAAACCAGGTACACGGCTCAAAGTTCTGCCATTGGGAGGATTTCTGTTCACCAATGTCCTTCAAGTTAGTCTCAGATAGAGGCTATAGTCCTGCTGCCTTCCACTATCGAGTAGTGCCTCCATATTGTGCAGAACCATCTGTAATCAAGCACGAGTTTTCTCTTCCTCACTCAATTGTCCATAAGGAACTCCCCAGGAAACTATAGGTATAGACTAGGAGAGGGAAGGGAATGTGATAGCAGTGGACACCATGGGAATTTGGGGCACTTCCTCATGCAACTTACTTGTGTCTTCAGGTCTTGCCCTATCCCAGTCTCATATGTATCACTTCCATTTAATGATGAAGTGCTGCTGTGCATGTCCAACTTTGTAACTAATGGGTCAGACAATAGCCAGCTAATAATGCGTAGCTCTGCTAACATGGTGATTTGGTTGCCAATGGCTAGGCATTCAACCTCTACTAAGACCCAGTAACAAGCCAAAAGCTGTTTCTCAAAAGGAGAGTAGTTATCTATCGAGAATGGCCTGAGTTTCTCCAAAATCCTGTCTCTCTGCTGTGATTCCTCAATAGGGGTCTGTCAAAGATTCCAAACTGCATCTCTCTCTGCTACTGACACTTCAAGTACCATTGGGTCTGCTGAACTATATGGTCCAGGATAACCACCTGAACCTGTTGCAGACTATTTTCTTGCTGTGGGCCCCATTCAAAATTAACAGTTTTTCAAATCTCTTATAAAGAGCAAAGAGTATCACACCAAAAAGAGGGATGTGTTATCTTCAAAATCCAAAGAGGCCCTCCAAGCATTGTTCCTCTTTTTAATTATAGGAGGAACCAGATGCAATAACTTATCCTTCATTTTAGTAGGGATATCTCTACATTCCCTACCTACTGAACCCCTTTGTTGGGTAAATTTCCCACTCTGTAGCATGTAGTATTGGCCATTTTGAATCTGACAACCATATGGTTTACTATGCAGGGAATGACAAATTGAAAAGGAGTGGTGTTGCATTCATCGTCAAAAAGAACATATACAGATCAGTCATGAGGTACAATGCTGTAAGTGATAGGATAATATCCATGTGCCTACAAGGAAGCCCAGTAATACCACTATTATTAAAATTTATGCACCAACCATTAAAGCCAGTGAGGATAAAATAGAAGAATTCTACCAACTTCTTGAATCTGAGATGGATCAAATATGTAATCAAGATGTATTGCTCATTGCTGGTGATTGGAATGCAAAGGTTGGGAGCAAAGAGGAAAAACCAGTAATTGGAAAATATGGCCATGGTGATAGAAATGATGCTAGAGATAGAAATGGTGATAGAGAACTAATGGTAGATTTCTGCAAAACCAATGATTTGTTTATTTCAAATACCTTCTTTAGACAACATAACAGACGACTATACACATGGACCTCGCCAGATGGAACACATAGAAATCAAATTGACTACATACGTGGAAAGAGAAGATGGAAA
>NW_006408676.1:91384-94060 GCF_000296735.1 Chrysochloris asiatica | reverse complement strand
CTTTGAATTGTGGTGTTGGAGGAGAATACTAAAAGTGCCATAAGAACCAATAGAGCTGTTTTGGAAGTGCAGCTAGAGTGCTTGTTGGAGGCCAAGATGGCTAAACTTCGTCTCTCATACTTTGGACATATTATCAGAAGGGAACAGTTGCTGGAGAAGGATATCATGCTTGGTAAGATGGAGGGTCAGAGAAAAAGAGGAAGACACCCAATGAGATGGACTGGCCAGGTGGCAGCATTGATGGATTCAAGTGTGGCAGCGGTAGTGAGGCGGCCCAGAATCGGACATTGTTTCATTCTGCTGTGCATGGGGTCTCTATGAGTCAGTTCCTCCTCAATGTCACCTGACGACAACAAGCATGTCGATGTTTTACCAATAAGTCTAGAGTCTTTGATATTTCTTCCTCACTAGATCCAATCAGCATAATGTCATCAATGTAATGGACCAATGTGATGTCTTGGGGTAAGAAAAGGTTATCAAGGGGTCTTCAGAATAAATTGTGAAACACTTCTGGAGTGTTGATCTAGCTATGAGGTAAGACAGCTAAAGGAAAATTGCTTCTGAAGTTCCTTTAGAAACTGGACTTGGAAAAAAGACATTGGTCAGATCAATCATTGCATACCAGGCACCAGGTAATATATTAATTTGCTCAAGCAATGAAACAACATCTGGAACAGCATCTGCAATTGAAGTCATAACCTGGTTAAGTTTATGATAATCCATTGTCATTATCCAAGATCCATCTGGTTTTTGCACAGGCCAGATAAGTGAATTAAATAGGAATGTGGTGGCCATCACCACCTTGTATCCTTCAAGTCCTTGATTGTATCACTAATCTCTGCAATTCCTCCAGGAATGTAATATTGCTTTTGGTTTACTATTTTGCTAGGTATGGGAAGTTCTAATGGTTTCCACTTGACTTTTCCAACCATAATAGCTCCTTTCAAGGATATAAGTTGGGGTGTCTTTCTGTTACATAGTATGCCTTTTCCAGTTATGCATTATGGGACTAGGGAAATCACTACACGATGAGTTCAGAGATACACTGGACCCACAGTGAGATAAACCTTAGCTAAGATTCCATTAATAACTTGACCTTAATAAGCCCCCACTCAGCTGGTGGGTCACAGTGATGTTTTGGGACTCCTGGAATTAGTGTCAATTTAGAAATAATGTCCAGTAATTCTTGAAAAGTCTGATTATTTCCTTTTGTCTAAGGAACAGTCATTCTAATAAAAGACCATAGATACCTTTAGTGAAGACTGAAGAAATACTAACAGCTGGCAGTGTAAGTGGAGTCCTCCCTCTAGGGTACTTGACTACCCTTGCATTCAAGGATTTGTGGGTCTATAAACTGGCTAAAGTCTGGGGATTGCTTAAGAGGCCATAACTATCTATTCTGTTGATTCATTTAGACTGCCATTCACTTGACCTAGAGTTCTTACTCTTGTGCTAATCCAGTAAATATTTAATAGGTTTATCTGTTCTACTCCTAGGGATAATAACCTGCCTCATTAGCAAACTCCATAGTCCATATGAGTCAGACTATTCTGATTACTTCTTTGATTCTACTGTCCATTATGGTAACCACACCCACCTTGTCTTTTATGGATTAAGTGCTGCCACTTGGCCCCTTCAACCAAGGTTCCAATCAGCCCATTAATTCAATTAGGGAAGTTCCCACTGTCAAATCTAGGTTACAAGAAATAGCAAACACAGCAATCATACAGGATGCTTGGATTCATGTCACAAATTTGTACCTCATTGTTGTGGCAAAAGATGTGTTCTCTAGACAGTCCATGTATGGGTTTATATGCTTATCATGGTAAATTGACTCTAAAATGCCAGTTTTTTTAAGTCTTCATTTACAGAATATTAAGGCATGTCTGGTATTTCAACTTCATGTACTGTAAGCCACCATGCAATCCATGCTTCAGTGAACCAACCAAATAAACTATTAGATCCTCTGCTAACCTCTCAAGCTGAAGCAATGAATGAAGAATCTGCGCTTAGTGGAGTCATATCAATAAACTCAGACTGATATAGTGCTATGTTCCTTGCATTATTATCCCACACCCTTAGTATCTATGCCCACGCATATTCGTCTAGTTTCTGTTTGTACATATTCGAAAAATCAAGCAGTTCTTTTGAAGTATAGCATACTTCTTCTGGGCCACAAATTATACTTAATCTTTTGGGGCTCATTGGCACTTAAGTTTGGTTATAGGTCTAATAATTTGTGAAGGTGTTTCCTGGGAACATTCAACAATGTCTTGCAAGACATCTCCCTTAGGTGATGCCCCAGACAATACCTCAAGTATCATATCATCAGGCACAGTTGAGTTAATCTCATCAAGAGTGAACAGAGGTACCTACTATTTTAAAATAGACACTTAAATCAGGAAACATGATTACAGAAAGCTTGTAAGCCTGTCTTTAGCCTATAACTAACTAGAATACCTAAAAGGGATTCTAGAACTTGCCTAGTTAAAATAGGCTTCTTGTGGAGCCTTTGTAGCATATAGGACCTTAGGAAGAATCCTGAGGCCTATCCAGAACCTTCTAAGGTGGGACATTCCCACTTAAAAGGACATGCAGACCAGTCCTGAATGACTAGAAGAACAGAAGATACTTCTTGAAAGAAAAACCAGCAGGGAAAACAAACAAACAAACAAA
>NW_006408676.1:87362-90504 GCF_000296735.1 Chrysochloris asiatica | reverse complement strand
AGTAGAATCCCCACTGAAGAGTTTTCATCTTGTCTATATAGGTCTGATGAAAGGAGATGGGGATAGGATTCTTTTGATTCAATAGTGAGTAATTGTTATCATGACTAATTGGGATCATCACAACTGTAAAGGTAGAAGTTCTGTAACAAAAAGGTGACAGTAATTAATCTTACATTCCAGAAACTGTGGACCCTAGGACCATCAAGAGAGAAGAACATGAGTGGAATGTGGGACGCTAACCAGAGAAGCAGTGACACTAGAGATGGAGGCAGCATGGAGAGAATGAGCAGCTGAGGATTCTAGACTCGTGGAAAGAGAAAGGCTGTGTGCTGGCAGCCAGGAGGCTGGCTTTCAGAATGTGCGCTTTGATTGTTTAAATTATTATGTATTCCTGTGAGCTTTTGTGGACATAAACAACAACAACAAAAAATAAATCAACAACAACAACAAAAAACAGGCAACAACTGAAAGAAAAAAAAATGCAATGAAGTTTAAAACTTTAGCAATCACTAGAAAGCATGTTCTTTATAGGGTTATTACAAAGTAACAAAAATTCCATTTGTATTTAAAAAAATAAAAAAGAGTGGACAGAGGGACTGTTTTTACTGATAATGCAATAGTCTCTTAAAATGGAAGGGGTAGAACTGTTGGAAAGAGTGATTTAATCGAAATTATGAGCTCTGTATCTCCAGCTTCCTGATTATCTTCCCAAATGTGACAATTTCAAGTTTCTGGGACCAATTTCTTCCCCATAAATGCCCTCACTTTAGCTTTCAAGGTTTGGAGTTGAGCTAGCATTTTAATTCAGGAACTCTTACAATAAGACTTGGATTTGGTTTTCGGCATTAGTAACTCTGCTATTACAGACTTTCTTTCAGGGCACACGTGCAAGCCTGAAGGTCTTTTATATGACTCTTGAGTTGTGACACTTAGCCCTAAGTGCATCTCTTTCTTTAGCAGTTGCTCTATTGTAAGTGTTGTTGTTGTTGGTTCCGACTCATAGCATCCCTATGTACAACAGACTGAAATGCCACTCGATACTGACCATCCTCATAATAGATGCTACGTGTTAGTTTATTGCTGCTGCCACTGTACCAATCCATCTCGTTGGGGTCTCTCTCTCTCTCCCTCCATTTTACCAAGAATGATGTCCTTCTCCAGGAACTGGTCCCTCCTGGTAATATGTTCTAAGTATGGAAGACAAAGTTGGCCTACCTTGGCTTCTAAGGAGCATTCTGGTTGTACTTCTTCCAACACAGATTTGTTTGTTTTTCTGGAAGTCCATGGTACCTTTAATATTCTTCTTCAAACCATAACTCAAAAGCATGAACTATTTCATATTCACATGCATATGAAGCTATTGAAAATACCCTGACTTGGGACAGGAACGCTATAGTCCTCAAATTGATATTTTTGCTCTTGATCACTTTAAAGAGGTCTTGTGTAGCAGATTTACCTAATGGAATATGTCATTTGGTTAACAATTGCTTTCATATGCTTCCATGAGTGTTAATGATGGATCCAAGAAAATAAAGTGTTTGACAATTTTAATCATTTCTTCACTTCTCATGATGTTATTTATTGGTCCAGTGGTGAGGATTATTGTTTTTATATTGAGGGGCAACCCATATCAAAGGCCATGTTTTTTTATCTTCATCAGTAAATATTTCAAGTCCACTTTTATTTCAGAAAACAAAATTGTATCATCTTCATATCACAGATTGTTCATGAGTCTTCCTCCAATCCTGATGCCACATTCTTCATCATATAATCCAGTTTATCAGATTATTTGCTCAGTATATAGATTGAAAAAGTGTGTTGAAGGAGTACAATCCTGTTGCACACCTTTCCTGATTTTAAACCATTCAGTGTCCCTTTGTTCTGTTCAAGCCACTGCATCTTGGTCAATGTACAGGTTCCTCAATGAGTACAATTAAGTGTTCCGTAATACTCATTCTCAGAAATTTTCATAGCTTGTCATGATCCACAAAGTCAAAAGCATTTCCATAGTCAATAAACCAAAAAGTCAGTATCTTTCTGGTATTCCCTGCTTTCAGCCAAAATCCATCTGACAATGATATCCCTCATTCCACATCTTAGTCTGAATCTGGCTTGAACTTCAGGCAGTAGCCTGTCAATGTACTGCTGCAGACATTTTTTAATTATCTTTAGAAAAATGTTACTTTCCTGTAATATTAATGATATTGCCCAATTATTTCCATATTCCATTGGAATGGACAAAATATGTATTACTTTCAATCAGTTGGCCAATTAACTATTTTACCAATTTCTTGGCATAGATGTTTGAATGCCTCTAGTGCTGCCTGTGTTTGTTGAAACATTTCAATTTTTACTGCATCAAATTCTGTAGCCTTGTTCTTTGTCAATGTCTTCGGTGCACCTTGGAATTCTTCTTTCAGAATCATTAGCTCTATATCATATGCTACTGCTTTAAATGGTTGAGCATCAACCATTTCTGTTTTGTACAGTGACTGTGTATTCTTTCCATCTTCTTTTTAAATTTTTTTAAATGTTTTATTGTGAATTATGTGATAGTTTACATGAGAGAACATTATTTTTACATTAATCCTATCGTATATTGTTTCATTGCCATGGTTACAATACCCTCCATGCATCATCAACCAACCACAGGGTATACCCTGCAAACCTGTCCCCTCCCCCTGGTTGTCAGCACGCAGTCCCTCTCCCTCTCTAGGTCTAAAGTCCCCAGCCACTCCATCTCTCCACGTCATCATTTCTGCCTCCATCTCTGGCGTCACTGCTTCTCTGGGTAAGGTCCTGCTCTCCGCTCTTCTCCCTTGATGGTCCCAGGGATTTCCGCTCCTAGACTTCAAAGTCAATCACTCCCCTCCTTGCAACAAAACATCTACCTATACATTTCCAACACTCTGTCCTCGAGTTTCATCCATGTTACATGGTGGCTTACAGCTTCCTTGCTATTCTTCAAGGTAGCATAATATTCCATTGTGTGTATGTACCACAGCTTGTTTATACATTCTTCAGTTTATGGGCACTTTGGCTATCTCCATCTTCTTGCTATTGTAAATAGTGCTGCTATGAACATTGGTATGCATATATCTACTCGTGTTATGGCTCGTATTTCTTGTGGGTAAATACCAAG
>NW_006408676.1:74179-87193 GCF_000296735.1 Chrysochloris asiatica | reverse complement strand
TTTTGATTTGCATCTCTCTAATGGCTAGTGATCATGAACATTTCTTCATATGTTTATTGACAGAATCTCCTCCTTGGTAAGCATCTGTTCATATCTTGCGCTCATTTTTTAATTGGGATATTTGTCTTTTTCGTGTAGAGTTGTTGCAGTTTCCTATATATTTTAGAAATAAGTCCCTTGTCTGATGTGTCATTGCAAAATACTTTCTCTCATTCTGTGGGTTCCCTTTTTACTCTTCTGGTGAAGTATTTTGATGCACATGTTTTTAATTTTTAGGATGTCCCAGTCATCTGTTTTGTCTACTTTTGTTTGTGTACTTTTCTAAATGTTTGGTAGTCTGTATAGTCGCTGAATTAGTGCCATTACATTTGTCCCTATTTTTTCATTGATGGTCTTCATAATTCTGGAATTCACATTTAGGTCTTTAATCCATGTTGAGTTAGTTTTTGTATAAGGCATGAGGTGAAGGTCTTGGTTCAGTCTCTTGAATATCTCTTTCCAGTTCTGCCAGCACCATCTGTTGAAAAGACTATCACCTCCCCATGTGGTATATTTAGGTGTTTTGTCAAAAATCAGTTGGCTGTATGTAGATACGTTAATTTCTGTATTCTCGATTCTGCTCCATTGATCTATGTGTCTTTCATTGTACCAGTACTAAGCTGTTTTGACCACTGTAGCTGTGTAGTATATTTTGAAGTCAGGGAGTGAGAGGTTTCAAACCTTATTCTTCTTCTTAAGCGGTCCTTTGCTTATCCTGGGTCTCTTTCCTGTCCATATAAAGTTTGTAATTGTTTTTTCCATCTCTTTGAAGAATATCGTTGGAATCTGGATTGGCATTGCATTATATATGTAAATTGCTTTGGGTAGTATTGACATTTTCACAATGTTAAGTCTTCTTTTCCAGGAGCATGATACATTCTTCCATTTTTGTAGGTCTCTTTTTGGTTTCTTGTAGTAGTATTTTGTAGTTTTCTTTCTATAAGTCCTTTGTTTCTCTGTTTACATTTATTCCTGGATATTTCATCCTTTGGGTGGCTATTGTAAATGGTATTTCTTTCCTAATGTCCTTTTCAACACTGTTGTTTTTGGTATAGAGGAATCCAAATAATTTTTGTAAGCTGATCTTATATCCTGTCTCTTTGCTGAATCTTCCAATGAGGTCTAGTAGCTTTTTTATGGAGTCTTTGGGGTTTTCTATGTATAGGATCATATCATCTGCAAATGGAGAGACTTTTACTTCCTCCTTGCCAATTTGGATGGCTTCATTTCCCTATCTTGCCATGTAGCTCTTGCTAAGACTTTCAGCACAATATTGAATAGAAGTAGTGACATCCTTGTGTGGTTTTTGTTCGCAGAGGGAAGACTTTCAGTCTCTCTCCACTGAGAGTAATGTAGGCTGTTGGTTTTGTACATATGCTGTTAATTATATTGAGGAATTTCCCTTCAATTCCTCCTTTGTTGAGTGTTTTTTCAGAAATGGATGTTGGATTTTGTCAAATGCCTTTTCTGCATCAATCCATATAATCATGTGGTTCTTTTCTTTTTTATTATTTATATGTAGATAACATTGATCATTTTTCTAATGTTGAACCATCCTTGCATCCCTCATATGAATCCCACTTGGTCATGATGTATTATCTTTTTGATGTGTTGCTGCATTCTGTTGGCTAGTATTTTGTTGAGAATTTTTGCATCTATGTTCATGAGGGATATTGGTCTATAGTTTTCTGTCTTAGTAACATCCTTCCCTGGTTTTGGTATGCTTGCTTCATAAAATGTATTAGGAAGTTTTCGATCCTCCTCCATCTTCTGGAATAATTTGAATAGAATTGGTGACAGCTCTTCCCTGAATGTTTGGTAGAATTCACCAGTGAAGTCATCTGGGTTTGGACTTCTTTTGGTGGGAGTTTTTTGATGACCTGATCAATTTCTTCTTTTGTTATGGATCTGTTCAAATTTTCTACTTTACTGTGTGTAAGTTTAGGTAGGTCGTGTTTATCTAAAAATGTATGCATCTCTTCTAAATTTTCAAATTTGTTGGGAGTACAGCTCTTCATAGTATTCTGTCATTATCCTTTGGATTTCCTTTGGTTCCATTGTGATATTGGCCATGTGGTTTCTAATGCATGTTATTTGTCTTCTTCCTCTTTTCTTTTGTTAGGTTTGCCAATGGTCTGTCAATTTTGTGAATTCTTTCAAAGAACCAGCTTCTTGTCCTGTTGATTGTTTCTATAGTTTTTCTGTTTTCTATCTCATTTATTTCTGCTCTAATCTTTATTATTTCTTTTCTTTTGGTGGCTGTAGGTTCCCTCTGTTGGTCTGTTTCTAATTGTTGTAGATGCTGTGTTAATCTGTTAATTTTGGTTCTTTCTTCTTTTTGGACATGTGCATTTATTGCAATGCATTGTCCTCACAACCACTTTTGCAGTGTCCCAAAGATTTTGGTATGTTGTATTTCCGTTCTCATTTATTTCTAGGAACTTTGTGAATTCACATTTAATTTCTTCTACTACCCAGTAATGCAGCGTTGGCTTTGGCAAAATCCCTTAGTTTCTGTTTGTCCAGGAATATTTTGATTACATCATCATATTTAATTGATAGCTTTGCTGGATAAAGGATTCTTGGTTGTCATTTTTTTTGTGTTTGTTTGTTTCAGGGCTTTATATATGTCTCCCCATTGCCTTCTTGCTTGCATGGTTTCTTCTGAGAGATCAGCACTTAATCTGACTTGCTTGTCTTTGTATGTAACACTTCTGTTTTTCCTAGCTGCTTTCATGAGTGTCTCCTTATCTTTGATTTTGGAGAGTTTGATTACGATATGTCTTATGAGATGAGGTTTTCTGCTCCCATGAAGAATTAAAGCTTAGGAAACCCTACACAGGGTCACTATGAATCGGAGCTGACTCCATGGTACTCAATGACAATGAGGATAAACACATCTCAACGGCCAAACCACTGGGAATCATGGCCCAGTAATATAACACAAAACCTTAACTATCACACCCAACTTTAGGGCATCCAGAATCTACATTCTCTGTTCTCACTTCTTATAAGTCAGTGAACAAGTAACTGAGTTTGAGTGGTGGTGCTGGTGGTTACGTACCATGGAGTCAGTTCTGACTCATAACGACCCTGTACAGGGTTTCTGAGGCTGTAAATCTTTACAGAAGCAGAAAGCCTCATCTTTCTCTTGCAGAACAGCTGACAGTTTCGAACTGCAAACTTTAAGGTTCATAGCCCGATTCCTAACCACTACACTAGTTTGAGTGGCCCTAGGAAAATCCAAGAGCTCCTTCAACACTCCACCCAGTTCCCTAGGGTCTGAGGTCTGAAATACTTTCAGCCTTTACTTTCCATTAAATGTAAATCGCCTAAGGCTCAGAAGCAATTCACTGCTAATATTGTTGTTAAGTGCTGTGGAGTCCATCGTGACTCATAGTGACCCTATATAAGGTTTCCAAGGAGCAGCTAGTGAATTTGAATCACCAACCTTGCAGTTCAAACTGACCTTGTGGTCAAGTGTTATGCTCATGGAAATATATTTTAAGATTAGATGAAAAGGGGTAGAGTGGAAGTAGACATTGGATCAAGGAGGAAGTGGACATGCTGTGAGGCAAGCTTGACCCAGAGTCATGACTTCACCTAAGACCAAATGATTGTTTTTTCTTAGAGGGGTTGGTGGCAGGGAAGGGGTTGTGAGGTGAGGGAATGTGTAGTGGAGCTATTTCCACCAACTCCCACTCATAGAGTGCTCTAATCATATGCAACACTTGCTGACATACTTGTGTCAACTTAATGTAATCATTCTTGCCTTTATAGGCTGGTCCCTCCTCTTGAGCCCTGGCTTTCTAATGTTTGCCTAGCTACTGTTTTTTTGTGTTTTTTTCTACACATCTGCTCAAGTGCACTTCCTCTCTTCATGCCTTTCAAATCTGATCTGTGTCAGACACTGTCCATTAGACTTCTGTGTTCCCTTAGCATTTTCGGTGAAATTTAAGGAGATGGTGTTGCTTTTTATTTACCTTCGTATCCTTGGTAGTTAGCTCAGTGTCTGAAACAAAAAGTTTGAATAAATATTTGAGAGACTAAATGAAACTCTATTACAAATTTAGAATTTGTCCCATAATTGTTAGGTTGCCTTCCTCAACTATACCACTACATTCTGAGGCATAAGAATTATTTATGTTTATTCTTGTTAACTTGAAAGCTGTGATTTGAATAAAGCCAGAGGCACCTCAGAAGAAAGACTCGGTGATCTACTTCTGAAAAACCAGGCATTGAAAACTCTATAGAGCACAGAATACACATAGAGTTCCCATGAGTCAAAGTTTCTATGCGTCAGCGCTGACTCCACAGCAATTGATTATGTGTGATTTTCACTCCTGCATCTATAAGAGTTGAACATAGTACCTGGCCCAAATGGATGCTCAACAGACAGCTTTGAAGTTAATTTAGTTAGGCAAAATACATCTTCACCTGTGAGCCAAGGAGCCTTAGTGCCATAGTGGTTACGAGTTGGGCTGCTAACCTCAAGATTAGCAGTTTGAATCTACCAGCTGCTTCAAGGAAGAAAGATGAGGCTTTATGCTCCTGTAAAGATTTACAGCCTTGGAAATGCTATACAGGGTCACTATGAGTCGAGACCTACTTGATGGCAAATAACAACCACCACCTGTGAGCCAGGTCCCTTCAATGGAAATAATGGCTTCTACTGCTGTCCTCAATACCAAATAGAAAATGGTATGAAGCCACATAGTTGAATTTATGCATCAGCACACCCACACCCTAAGTCCACAGCAGTGTGTCATTATCGTGAGGTAGGCACACATGTCTCTGTGGCGTCTTCTTCCCTCCTATTCCTGCTGCTTCTGGAATGAAGGTGCTGCAGTCCTGGCCTCGCGCTGACACTCATTACTCTCGTATTGATGGCCTCCCACCCCCGTGTTATTCTGTAAAGATTAGAAAGCACAGACCTTTGTTGGGCAAGGGAATGGGTTTTGTCAGTATTCAATGTGTAACAGCAGAAAGTATAATAAATTCTGGCAGTCAATAGAATATGACATGATAATGAATGTTAACATCACGTGTCCTTCTTTGCCAACAGAGGGGAAAGTCATGTTAGATTACAGCTAAGCACAGGTGCTGTGTAATTTCTATTTGCCTCTCTTTCTCTTTACTCTTTTCCCAGTTTTGACTTCAGTGCTTGTTCAACTCCATCCCTGCACCCCAGCTTCCTCTGGGAGTACTGCTCAGAAACACTGTTTCAATTCCCCAAGGTTCTCCATAATGTGTATAAGAACCTGACTTCAGCTGGAGTGGCCCTCCCACAGATTTAACAGAATCTTCTACCTGAGGAGCCCCAGTGCAGTCCTTGGGTAGCCCCCTGAGTCTGAATCAAACCAGGGGAGTATGTATTGAGGTGAATTTCAAGTCTGGTGCCAGCTTCATACAAGCCAAGACTACTGTCCGTTAGACTGAAAATAAATGGCCTCTCCCACAAAATGCAAATAAAGAACAACCAGAAGCAAACTCCTACTCTGTGTTTAAATTTTTCCTCAAACTACTTTCAAGTGCCTTGATTGATACTATTTGAGTTTAAAATATCAGGGTTTCAAAAATAATACACAGAATCACCATTTGCTTGGTTGCATGATTACTAATAAAGGTCATACATATCCATGTGTGTTGAAAAGTTAGTATCTTCAGAGACATAGTGTGTTTAGAGAAACATTCTTTAGTAGTCTCAGGTTTGTACACTAAACCTGTTCCCTTTGGGTAGCTAAACATGACAATTATGCTATTATCCTCTCATACTTCAGACACGTTATCTGGAGGGACCAGCCTGTGGAGAAGGATATAATGCTTGGTAATGTGGAGAGGAGCTCTGGTAGCGTAGTGGTTACGAATCGGGCTGTAAACCACAAGGTTACCAGTTCAAAACTACCAGCTGTTCCACGAGAGGAAGATGAGGTGTTTTGCTCCTGTGAAGATTTACAGCCTCGGAAACCCTGTACAGGGTCGCTATGAATCGGAACCGATGCCACAGCACTTAACAACAACAATGTGGAGAGTCAGCAAAAAAGAAGAAGGTTCACAGCATACTGGATTGACACAATCACGGCAACAATGGGATTCAAACAACAATTATGAGAATGGCAGAGGACCAAGTGGTGTGTCCTCCTGCTGTGTATGGGGTCTCTATGGATTGGAACTGATTTGACAACCCAGAAAAACAAGGGGAACCCTCAACTCAACTAGTGGTGGCTATGTGCTGTGGACTCGGTTCTGACTCATAGCGACCTTGTACAGGATTTCCGAGGCTGTAAAATCTTTACGGGAGCAGAAAGCCTCATCTTTCTCCCGTGGTAAAGCCGGTAGTTTTGAACTGCTGAACTTAAGGTTCACAGTCCGATTCATAACATAGTAATCATTAATAATCTATACTGATATAAACAGCATAATACTATTTTTTCTTATAGCAATCCCCAAACACACTTTCTCTCTTTTCCTTCCTTCCTTCTCTCTCTCTCTATTTCTGTATTTCTTTCTTTCCTTTCTTATATGTTATACAAAGCTCAGAATATCATAGCTGTGATACGTTGGACCAAGGGTATCAGCAGACTCTCTAATTTATCCATCAAACACCAATATAAGAAGACATTACTGACCACATGACTAGGCATCTTTCTTTTCTTCCTTAGTGATGAGAAGTTCCTCAATAAAAATTGATTGATAACCAAGAAGTCTTGTTTATATGAAGCATCAGAACATGGCAGGTTAGGAACGATAGCCAATATAATGATAGTTATTATCATATTAGTACACTATAGTTTATAAAGAACTTTGTCCACATTCTTTTGATCCTCACAAAAATACAGCAGGTGTTATTAATGCAGTCATTATACAGATGAAGAAAAGATGTGACCTAATCAATAGTACTTTGATATTTAAAAATACAAAACAAATAAGAGGTTCTGAAACAACCAAATCAAAGTTGCCAGCAATAATGATGTTGTTGTTAAATACTTTTGAGTCAATTCCGACCCATTGCGATCTCGTATAGGATTTCCAAGGAGTGGCTGGTGAGCTTGAACTGCTGACCTTGCAATTCAAACCGATGTTGCAGACCATCACATTAACCCCCAGGGCCACACCAGAAGTCAGCAATAATAATGACAGTAACAAGTAATTTTATTTAGATGTCATATTTGAGTTTCAAAAGGAGCCCTGGTGGTGCCATGAGTCAGGCATTGGGCTGCTAATTTCAAGGTCAATAGTTAAAACCCACTAGCTGCTCCATGGGACAAAGATGAGACTTTTGTTCCAGAAAGGGTTTACAGTCTCAGAAACCCTATATGGGATTATTAGGAGTTAAAATTATAGTTTCAAAGAATTTTCACATACATTTAGTTTCAAAATAAAATGCATGAATATGAATCAATAATTAAATATATATTTTTAAACCAGTTGTAGGTCTATAGGTAGCACAAAAGGTTTGCATTCATAATCAAAAGTCAGCCATTGGTATCAACCAAGAAAGGCCCACCAAGAAAACTCTGTGGAGTGGTTTTACTCTATAACACAGGCAGAAACAACTTGACAGTAACATGTTTGGTTTGGTTTTTAACCCAGTCATCCTATACTTGGATTTCTATAATAACAAGTAAGTGAAATCAGAATAACTATAACAATTTTTATGTTATCATATTTCATTCTTGAATTAAATAAGGAAAACATGTGTCAATAAGAGGGAAACACTGAGGATGTCAGTGTCTGTCCAAGAGAAAGGAAAAACTCCCATCTGGACTTCTTTGAGCATTTTCTGTGACTTTCTTGTTGGGGAGCAAGGATTTTTAACTTGATTGCTCAGACACTTCATTTCAAAAGCTTTGAAAATACTTTCTCTTCCTCACCTACATTTATTGGAAAAGGATGGCCTGGAAGTCTCCCTTGGGCTTGTTGTTGTTGTTTAGTGTCTTAGAGTCAGTTCTGACACATAGCAATCCTGTATAAGGTTTCTGAGGTGTTGTTGGTGAGTTTGAACCACCAACCTTGTGTTCAAACTGAACTTGTGGTTGAGTGCTTACCCTACAGTGCCACACCAGGACTTCTCACTTAGGCTCAAAGGATTAAAAACATGTGTTCTAATGCTGTTGTTGTTTTTAGGTTTTCTGAAATCAGGAACAACTCATAGCAACCTTATGCACAATACAACAAACAGTGCCCACTCATGCACCAACCAACACAATCATTGCTATGCTTAAACATTGTTGCTGCCACTGTGCCAATCTGTCTCATTGGGGAAGTTCCTCTTTTTTGCTGACCCTCCTGTTTACCAAGAATGATGTCCTTCTCCAGGGACTGGTCCTTTCTGATAATTTGTCCAAAGTGTGAGAGACAAAGTCTGGCAATCCTGCTTCTAAGGGGCATTCTGGCTGTACTTCTTCCAACGCAGATTTGTTTGTTCTTCTAGCAGTGCGTGGTACCTTTAATATTCTCCTCAATCACCATAATTCAAATGCGTCAATTATTCTATGATGTTATTTATTGTCTAAATTTTCCATGCATAAGAGGCTATTGAAAATATCATGACTTGGGTAAGTGGAACCTTAGTCCTCAAACTGACATCTTTGCTATTGAAAACTTGAAAGAGGTCTTGTGTAGTAGATTTGCCTAAACTAACAATACATCATTTGATGTCTTGACTGCTGCTTTCATGAGTACTGATGGTGGATCCAAGCAAAATGAAGTCTTCGACAACTTCGATCTTTTCTCCATTTATCTTGATGTTATTTATTGATCCAGTGGTGAGGATTTTTATTGTCTCTACATTGAGGTGCAATCCACACTGAAGGCTGTGGTCTTTGATCTTCATCAGTAAGCATTTTAAGTTCTCTTCATTTTCAGCAAGCGAGTTTGTATCATCTGCATATTGCATGTTGTTAGTGAGTCTTCCTCCAATGCAATGCCATGTTCTTCATATAACTAACCTTTCTGGATTATGTATACAGATTAAATAAAAATGGTGAAAGAATCCAACCTTGGCACACACCTTTCCTAATTTTAAACCACTTAGTATCCCCTTGTTCTGTTCGAATGACTGTCTGTTGGTCTATGTACAAGTTCCTCATGAGCACAATTAAGGGCTTAGGAATACTCATTCTATGCAATGCTGTCCATAGCATATCATAATGCACACTATCAAAAGCCTTTGCATAGTCAATAAAGCAAAAATAAACATCTTGGAGTCCTGGTGTGGTGCTACAGGATAATGTGCTGGACTCTGAAGTCGATTTGAACTGCAAGTTTGGCAGTTCAAACCCACAAGTTGTTTCATGGAAACCCTATGCAGGGTCACTATGAGTTGGAACCAAGTCGATGGCACTTTACACCAACAACAAACATCCTTCTGGTATTCTCTGCTTTCAGCCAAGATCCATCTTATACCCCTTGTTTCACATCCTCATCTGAATCTGGCTTGAACCTCTGGCAGTTAGTTGTCAATGTAATGTTGCCACCGTTTTTGTGTTATCTTTAGAAAAATTTTACTTGCATGTTATATTAATGATATTGTCCCAGATGATTTCCACATTCCATTGTTATGTTGTTGTTGTTGTTGTTAAGTGATGTTGAGTTGGTTCCGAATCATAACAACCCTGTACAGGGTTTCTGTGGAGCAGCTGGTGAGCTTGAACTGTGAACTTTGCAGTTCAAACTGACTTTGCAGTCCAGGGCATTAACTCACAGCACCACACTAGGACTTTGATTTTTTTGGTTGGTTGGTTATGTGCTATGGAGTTGGTTCCTACTGATAGCGACCCTGTACAGGGTTTCCAAGGCTGTAAATCTTTACGGGAACAGAAAGCCTCATCTTTCCCCCGCAGAATAGCTGGTAGGTTCAAACTGCTGACCTTGTGGCTCGCAGCCCAATTCGTAACCACTACACTACCAGAACTCCTTAGGACTTCGATAGGTTGGGAAAAATTATGTCCCAGAATCACACACACACACACACACACACACACACACACACACAGATTCACATGTATGTAGGATCTCAACAGTGTTTAAAAAGAAAGCAAAACAAAAAACAAAAAGCTTTAATGATAGCTGTCTTTGTGTTAACTTGAACTTACGGCAACCTTATATGAGGGAGCTTCATGGAAAAAAAATAGAAGTAAAAGATATTGGAATTATTCTGTGAACTTTTAGAAGTCCCCTCATATACAATAGAACCAAACGTTGTCCAGTTCTGTCCTATTCACAACAGTTGCCACCATGTTTGAGATCATCATGTGGCTTCTGTGCCAATTCATCTCACTAAGGATCTCCCTCACTCTTGCTGGCTCTCTCCATCGCTAACCATGATGTCCTCTTCCAGCAACTGATTTCTCCTGATGATATGTTCAAAACAAGGAAGTCAGTCAATGTTTTCTCTGTTGAAATCCTTAAGGTTTTCCTGTTTAGTAAGTAGCTCACCAGGACTTTCTTTCTAATCTTCGTCTGTGTATTAATATCATTATAATTATTGTGTTATTTTTATAACCATAAAAGCTTTAATCAGTAGAAATCAGGAGCCCGAATATAACAATGGAGATGACAGTGGACCTAACCTCAGCCTTGAGTCCTGGTGTGGCACTGCAGGATAAGGCACTGGACCGAAAGTTTTGTTTGAACCACAAGGCTGGTGGTTCAAAACCCATAAGCCTCTCCTCAGAAACCCTATACAGAGTCACCATGAGTTGGAACTGACTGTAAAGCACTTAACAACAACAACAACAAACCTTAGCATAAGCCAACAGAGTGATGAGGCATTCAGAAATGACCTTGATGGTTAATTGTTCAGGTCAAAGTCTATTTGACGTAAATGATCTGTCAGCAAAATCCAAGTACAAAATCTAACCATTCTCCCAAGGAAATGTACAATGTACTTGAATATCAAGCCTGAACACTATGCCTGCTGCCAGAATTTACAAAAAAATGTATTAAAATGCCTGACCATCTCCATGTACTCTAAGATCACATGGGCATTGGCCTTAAATTGCTGAAAGAAGAAACCAAGTGTCTCTCTGCCCTGATCTATCCCACTGGAAATACTTGTATAAAATCCCTAGTGTTAAACACTCAATAAATGGGAGTAGCTGTATGCCAGGCATTGTGCTAGATATCATTTCAAAACTTATTGATGTTAATCCCCAATAAACAAAAAACTCATGGTTTGTACAGAATTATTTTTTAATAAAGAATTATTTTATCCTTCTTATGCTAGCTGGTAGCGTAGTGGTTATGAATCGGGCTGCTAACCTCAGGGTCATCAGTTTGAAACTACCAGCTGTTCTGCAGGAGAAAGATGAGGCGTTCTGCTCCTTTAAAGATTTACAGCTTTGAAAGCCCTGTACAGGGTCTCTATGAGTCGGAACCGACTCCACGGCACGTAACAACAACAACAATGCTACCCTAAACTCCATTGGAATACTATTGTCCTTAGGCTTCTACATTCCTGGTAGCATATACAGTATGTTGTTGTTGTTGTTAAGTGCCATCAAGTTGAATCCTACCCATAGTGACCCTGTATAAGGTTTCCAAGTACCAGCTGGTTAGCTTGAACCGCCAACCTTGCAGTTCAAATGGCTTTGCAGTCTGGTGCATTAACCCACAGCTTATACTCAGTCATTATTGTCAGAGCTGAAAAGAAGTATAAAAATGGCATGTGGGCAACATCTGACCTCCTCTGGTTTCATAAGGAATAATGATGATAATCACCAACCCAAGGCTGCTTTCTTTGAGGCAGAGGTCAGACATGCCTCCATCCTCCAACTTTCCTTACAAATTCTGACACCAACCCATCCCTCCCAAGGTACTTTCTATTGATCTGCTGGGTTTAATAATTCATTACAATGGCTACACAGAACAAATACACAATATTCATGATTCTGGGGCTTTTTAGGGGAGTTAACAAAGCACACATTCAGAATTAGAAAATAGTCCTTAGGTCAGAAGTGCCTCTTCTTAGCTATTTCCTCAAGTCTCTAAACTGCGGGTCGCATGGCCTCAGGCAAGTGTTTATAAAGCTCCATTAGCATTATTGATAAGTGCCCAATGGGTACCCCATTCTGCAAGACAGTCTCCTGTTTGAAGGCACTCAGCTTTTTTTTGCTCCATGGAACAGGAATCCTGTCTTGATTCTGCTGCTACCACCATTTCTCCACACAGGATCTCAGGATCCAAAGGGCATGCTTCACTCATGGTTCTTCTATCTTCATAGTCAGGATATCCTCTTCCCCATTTATGAGATTGCTCACTTTATACTCAGGAGAATGCCAAAACTGACCAATATTAGAAACTCATACACCCTATTTGCAGGTTCCCACCCAGGCATTTGATGGGAGTTACAGATGCTATTACTAGATGAGTCATAGCAAGCAAATTCAAAAGAAAGATCTCCCTTAATGCCTCATTGTACAGGTAAGTATTGGAGTCACAAGAAGTAAGACAACTTCCCTAAAGTCAGCCATGCAGGGCCACATCATGAACACAGAGTCAGAACTGTCCCTTGAGTTAAGTAATTTACTTTTACATATAAAGTTGGAACTGACTTGGGGAGGAGTCCTGGTGATGTTGCAGGAAAAGTACTGGACTGCTAACTATTAGGTCAAAAGTTCAAACCCACTAGTCCTTCCATAGGAAAAAGATGATGCTTTTTGCCCCTATAAATATTTATATACTCAGAAACCTATATAAGGTTGCTATGAGTTGTAATCAACTTGCTGGCAGTGGGTTTGGGTTTGGTTTGGGAGTATAGGGGAAAAGGCCTAGAGTCATTGGCTCTAGATTTGATATATCTCCTTTTAAATTTTTTTTTAAGTTTTTATTGTGAATTATGTGATAGTTTACATGGGAGAACATTAGCTTTACATTCATCCTATCATATTTTGTTTCATTGCAATGATTACAATCCCCTCCATGCATCATCAAACAACCAAAGGGTACATCCTGCAAGCCTGCCTCCCGGCC
>NW_006408676.1:71442-73284 GCF_000296735.1 Chrysochloris asiatica | reverse complement strand
CTATCTGCAAGTGTGGGTGTTCTTGTGCATATGCCCTCTGTTATCAGGTGGACGCTTCACGCTCCATGCTAATACTCTGTGGCTATGTCATTGATTCTGGGCCCAGGAGTCCCCAGGTCTTGCCATACTGTTGGCCAATCAGGTCTCCACCTGGGTTCACAGGAGTCTATTGAATGTTGTAGGGCTTAGCTCATAGCTTCATTGCTGTTTTCCCTCACTTCCCCTTATCTGTGACAAATATGGTCACCAATTAGAGCACATGTCTGCTCATGTATTCCCATTGAATCTTAGTCTTGGAAGAGGGTTTGCCTTGAGGGGACCTGACCACTTGCCTTGATGTCTCCTGGGCAAGCAACTTGCTTGTTCTTGTAGTAATCAGTCAGACTGCTGTTACTGTTTTATATTTTTCCTGTCAGGCTTTCTTTCAAGAAGTATCTTCTGTTCTCAAAGTCACTCTAGGCTGGTCTGCTTGTCCTTTCATGAAGAAATTTTCCACCAAGATTCTGAGTGAGTTTCAGGATTCCACCTATGGTCATATGTAATGCAGAGGCTTCAACAAGAAGCCTCCTTCACTGGGCACATTGTAGCCCCATTTTAGGTATTCCAATCAGTTATAGGCAGAGACAGACTTACAAGCTTTCTATGGTGATATTTCTGGCTATTCCTTTCTCTCCCCCTCAAGTGTCTATTTTATAATGGTATGCCAGGGAAACCAAGACTCAAAAGACAGCCAAGCATCTTAACATTATTTCCCCCTTTTGCCCATTCTAATCTTATCTCAATCCATGTATCCCAGAGCTCTGTTGTTCCAAGGTTGTGCATACATCGTTCGTTATTTACCTCTGTCCCTCTTAACCCATGCAAACCTGCCTAATTGTTTTCCTACCTGCCTTGTTATTCCATTCCCCTCCCCCTTCTTGTATATTGCCCCTATCCCTAGCACCAAAGCTATCCTGTGTCTATTCCCTATCCTGTGCTCCACCTTCACCTCCTTCACCTCACCCCACCACCCACATACTGGTAACCAGCAATGAATCCCCCTCCTTCCGTTTAGTATAGGTTATTTTCCTTAGTCTTTTACAGAAGTGGTCCTATGCAGTACTTCTCCTTTTGTGACTAATTTCACTCAACATAATGTCCTCAAGGTTCATCCATGTTATGAGGTGGCTTGCAGCCTCCTTGTTATTCTTCAAGGTAGCATAATATTCCATTGTGTGTATATAGCACAGTTTGTTTATCCATTCTTCAATTGATGGACACTTAGGCTACCCCCATCTTTTTGCTATTGTAAGTAGTGCTGCTATGAACATTAGTGTGCCTTTATCTACTCGTGTTATGGCTCATATTTCTTGTGGGTAAATACCAAGTAGAGGAATTGCTGGATCATAAATAAGGTATTTCTATTTCCCACCTTTTGATGAAGTGCCATATTGCTTTCCAGACAGATTGGACCATTTTGCAATCCCATCAGCAATGCAGGAGTGTCCCAGTCTCTTCCCATCCTCACCAGCATTTATTGTCTTATACTTTTTTTTACCTTTGCTGTTATTCCTGGTGTGAGATGATATCTCACTGTTGTTCTGATTTGCAACTCTCTAATGGCTAGTGACAACTCTCTAGCACTAATGGCTAATGACTCTCTAATGACTCATTAACAATATGCATTAGTGATATGCAGATGATACAACCTTGTTTGCAGAAAGTGAAGAGGACTTGAAACATTTACTGATGAAGATCAAAGAACACAGCCTTCAGTATGGATTGTATGTCAATGTCAAGAAAACAAAAATCCTCACCACTGGACCAATAAACAACATTCTTATCAATGGAGAAGAGATTGAA
>NW_006408676.1:36395-51846 GCF_000296735.1 Chrysochloris asiatica | reverse complement strand
GAGAGCAACTGTGTGCTGAAGAACTGAGGGGCACGGGGGAAGGATTGCATGGAGGGGATTGTAACCATGGCAATGAGACGATATACGATGGAATGAATGTAAAAGTAATATTCTCCCATGTAAACTATCACATAATTCACAATAAATCATTTAAAAAAATACTGAGATTAAAAAAGGAGAAGAAAAACAAGAAACAAAGGCACTGATTGGGAAAATCATGACACATTCCCTCTACCTAAGGACCTTCCCTACCTTGTCTCCTAGCCAACTCCTACCCCTCTCATGGGTCAACTCCAATACTTCTCCTCATTGAAACTTCCCATGCCTGCCTAGGGACACTTTGTGCCTTCTGTACTACTTCATCATTATCTCCTTGCAGGTTTTTCTCTCCTCTATACTTTCAGTTCTTTGATTGAAAAAATATATATATTTGGAGCAATACACATATATGGAGCGCTGGTGTGATGCTGTGGGTTAATGCACTGGAATGCAACGTCAGTTTGAACCACAAGGTCGGCAGTTCAAATGCCATAGCAAACCTGTAAAGGGTTTCTAAGGAGCAGCTGGTGTATTTGAACTGCCAACCTAGAAGTTCAAATCGATCTTTTGGTCCAAGGCGCTATCCCGCAGCACCGCACAGCTCCACACAAGGACTCTCTCTCTCTCTCTCTCTGTGTGTGTGTGTGTGTGTGTGTATACATTTAATCTTTGAATCTTCAGGTCATTACACACTATCTGGCCAATAGTCAGTACCCTTTAAAAATCCAATAGGTAATGAATGGATGATTAAAAGGGAGGGAGGAAGGGAAGACCCTGTGTTTTGAATTCTGATTTGGTTAAAGGCTTTCTTACCTAATTGAATGGTAGAATTGGCATCTCCATGCTGTTTTCTGGAATATACAAATTTGAAATACCAAAAAAGATTTCTGAAGATTTCAGACTTGGTATTTATATATAATTCCTCTGCTGGTTTGTTCTTATTTTAATTAATTTCATCTATCAAAGTTATCAGAATGAACCATACTATCTTTAGAATATTTACCCAATAGGAAAGGGAATACCTATCATGCACATTACATATGTTTTCATTTAATCCTCAGAACAATCCTCTAAGGTCAGTATTACTCACTTTATTTTATGGACAACAAAACTCAGACCAAGGATGTGAAAAAAAAAAAAAAAAATCACTGAAATTCTTCCTCACAAGAAATAGGAGAGCCTGGATTCACCCAGAAGCCAAACCCAGTGGTCCATACAATATTGATAAGGAAATTGCTCTAAAGAAAATCAAAGACATGTAATATACAGTGCAAAAGTGTGGGAAGAAAGAATAGCAACTGGTTCATGGTAAATTTGATCTGCCTTTACTACTTGGGCACTGGTCCATCTACAAGATCTACCTTGGTTCCATCAAGTATGAGTGAGCAACCATGTACACATTTTCACCCATGAGTCTACTTACCTAGCTCTCTGGAATGAGGCGTTCCATAATTTGAAAGCCCACCTGGGGTGGCCTGCTCAGGAGGCATGAAGGGACTGTGCTGCATATAAATAAACTCTTTCACTTAGCAGGAGGCAGGTAATTTCTTTTGTCCCTGCTGATGCATTATTGATTGTGATGAGTATCAGAGTAGGAGCTCATTCCAGGAGCCATTAAACAATAATTTCATCTCTAGTGGGTAATTGATTGTCAGGCGCCCACAGTGGCCAGTTGCGAAGTGTTGGTAACAGTGAATGTTTTTATTTGGGGCAAAGTTGAAGGGAAGATTGCATGATTTATTTATCAAATATCAAGCCCAGTTTTCAGGAAGAGGAAAGTGAGATATGAGGTTGACCTTTTCTGATGCCCAAGCAGGCAGTCTCATGAGGTCAGATTCCTGCTGCTCAGTGGTACAGTCATGTTAGGATGTTCTCCTCTGCTTACCCCCAGTAACCACTATTACTGATAGCTGCTGTCCCCACCCAGCTAAGAAATTCTAGGTACTTTATTCCCCCTTTAAGCCTATAAGCCCAAATTCAAACTTGGGCATATCTATACTCTTTGTTCAGAGAAGTGTAGGTCTTCTGGGCCTTTCAGTTTACACTTGGAATGCCCTACCCATTGCTTTCTACCTATCAATTTGCTACATATTCAGTTAGTACGAGATTCTGTCATCTGTCAGGAACCCTGAGCCACTTCAACCCCAGGTGAAAATTTAACTTATTCATCGCTATGCTATGGAATCTTTGATAATGTGTTCTGATCATTTCAGACTTCTCTCTTGATCACTTGTCAAGTCACTTGTTCAGTAACTCTTAGTGTTTTTTTGATTATAATATTTTTTATAAACTTTAATGAAAACTATAGAATTTATCCCTAGGGAAAAATGTACACATCCCAGCAGGTAAGTATAATATTGAGCATAATTTTAGACTGTTTATAAGTTAAGGAATCATTGTTGATTCCAACTCATGGTGACCTCATATATTTCAGAGTAGTAATGTGCTTCATGGGTTTTCAATGGCTGATTTTTTCAAAAGTAGATCTACAGTAGTTTCTTCCAAGGTTACTCTTTGTTGTTGTTGTTGAGAAGCACCGTCAAGTCAGTTCCCATTCATAACAACTCTGTGTACAGTTTCAGAGCAGTGGATAGTGGGTTTGAACTGCCAACTTTCTGGTTCAAACCAACTTTGCAGTCAAGGGCATTATCCTGCAGATTCAAGCCGATTAAGAGCTTAGTGCACTAACCACTTAGTGATTCCAACAGTGTTTATAATTCCATTGAAAACCTTCCAAGGGCCTTACATGAAGAATCCTTACCATTACTGAGTTGTCTAAGGCCAATAACCATCTGACTTGCCATTCTGTCTCTGAAAACAATGCGCTAGGTGGTACACAGTAGATGTTCAATGGACACTTGCTGAAAAGAGTTCAGATGTCAACTGAACAGTGTGAAGAGGCAGAGAGTGTAGGCTTTACTTCTAACCAGGTCCTCAATGGGCCTTTGGAAGGCAGACAGGAACCCCGCTCACTTCAGGCCCCTAGCACCACCCTTGCCAGAGGACAGACGGTCAACCTGACCTAGGCTCCTCTGGGGTCTCAGAGTTACTTCCACCCTGGCCTTTCTATCTTCTTCCCTTGATCTGCTATCTCCTCCAGGAACTCTGTGCCTAACAAATCCTTAAACAAAATTTATTATTGGCCCTTCTCCCTGGGGTCTCCCTTCCTGTGGGCTCCAGGTCCACCCAGGGTGAGAGAGATGTATATGTGTGCCTCTGGGAGCATGGGGCCAGGCCCTGCCAAGCTTGACACCCAGGCCCAGCTTCCCCTCCCTATGAGGCCAGCACCTGCTGAGTGGTGTCCCTTACTTGTAAGTGGTGTCCAAGTAAGTGCTGGGTCCCAGTGCTTACCCTGCCTCTCCTAGCTCCTCTTGGCCTCCTGCTTTCTGCACCAGAGCTTATCTCGCTGCCCAGCCACCTTCTCCTGGGTCTTGCGCTCCTTCTTGGCAACTGCTCTCTGATCCTTCAACTTCCCTTTACTAGTGCTCTGTCATCTCAGCAACACACTGTTCTAGGATGAGGCTGTGCAGCCACCGGCCCACCTACTAACTGGCTAAGTGGTGTACAGCTAAGGGGAGGGGTTCATCCAGACACTTAGCTGAAGACTGAGATAGTGTGTAATAGGGGTAGAAGCACTTAGCCTCTTGTTGGGGGCCACTTGGGATCTTGGAACTGCTACTAGGGGGTGTAGAGTCTTCACTGAGGCTGGGCTCATGCTAAACTGACTTCTTGGGGCTGAAGCCCTCATGTTTGAGGGAGCAGGTCCTCAAGAACTAAGTAGTGATATCTGTAGCTGAGTAGATAAAAGATGTGGTTTTGGCTACCTTCTGACACCTAGATAATGTGAAGTTAAAGAATCAGAAAATTAAGGCTTGAGTGTTAGCACTATACAGAACAGCTCTGTAGAATTCAAATGAAAACTTCTGACCAGCTTGATGGTGAAATGATGATCAAAGACTTGACAAACTCTCTATGCCTCACTTTGCTGGCTTTTAGAATCAGGGTAGTTAGGAAAACAAGTCTTGGACACAATGAGCCTATTCTTAATAAAATAAACAAAGGTAATTGTCATGATTAATGTAATTCATGAGCTTTCCTTTTTGCTAGCTCTCAAAAATGACTCCATGTTTTCCTTGAAACAAGTGTTAGAGCATGAACACTTCTCAGTTTGCAGCTTTAAATGTATCAATTCCCAAAGACTAGAGCTGCTGTAGGAAAGGTTATATAATATCATGGCTGACAATGCAGACTCTGAAATCAGTGCCTAGATTCAAACATTGGCCCTAACATTTACCAAATACTTCATCATGGGAAAGTTACTAAACCTCTGTAAGTTTCAGTTTCCTTGACTAATAACAAATCGTCACAACTACTACCTAGGGCTGTTTGGGACAGATACGTGACAATACATGTAAAAGGATTAGAACACATTGTTAAGTGCCAATGAGTCAGTTCTGACCCATAGCCACCCTGTATAAGGTTTTCAAGGAGCAGCTGGTGAGCTAGCAGTTCAAATGGCTTTGCAGTCTGGGGCATTAACCCACAGCACCACACCAGGATTCCATATAAAGGGCTTGGAACACATTTGTTGTTGTTATTTGCTGTCGAGTGGATTCCAACACATAACGACCCTGTATAGGGTTTCTAAGGAGCAGCTGGTGAGCTTGAACCGCCGACCTTGCAGTTTTAACGGCTCTGCAGTCTGGCGCATTAACACACAGCACCACACCAGGACTCCAGAGCTCCTATGTTGTTGTTGTTGTTAAGTGCCATCGAGTCGGGTCCGACCCATAGCGACCCTGTACAGGGTTTCCGAGGGTGTAAATCTTTACGGGAGTAGAAAGCCTCATCTTTCTCCCGCGGAGCAGCTGGTAGTTTCGAACCGCTGACCTTAAGGTTCGCAGCCCGATTCATAACCACTACGCTACCAGAGCTCCTCCAGAGCTCCTATAGCATTCATTAAATGGTATTCATTACAATTACTACAGGAAGTTTTATGAACAGGTGTTGCTATAGCAGTGACATGTTTTCTGAGTATGTGTGTGCAGATGAAAGACTTACTTTATTTTTAAGAATGCATTTTAGTTCACAGATCCAGTGGAGTATCAGTTCAAGTATAAGGTCACATTGTTCTCCAAAAAAAAAAAAAAAAAAAAACTTCTCCAACAAATTTCAACCTTCAAAATCAGTCTCAAACCATCACCTATTGAACTTCCTTGAAAGCTCTATATAGGAATGTTGTTTTCTTTTCAGCTCCTGATACACTTGTTGTATGACTTCCTTCTTTGGATATTTAGTCATCTACCATTTAACATTTATGGAATGTTTTGTAAGTTAGATTTCTCAAAGACTGAACAATCCTTCAGAGCGTTAAGTATATCTGATCTTATCAGGACTCTTCTAGTACTTACCAGGATCCCTTCATGCTACCTGCAAGCTCTGGAAAGAACAGTGAACCTTCAATCAAAAGACCTGGTTTAAATGATTTCCTTTGTTGATCTGTGGCCTTGGACAAGTCACATGTGCCAGAAGCTAAAAGTTTTCCCAAGCAATGCTCATTTTTCACTTCTTCTCCCATAGTAAAAGTTCTGTTTTATGTTGAACATGGCCATTTGGAATATAAACACTATTTTCCTGTGTCTTCTGAAGGTATACATGGCCAAAGTACCCAATATCAGCCAAGTGTCTGACAGTGACAGTGGTGTAAAATTGTAAATCATGATATTGATCTGTATCTCCATCCTGCTGGACTTTTATCTAGCGACCATTGCATCCATGTTAATAAGGACCATACCAAGTGATGGTAGGCTAGTGATCCTGAACCCATGTGTCATTCTCCTGACTACTTCCAAACTATATTCAAAATGTGAAAGAAATGAAAATGTCCAGCTTCTTTATAATAACTGTTATTTGGGGGTTTCTGTTACTTGCAGCCTAACTCTAAAACTAATTCTTAAATGCTCTTAAGTTTCTCAAAACTACAACGCATAATAATTTGTAGCTGCCTCACAGGGTATCTAGGATATTAAATCGAACAATATATGTAAAAATTATTGGTTACCATATAAAGCCATAAGTCAGTAAGCTCAGTCAACAGCAATTGACAACAATCTACCAAAATGCAGTTGATTTTATTGTCCTCCTTAGTCAACTACACCCCATTCTCTGTCATTTTGACATATTTCATTTAAATAGGACATTGCCTAAGACCCTGGTCTTTCCATCTCTGGTCAAGGAGATCTTCGTCATTTAACCTCATGCCAATTATAAGCAGAGCAATTAGAGCCAGGGCAGTCAGGGTCCCACTTTATTTCCAGTGGTTTTGAGAACCTTTTTGGGGGTGAGGGTTCAAACATCTAAATATGGCCTATGGCAGTGAAGCTTAATGGAATATATCTTGACATTCTGTGTTTCTGAGTCCTTTCTAAGCACATTTTCTATTACAAATGAAACACTAAATGTCTCCTGAAATCCAACGTTAGTAATACTGCAAATCACAAGGTCAGCAGTTCAAACCCACCAGCTGCTCCTTGGAAACCCTGTACAGGGTCGCTATGAGTCAGAACCAACTTGATGGCATTAACAACCACAATTGTTTGTTAACATTGGAAAGCGTTTAGCAGTATAATATTATTTTTAATGACATTGTGAACTTAAAACTTGGTTTTTCTTTGGGTTTTGCTCTTCCTTCAATGTGACTCAAAGGTAACTAGCTGAGCACTCTACTAAAAGACAGTTTTTGATTATCTATTTGTAGTTTAGTTTTATCAATTAATCCTGGGTGCAAACCATTCTTAAAGGCAAGGCATTAAAATTCCATGGAACAAGAGAATGTGAGAGACCTGTTTATTACTTTTTAACAATTATTGTTAGCTTGAGGGCCAGAATAGGTGAGCCATTCTCCAAAGGCCACACAGCAACTCCTAGTCCTTTCAACATCATCACTATATAATGGTTGATTAGCAATAGGGATGGCTTCTTTTTCTTGGAAGTGCCTTCAAGTCAGTTCCAACTCATAGTGATGCTACACAGGGTTTCTAAGGAGTAGCTGATGGGTTTGAACCACCAATCTTTCAGTTACCAATCCAATGTTCATTTTACAGTGCCACACCAGAACTCGTGGGAGTAGCTTAGGATCTTTGAAATCCATGATAATCTTTACAGTGTTATCCAAAGAGTTTCCAGTCTGTAAAGAGTATACTTACAGGGCTGTTTGTAAGAACTAGATGAAATTGTGCATTTGAGCACCTCAATCTAGTGTGAGATACACTAAAATGTTTAGCAAAAATATCAATGATGGCAGACCTATGGTAAGATGCTTTACCTTTTCTGCATAGTTTCTTAGATCTACTAAATCCTACAGCTTTTCTCTTATGAGACCTACCAATTAATTAATGCAGTATGCAAACTTTCTTTTAGCTCATACTACATCTCAAAATAAAATAATAATGTATTTTTATATATTTAATATATATGATAATATATTATTTTTATTAATAGTATTTTTAGAGATATAGTATATTATCTCTGTATCTACTATATGTATTATACATACTATCTCAGAAGGGTCCTGGTATGGTGCTGTAGGATGAGTACTGGACTGTTAATCACAAGGTCAGTGCTAAAAAGCCGTCAGCCACACCTCAGAAAACTTAAACAGGGTTTGAGTTGGAACCGACTCGATAACATTTATCAACTTAATAACAACAATATCACAGATGCTAAGATATACCAGAAATCGTCTCTACCTGGTGTTCACTGACATGTTAACATAAACACCATATATATGAAGTCATTTAAATAAAGGTTCTAGGTTATGGTTGGTGTTCTTTTGTTTTTAAATAGCATCTCAATTCTGACACCATCTATTAAAAGGAAAAGTGACCTCAATCATGTCTCCCACAGGACTTTCTACTCAAGTGGGATGATAATTCACTACAGTGACCACCAGTCACCAAACTAACAGTTATGGAGTTTTATTAGGAAGGCTAACAGGCTACAATGCAGCCTCAGCTAATGCTCAGACCACAGTTCTTCCAGTCAAGACAGTCTGTTCTCACCCATGCCCACATTTACAATTTAATACCACTCTACCATGAGCTTCAGCTTGAACCACTCCGTGGGTCAGTGACTCTTGTGCTCTAATTAAGTGCTCCAATTAAATGCTTGAAGGCACCCAACTCTGCAATAAGCCTCCTGCCCAAAGTCACTCAGCTTTACTTACTCCTCGTGCTGGAATGTCCACTGTTTTGGACTCTGCTCTTGGTTCTACTGCTGCTGCTCCTCCAATGCCAAAGCTCTATCTCCTGGGTTGAGGAGATTCAATGTACAGACAGGGATCTCAGTGTTCAAAGGCCACATCCACTTCCTGGCTCTTCTTCCTTGAAAGTAGTGAGATTCCCACCTCAGACTCCTGAGATGACTTATTTGAAACCACTGCTATAGTTTCAAGTTTTTATAATTGCAATTAGCTGTTAACATCCACAGCTGAATCATGTAACCCTATCAGTATCTTACTCAGACCCACCAGGAAAATATTTGCTGTGGGGAGTTATAAAGTCTAAAAATAGATACCATATGAACAAGAGCCAATGATACTCAGAGACGAAGTCCAAAGTGCATTGAAAGAAGTGGCAAAGAACAAGGCAGCAGGAATTGATGGAATAAAAATTGAAATCTTTCAGGAAAGTGAGGCAGCACAGGAGGCGCTCACTCATCTCTGCCAGGAAATTTGGAAGACAACTGTCTGGCCGACTGATTGGAAGAGATCAATGTTTGTGCCCATTCCAAAGAGAGGTGACCCAACGGAATGCGGAAATCATCGGACAATCTCTTTGATATCTCAAGCGAGCAAAGTTTTGCTAAAAGTAATACAGAAACGGCTACAATCATACATTGACAGAGAACTTCCAGAGGTTCAAGCTGGATTCAGAAGAGGCAGTGGAACGAGAGATATCATTGCTGATGTCCGATGGATCTTGGCTGAAAGCAGAGAATATCAGAAGGATGTTTACCTGTGCTTTATTGACTACGCAAAGGCTTTCGATTGTGTGGATCATGACAAGCTATGGACAACATTGAGAAGTATGAGTATTCCAGAACACTTAATTGTACTTCTAAGAAATCTGTACCTAGACCAAGAAGCAGTTGTTCGAACAGAACATGGGAACACTGAATGTTTTAAAATTGGGAAAGGTGTGAGACAGGGTTGTATTCTTTCACCATACTTATTCAACCTGTATGCTGAGCAAATAATACGAGAGGCTGGGTTCTATGAAGAAAAACGTGGCATCAGGATTGGAGGAAGACTCATTAACAACCTGCGATATGCAGATGATACAACCTTGATCGCTGAAAGTGAAGAGGACTTGAAACATTTACTTATGAAGATTAAAGAGCACAGCCTTCGATATGGATTGTGTCTCAATGTCAAGAAAACAAAAATCCTCACCACTGGACCAATAAACAACATTCTTATCAATGGAGAAAAGATTGAAGTTGTCAAGGACTTCATTCTTCTTGAATCAACTATCAACACTCGCGGAAGTAGCAGTCAAGAGATCAGACGACGTATTGCACTGGGCAAATCTGCTGCACAAGAACTTTTTAAAGTATTGAAGAGCAGAAATGTCAGCTTGAGGACTAGGGTGCGCCTGACCCAGGCCATTGTGTTTTCAATAGCCTCATATGGATGCGAAAGCTGGACAGTGAATAAGGAGGATCGTAGAAGAATTGATGCCTTTGAGTTGTGGTGTTGGAAGAGAATACTGAGGGTGCCATGGACTGCCAAAAGAACCAATAGATCTGTTTTGGAAGAAGTGCAGCCAGAGTGCTCCTTGGAGGCCAGGATGGCTAAGCTTCGTCTCTCCTACTTTGGACATGTAGTCCGGAGGAAACAATCATTGGAGAAGGATGTCATGCTGGGTAGGGTGGAGGGTCAGAGAAAAAGAGGAAGACCCCCAACGAGATGGATTGGCCAGGTGGCATCATTGATGGACTCAGGGGTGGCAGCAGTGGTGAGGTTGGCCCAGGATCGAGCATTGTTTCGTTCTGCTGTGCATGGGGTCGCTATGAGTCGGTTCTGACTCGATGGCACCTGACAACAACAACAACAATTAAATAATTCACTACACCACAAGTTCCCTTTGCTCTGGACAATATAATGAGAGTAGAGTGACTCATCTCCCCTCCTTATCTTGGATATGTGAGACAAAGTTTGAGAAGTAAGATACTTGATCAGCCAGGCCCTTGTTACAAACACTGTCTACATAATGATGCAAACAGGAAACACACTTGATGTTTTAAGGCACAGTCACTGTGAATTTGTTATAATAGTATGACATGATTACAATGGCAATGTAAGATTTCTTCATTTTCCTCAATACTAACTACAATTTGAAGCCCATTCTTCCCTACATATCATGCCACCCACAAATTATTTTTCCTTCTAACATTCTAAGATTGATCAGAATGAAGGCGCTCTTCTCTCATACTCAATGTATGACCTTTGGACTAACAAATGACTCTTTAATGAAGGGCAGAAAAGCATTCTCAAACTTCTTCCTTGACTCTTCCCCATACATTGCCTCTTGGCCTCTGCCTAAACTCACAATAAATGTAGCAATTGTGTCTTAATAAAGAAAATTGATTTACCTTTTCAGCATTTTAACAAATGGCAGTACACACAGATCTCTAAAGATTTATGCCCACAATTTGCAAAATTATTTTTCTATCGATCAGCACAGGTTTGTTTTTAGCAAGTTCAGTCAATTAAGTAATAACATTCAGGTGGGTAAATTAGTTAAGCCAATGAAGTCCCTAGAGAAGCAGACTCCTGCTGTATTCTGTGACTGAGGGATGGTAGACATGAGAACAAAAGGTCTGATACTGTGTTGAGCTGTCAGAAAAGGTGTGGGACAGTCTAGGAAGAAAGTAAAATGGGAGATAGGAAGTGGGAAAGGTGAGCTCAGAGTTGCAAGCTGTTTGAAATAAAAATGCCAAGATGGTGGTGGCTCTGACAATTCCTTACCACACAATAGATATCTGTCTGGGTCTTCAGGTATCTGAGAAGAGAAAGGGGAATATTGAGGGTGGGGTAAGCATCTGATAGCCACACCTGGGTCAACCCTACAGCCCAAGAGTAACTAAAGCATGTGTTCCTGGTTGTTAAGTGCCATCGAGTCAGTTCTGACTTATAACAACCACATATAAGGTTTCCAAGGAGTGGCTGGTGAGCTTGAACCACAGACTTGCAGTTCAAACTGATCTTACAGTCCAGAGCATTAACCTTTAGTCATCCATATTTCCCCTTGTCCTGGTTTTTGTAACATAGTGGTTACGAATCGGGCTGTGAGCCCCATAGTTCAAAACTACCAGCTGTTCCATGGGAGAACGATGAGACTTTCTGCTCCCAGAAAGATTTACAGCCTGGAAACCCTGTACAGGGTTGCTATGAGTCAGAGCCGACTCCATGGCACATAACAACACAACAACCTCTAAAAAGGCTACATTTTAGAAAAAGAGCCCAGAAGGACAAGCACCAAACATTAGTACTGCTTACCTGGGCTGAAGAATGAAGCTGATTTCCATTTCCAAAAGACTTACCACTATTTTCTAATTATTTAATGGTAATCTTGTGCACCCTGCCTAATAAATAAAATGAAAAGTTTGAAAAAAAATCTCACCCTTTGAATGGTTCCTAGCTTAGTAGGAATCATAATCACATAGGATGTGCCCAAGGCCCTGTACACCGTCAAACTTGCCAACAGCACCTTGGTGATTGCCAAACAGTTTTTCTCTTGTTCATGCTTCAATCACCTTCTGTGTGAGGCTCTAAGATGGTACCTCAATCTAGCTTCTGGAATCTAGGAGTTGTTAAGTGTTATCAAATAGGTTCCATGTGCTTCAAGCCCTCTTCAGGAAGCAAAGCTGTATCATCTGTATATTGAAGGTCATTAATGAGTCTGTTCAATTCTGATGTCATATTCTTTTTCGTATAGTCAACTTCTTGAATTATTTGCTCAGTATACAGATTGAATATGTATGTGCTAAATACAACCCTGACACATACTCTTCTAGTTTTCAAACCATTCAGTAGCCCTTGTTCTATTCAAATGACCATCTATGTACAGGTTCTGCATGAGCATAATGAAGTGGTCTGGATTTCCCATTTTTTGCAAAGTTATCCATAGTTAGTTATGATCCACAAAATTGGATGCCTTTAATACTTAATGAAACACAAGTAAACATTTTTTCTGGTAGTCTCTGCTTTCAGCCAGATCCATCTGATGTCACGAGTGATATTAATCATTCCACATCTTCTTTTGAATGCAGCTTTAGTCTCTGGAACTTTCCTGCTGATCTACTGCTATAAACATGTAAAAAATTATCTTCAGCAAAGTTTTATTTGTATATGATATTAATAATATTATCTGAAAATTTCTGCATTCTGTAGGACTACATCCTCTGGAATTAGTACAAATATGGATCTTAAAGCCTGGCTATGGTTTTTGCTGTTAAGTGCTGTTGAGTTGGTTTTCACTCACAGTGACCCTGTGTAGAGTTTTCAAGAAGCATCTGGTGAGTTTGAACCTCCAACCTTGTCATAACAGTCTAGTGATTATGTAAGATAATGCTGCATCAAACTAGATAGGGAACAGCTATTCTATATGTTCAGAAGAATGATCTCCTAACAGGGGCTGTTACTATCAGTCAAGGCAGAAAACCAGAGTCTTGTAAACTTTCAAACCAGTCACCAAAAAGATACTAGGTTGCAGATGTTCTATTGCTTGTTCTGTATATATTTACTTTTCTGCTCTTTGAACAGAGATCCCCCTCCGTTTGTCAGGTAAAAGACAAAGTACCTGAGAGCATCATTTTTCTTCAGTGGAAAGGCTTCATTCTCTTCTGAGCAAATACAAACACAGAATGTAACTTTTTGTGTCTCTGTATAGTTACTTGTGTGGTTCAGTGATATTTGTTCTTTCAATCATCCAACAAGTATTTTATGTACTCATTCAACAAATATTTATCTGAAGAAATTATTAACAATTGCCTATTTGCTATGTGTTTATTGCTGAAACTCTCCAAATGGCTCCCCATCTGACTCAGAGGAAAAAGCACCCCATTTAATTCAGAGGAAAAGCCAAAGTCCACATCACTGTCCCTCAGATTCTTGTGACCTGAATATCTGTGACTTTGAGATAATTTACCACCTCATTTTCACTCATTCCGTCCTAGCTACCATTCTCAAGTGCTACAAATATATTTCTACTTTGCATCTGCTTACTTTTGTTTTCTCCCAAATGCCAACATAGAAGACAAATACCAATCACATATCATCCTGATAGCCATGTCTTGCTCTTACAATTCCTTCACACCTCTGCTAAAGGAGGAGGATCAAAGATAGTATGCCAGGCAGATACACTATCCAGACCGTCTATTACAAAGATTTAAATTCCAAGTGAAATAGATACAGTGAAAATCCTAGAACCCAGAAATGCAAAGGAAAGGATGAAGAAATAGTTCAAATACTTAAGAGAGGAAGAAATTAAATGCAAAAATTAGCAAGATCCATAACTTCCAGTTTGGGCAATAGCAGTGAAAACCAGGTAGGGGACTCTCCGTTGTGAAGGGACTGGGATCCCACTAAGGAAGCACTCATAAAACAACTCCAGAACTCTGGATCTACCATAAGATCCAAGATATCAGTTTCCCATACTCACAAGTGAAAAAAACATGGTAATAAGGAAAATACTGCGAGTTAGGAATCTGGAGATGGGACTTCCTCAGCAGTCACACTGCCCTGGCAGTTTAGGGGGCAGGGCTATAGCTAGTCCCACTCAGAAAACCAATGCTAAAAGCAGTGCACAGACATTTGAAAAAAAAAAAAAAAAAAAAAAAAGAGGCACAGGAGACTACACAGTTATCCCCTTTTTCCCTGTCCCATCTTCATTGCTTAGCCCAGACAACATCAGGCGGGACAGTTTTCCCACAGTACAAAGAGAGGGAGCTTGGTGGTGACTTATGATGTCACCCACAGGGACACAGCCCTAAAATTTTCTATGGTGGGACCATTGGCAGCTGTGCACCTTGGAGTCAGTTCTGACTCCAGGCAACTGTGTGTGATCTTTCCAGGGCTTTAGGTCTGTGCGGAAGCGGAGGGTCTTAACTTTCTCCTGCGGTGTGGCTGGTGGTTTCAAGCTGCTGACCTTGTGGTTCTGTGCTACCTGAACTCCCTGCTCAGGACCCTTACAAAGCAATCTGTAAAACATAAAAGGACTCAACCATCCCGAGATGCGCTGTGTGCATGCAGATATCTAACTGACCTTCAGAGACAAAAATAGTGGAAAATATTTCTCCTATTAACTGCTCAATATCTACCTGTGCACCTCTACCATAATGACTGAGGAGGGGCCTGAGAGAATGGACACACTCACCCACTGCTGGAGATTTCTACGGTGCACACACACTGTCTGTGTAGCTTGGGACAGTTCAGTTAACCACAGCTTCATTTCTGTTTCAAAGTGGTAGTTTTTGTCACTGCATTTATATTACTTCTGCTTTTGGTCCTTTTGATCACACATCTTTCCTGAAGGTAGGAGCTTTTTCTCCCAATGTTACCCAAGAAGAGATAGTTATCATGGTCATATAGCCAAGCTATAAGCATGCCCCATAATATTCCACCACTGACACAAGAGCCAACAATACCTGCTAAGCATTACATGTGAAAAGGGAAGCCTACCTCCCTATCATATTTACCAGGAGACACCCAGTAAGCTTAACAACAAACAACAAACATTCACGTAAGCTTGAAAAAAATCCACCACACATAACTATTGGAAATGACGAACAAAAAACAACAAATGATATCAAAACATGTCCAAAAACTGAAGAGAGTAGCTGAGACAAATGAGCTGGAGACAAAGGCTTTCTAGAAGAGGAAGAGCAGATTTTTGATATGCCTGAGAAAGAATTCAGAAGAATGATATGAAAACACATTAACACAACATCTTCAACAATTAGAAGCAGACAATCAGAGGGAAGCTACAGTCACCAAAAGAAAAGAGACAATAAAGATAAGAGCAGAAATAAGCGAGATGGAAAACTGAAAAACTATAGAAAGAATCAACAGGACAAGAAGCTGGTTCTTTGAAAGGATTAATAAAATTGGTAAAATATTGGCAAAACTAACAAAAGAAAAGAGGGAGAGGACACAAATAACTCACATTAGAAACCACATGGGCTATGTCACAATGGAACCAAACAAAATTAAAAGGATAATAACTGAATACTATGAAGAGTTGTACTCCAACAAATTAGAAAACTTAGATGAGATGGATATATTTCTAGAAAAACATGACCTACCCTAACTTACTCAGAATGAAGTAGAAAACTTGAACAAACCCATTAC
>NW_006408676.1:5312-5886 GCF_000296735.1 Chrysochloris asiatica | reverse complement strand
TGGCCCAGGATCTAGCATTGTTTCGTTCTGCTGTGCATGGGGTCGCTATGAGTCGGTTCCGACTCGATGGCACCTGACAACAACAACAACAACAATGTATTCCAAAAAAGTTGAAAATCTAGAAGAAATGAATAAATTTCTAGAGGCACACTACCTAGAAAAACTAACACAGACTGAAACAGAAAACTTGAGCAGACCTAAAATAAAGGAAGAAATTGATAAGGTCATTTAAAAAGTCTGAACCCACACAGATTTATTAATGAATTCTATTAAACATTCATAGAAGAGCTGACACCAATTTTACTTACACTATTCCAGAACTTTGTGTTTGTTGTTTCCAGAGCACAGAAGATGGAAAACTCCTAAATTCATCTTTTGAAGTGAACATAAACTTGATACCAAAACCTGACAAATACATCAATAAAAAAAGGAAATTGTAGACCAAAATCCCTAATGAATATAGAGCAAAAATTCTCATAAAGATCTAGAATACAGAAACATATCAAGAAAATAATGTCATTGCCAAGTAGAATTGATCCCAAGTATGCAAGGACAGTTCAATATTAGGAAAAAA
>NW_006408676.1:1576-2607 GCF_000296735.1 Chrysochloris asiatica | reverse complement strand
ACCCCAACATAAAAGGATGCACTAATCTCAAGAATTATGCTGTGCACATGCAGATACCTAACTAACCTTCAGAGACAAAATAGTAGACAATCTTTCTCCCATTAACATCTCAATATTTATCTGCGCATCTCTACAGTGGTGACTGGAGGAGGGGCCTGAGTGAGCAGACACCCCCACCCACTGCTGGAGGCTTCTACGGTGCACACACACTGCCTGTGTAGCAAGGTGACTGGCCAGTCGGCCACAGTTTTATTTTTGTTTCAAAGTGCTGGTTTTTGTCTCTGCTTTTATATTGCTTCTGCTTTTGTCCCTTTTGATCACATATTTTTACTGGAGGTTGGAGCTTTATCTCCCTAAGTAACCCAGGAAGAGAGCAATTGTGGCTATATAGCCAAGCTACAAGTATATTTCATAATATTCCACCATCGAGACAAGAGCCAATAACAGCTGCTAAGCATTACATGCGAAAAGGGAAACCAATCTTCTGATCATATCCACCAGGAGACACCCAGTAACCTTAATAACATAGCACCAAACATCCATTTAAGCATTAAAAACCCACATAACTACTGGAAATGACAAAAAAAAAAAAAAAAAAAAAAAAAAAAAAACCTGAAACAAAAAATCTCAAAACATGTCCAAAACCAGAAAAAAGTAACAGCCAAATGAGCTAGAGGCAGACAAAGGCTCTCCAGAAGAGGAAGAGCAGGTTTGGGATTTGCCTGAAAAGGAATTCAGAAGAATGACATGGAAACAAATTCAAATGTTCCGAAAAGGGGTGGAGGAAAACAAGGAAGAAGTCAGGAAAGTACTACAAGAGCAATCTAACAAGTTCGCTACAGCACTGGAAACAATTCAAAACCTGCAAAAAGAGATCCAGATGATGAATAATAAAATATCAAAAATGGACAATACACTGAAAGGGGAAAGGAACAGAACTGAAGAGATGGAAGCCAGAACCAGTGAGCTTGAAGACAAATCTCTCAATACTGCTAAAACAGAAGAACAAGCTGAAATAAGGATTAAAAAAT
>NW_006408676.1:0-526 GCF_000296735.1 Chrysochloris asiatica | reverse complement strand
AGGTAAACTCAAGGAAAGTTAATACTTCACAAATTACCATGAAAATGAACTTCAAAGCAGAACAGGTAAACATGAAAACTAAGAAAAACTGACAAGAAATAGCTCAAACAACACAAACTCAGCACAAGAAGGCATGTAGAACAAAGGAACGAACAGCACTACCAAAAATTTAACATAATGGCAGCAATGAATTCATACCTATTGATAATTATATTGAATGTTAATGCATTGAATGCACCACTGAAGAGACAGAGAGTGACAGAATGGAAAAGAAAACAAAACTCTTCAATAGGCTGCCTGCAAGAGACACATCTTACACACAAAGACAAAAACAGAAAGGTATAGGATGGAAAAAATATATATCAAGCAAAATACAACAATAAACAAGCAGGAATCACAATACTAATCTCTGATAAAGTAAACTTTAAGACAAAAACCAGCATAAGTGATCAAGAAGGACACTATCTCATCATCAAAGGGTCAATTGAGCAAGACAACATAACCATAATAAATATTTACGCTCCCA
>NW_006408675.1:8030282-8031856 GCF_000296735.1 Chrysochloris asiatica | reverse complement strand
TTATTAATGTTTTTTTAAAAATTTGTTTTAAAAATATTATTTTTGTTCTTTTCATCTTTTCAGAAAAATTGCTCCTAATTTTATCTGAGAAGCTAAAAATACGTTAAACGCATACCTGGAGATAATTATAAAATTAGTTGGTTCTATGAATCACACACAAAAAGCCAGTTTTAGTCAGGATTTCAAATCAAAATTAAATGGTTAAAAATGGGCCGTGGAGTCCTGGTGTGGTGTTGTAGGACAAGCACTGAAGAAAGATCATGGTTCAAACCCACCATCTGCTCTTTGGAAACCCTATACAGGGATGCTATGAATTGGAACTAACTCAATGGCACTTAACAACTATGACAACCTGCATTGTATGCCTTGCTCACGATGGCGGCCAATCACATTCTGACACATATTCAAAGAGGACAGGTTGGCTGCCATCTATGATTGGGGCTCTGCTGACTCTTGTTGCTGTTGTTTTTAAGTGCAGTTTAATGTATATCAACTCACAGTGACCCTGTATAGGTAACCCTGTAAGGTTGTATATCTTTGTGGGAGCACAAAGCTTCATCTTTCTCCCAGAGAGTAGGAGAGGTTCCAACCACCAATGCAGGACAGTGTTCACACTGAGCTACTGCACTCCCTGACTCTTATCTACTAGGACAAAATCTGATGCACACGGAATTTGGTTGCTATGAAATGAATTTGCTGTCCTTGTTTCCATCAGCCACTACTGCACAACTCTGAACTGGTATAAAGCCCTATTTTTACTGCTGGAATTTGTTGTTGTTAAATGCCGCGGAGTTAGTTCCAACTCATAGTGATGCTACATAGGGTTTCCGAGGGCGGCTGGTATGTTTGACCTGTTGACCTTGGGGTTCACAATCCAGTGCTAATAAATTTATAAGTTAAGTTAGGATGCATACTTAGAAAAAAAAATTTAGATGACCCCAGTAATTCTAATTTTAATCACTGTAAATCTGTATGATAACTATGTTAACTGGTTAGACCATAGATTAAAGTGCTTGCATGCTTAAAATTACATTTCAGAGCATTTTATCTCTGTCTTATATTTGATTTTTACTGAGTTAGAAAACCAAAAGGGAAGAACACATTAGCATTTCTCAAACTGAAAGAACTGAAAGAACAAATCAAGTCTAAAGAGGCAATAATGAAAGATGCTATGGGGAAAAAAAAATTGAATCAGGGAGGAAGCATAAAAAAAGATGGAATGAATATGCGGAGTTATTGTATCAAATAGAAGTGGGCAACATGCAACCAATTCAGGGGCTAGAATAGGATCAAGAACCTCTGGTATTGAGTGAAGAAGTTGGGTCACAGTGAAGGCACTGGTGAAAAACAAGGCTCAAGGAATTTATGAAACAATAACTGTGATACTTCAACAAACAGAAACAACAATGGAAGTACTCACTCATCTAAATTAAGAAATTTGGAAGACAGCAACCTGGACTGAAAGAGATCTGTATTCGGAAGAAAGCAATTGACTAGAAGAGATCTATGTATCTGTACCCATTCCAAAGAAAGGTGATCAAATATAATGAGAAAATATAATTAATGTCACATGC
>NW_006408675.1:8028435-8029377 GCF_000296735.1 Chrysochloris asiatica | reverse complement strand
CAAAGACATCATCTTGATGACTAAAGGTTCACCTGACTCAAGAAGTTGGTCTTTTCAATTACTTCAAATGCATATGAAAACTTGACAATGAAAAAGGAAGATAGAAGAAGACTTATGAATTCAAATTGTTAAGTTGGTAAAGAATACTGAATACCAATACCATGGAATGCCAGAACAAACAGATCAATCCTGGCGGAAGCACAGATAGAATGTTCCTCAGAAGCAAGGAAGGCAAAACTTCATCTCACTTACTCTTCAGAAGCAGGAATGCCAAGACTTCATCCCTCTTACTTTGGACATGCCATCATGAGTGACCAATCACTGAAAAAGGGTATCATGCTTGCTAAAGTAGAGTGTTAGTGAAAAAGAGGGTGACCCTCAATGAGATGGGTTGACATAATGGCTGTAACTATGCACTCAAACATAAGAGTGATTTTGAGAAAGGAGAAATACTGCATAGGACCACTATTGTAAAAGACTAAGAAAAAGAACCCATACTAAAGGGGGTGGAATTCTGTGCTGGTTACCAGGATGTGAAGGGTGGGGTGAGGGGGTAGGGGAAGGTGGAGCACATAGCAGGGAATAGACACAGGATAGTTAGGGTGCTGGGGAGGGGGTAATGTAGAAGACGGGGGAGGGGAATGGAAGAACAAGGCAGATGGGAAAACAATTAGGCAGGTTTGCATGGGCTAAATGGGACAAAGGTAAAGAATGATGTATGCACAACCTTGGAACAACAGGGATCTGGGATACAGGGACTGAGACATGGTTGGAATGGGGAAAAGGGAAGAAATAATGTTAAGATGCTTGGCTGTCTTTTGAATCTTGGTTTCCCGGGCATACCATTATAAAATAGACACTTGAGGGGGAGAGAAAGGAATAGCCAGAAATATCACCATAGAAAGCTTGTTAGTCCATCTTTGGCCTATAACTGATTGGAAT
>NW_006408675.1:8024668-8025622 GCF_000296735.1 Chrysochloris asiatica | reverse complement strand
TGAGAGTGTCATTTTTAAACCATGGCAACTCAAAGACTTGCCTCTGAACCTTAATATTATCTGTTGAAAAATGTCAGAGAAAAGAAAAGAACCCCAAAAGTCATATAATTAAATAAAAACACATTTATATAAGCACAAAACATCATACATGAAGAAAGAAAAAAGCCGTTGAGAAGACAAAAAAGAAGGAAAAAGTCAAAATGGATGTCAGAAGAGACACTGAAACTTGCTCTCCAGCGTAGAGATGCTAAAGCAAATGGAAGAAATGAGGAGGTTCAAGAGCTGAAGAGAAAATTTCAAACGTCAGCACGAGAAGATAAAGCCAAGTATTACAATAAAATGTGCAAAGATCCGGAATCAGAAAACCAAAAAGCAAGAACACGCTCAGCATTTCTCAAACTGGGGGAACTGAAGAAAAAATTCAAGCCTCGACTTTCATTATTGAAAGATTCTCTGGGTAAATTATTGAATGACGCAGAAAGCATCAAGAGAAGACGGAAGGAATCCACAGAGTCACTGTATCAAAAGTAAATGGTTAATGTTCAACCATTTTAAGAGGTAGCATATGATCAAGAGCCAATGATACTGAGGGAGAAAGTCCAAAGTGCATTGAAGGAACTGGCAAAGAACAAGGCACCAGGAATTGATGGAATAAAAACTGAAATCTTTCAGGAAAATGAGGTGCCACAGGAGGCACTCAGTCATATGCCAAGAAATTTGGAAGACACCTATCTGCTGACTGATTGGAAGAGATCCATATTTGTGCCCATTTGAAACAGATGACCCAACAGAATGCGGAAATCTTAGGACAATCTCTTTGATATCCCATGCGAGCAAAGTTTTCCTAAAGGTAATACAGAAACGGCTACAATCATACATTGACAGAGAGCTTCCAGAGGTTCAAGCTGGATTCAGAAGAGGCCGTGGAATAAGGGATATCATTGCAGATGTCCG
>NW_006408675.1:8021518-8023497 GCF_000296735.1 Chrysochloris asiatica | reverse complement strand
ATTGTCATTCTGTAGTAGTACCCAGGACTCCACTTTATCATTTAAATGCTTTTAAATTCTCATACGGGAAAATATATCTCATAGGAACTTTTCTTTCACACTATCAGGATTTCTGTAATTAGGCAAAAAGATTTCCCCAGTCTCCAGGTTGCACATCTAGTCTCTTATCCTTTTCATTCATTCATCTGGAATTTATAACGTACCTCATGAAAGACTGCAGTCCAATTTTATTTTCTTTCAGGCAGATATCTAGTTGTACCATTATCAATTATTAAATAATTCATCCTTTTCTGATAGGTTTGATCCATCATCTTTGTCATATTTTAGATTTTAATCTGTTTCACTTATTGATATCTTGATGTCGGAACCAATTTGGTAGTGATCTGATTATGACACTAAATATATTCATTTTGTTTTTTAAAAGCCTAAGGTGAAATTAATTAAGATTCCACAGACAGTAATATAGGTAGCCACTATAACAAAAAGTAGGATAGACTTTGTTGTAATTTTTAGCAAGGTATCATAAGAGCCAACCAGAAGTTCACCGTGTTGTTAAATATACTGTCAAATACAAATTTAAAAGAATATTTTCTTATTTGTTTATAGTGGAGTCCTGGTGTGGTACTGCGGGTTAATGTACAGGACTGCAAAGGCAGTTTTAACCACAAGGTTGGTGGTCCGAGCTCACCAGCCGCTCCTCAGAAATCCTATACAAGTTCCTTAAGAATCGGAACTGGCTCGATGGTACTTAGCAACAACAGATGCTTAATCATTCACAAACTTTCCTACTCCTTCTGATTTAAGAGTGAGAAGAGGTCTTCTGAAGACTTTTGGCATAATCTGCTATAAATAAATTGTTGTTATTGAGTGCCATTGAATCGGTTCCAATTCATAGCGACCCTGTATAGGTAAGTTTGAACTGCTGACTTTGAGGTTCAAATCGACCTTGTGGTTGACAGCTTATCCTACAGTACCACACCAAGCTTAAGCATACAGGTATTAAAAAAGCAATTATACTTGGAAAACATATAGACAGACACACTTCTTTTCTAAAACACAATGAATCTCACTTACTCATTTTTAAGAAAACAAGAGAAACAATCCATACCTGGGCATTTGAATCCGTAAGTGTCTCCGTTCCAACAAGCGATATTCTATTCTGACACTGATTTAAAAACGAAAGAAAAACAAGTCACTCACTATGTGAACTGAAAATTTCCCAATACTTTTAAACCAGTCAATACAATAAAAACCAATTTTCATCAAGTTGATTCTGACTCATAGGGACCCAAGGCTCTATGGAGGCAGACTGCCACATCTTCTCCCCATGAAGCAGCTGGTAGATTCAAGCTGTTGACCTTTCAATTAGCAGCCCAGTGCTTAATCAGTGAGTTACCAGAGGTCTCCTATATAAGAGAATTTTCTTAAATTGCTCATTTTCTAAGAAAAAGGATCAGGAAGGCAGACAAACATGTCCCAAAGCGAATAAATCTAAAAAATAAAAATAAAAAAGGAGTTGTTGTTAAATGCCGTAGAGTCGATTCCGACCCATAGCGACCCTGTATAGGGTTTCCAAGGAGCAGTTGGTGAGCTTGAACCACCGAACTTGCAGTTCAAACAACTTCGCAGTCTGATGCATTAGCCCACAGGGCCACTAGACCCTATATGGAGATTGCGGTGGTTCCATACAATAAGCACTGGACTGCAAATCACAAGCCACCTTGTGGGAGAAAGGTGATACTTTCTGATCCTGAAAACATATAGAACTTCGGAAACAGGGTCACTATGAGTCGAAACCAACTCGATGGCACTTAACAACAACAACAACAGATAGAATAAAGTCAGCATAAAGAAACAGGAAAAAAACAACACAAAAACTATTAAGTTGAATTAGAAGCTGTAATAATAATGGAAAAATAGGTGACAAGAAAATAAGAGGGAAGGTACCATATTAGAAAAGCAATAAATAACAAGATAAC
>NW_006408675.1:8012586-8013358 GCF_000296735.1 Chrysochloris asiatica | reverse complement strand
GTTTACTTCCTCATTTCTTCCATTCGCTTTAGCATCTCTATGCTGGAGAACAAATTTCAGAGACTCTTCTGATATCCATTTTGGTCTTTTCTTTTTAATGACTTTTTGCTGTCTTCCTGATGTTCCTGATGTCATCCCACAAGCTCTTCTGGTTTTCAGTCATTGGTGTCTAGTTCATAAACTCTCTTCTTGAGATGGTCACTAAACTCAGGTGGGAAGTGTTTAAAGTCATAATTTGCCTCTTGTGGACTTAATTTCCTTCAGCTTCAGCATGAAACTGCATATAAGTAATTAATGGTCTGTTCCACGGTGGAGCCTAGCCTTGTTGTGCCCAAGGAGAGGAGTTTTTCCACCGTCTCTTCCCACAGGTATAGTCAATTTGATTCCTGTGTATTCCAACTGGTGAGATCCATGTTATTTTTAAGTTGTTTAAAATATGTATTTGCAATGAATAAGTCATTGGTCTTGCAAAATTCAAGCATGTTATATCCAGCATCATTTCTATCACCAAGGCTATATTCTCTAACTACTGACCCTTTCTGTTTCCAACTTTCACATTCCAATCACTGATCAATATATCCTGACAGCATGCTTGATCAATTTCAGACTGAAGAAGTTGGTAGAATTCTTGAGTTTCTTCATCACTGACTTTAGTGGTTTGTGTGTAAATTTGCATAATAGTGCTATTAACTGGTTTTCCGTGAAGGTATATGGATATTATCCTATCACAGACAGAAATGTATTTCAAGATAGATCTTGAAATGTTCTTTTT
>NW_006408675.1:8008966-8010991 GCF_000296735.1 Chrysochloris asiatica | reverse complement strand
GAGACTTTATCTCTCATACTTTGGACATGTTATCAGGAAAAACCAATCCCTGTAGAAGAACACTGTTGTTGCTGGTTAGTGCTGTTAAGTTGGGAGCACCTGGTGAGCTTGAACTGCCAACCTTGTGTTCACAGTCTAGTGGTTATCCTAAAATGCCACACTGTCCGTATAAGGACATTATGCTTAGTAAAGTGGAGGGTCAGTAAAAAAGAGGAAGACCCCTCCCCCACCCTAATGAGATCAATTGACACTGCGGAAGCAGCAAGGGGCTCAAACATAAGAACTGTGAGGATGGCACAGGATTAGGCAGTGTGTCGTTCTGTTGTGCATAGGGTTGCTGTGAGTTGGAACTGACCTGAAAGCACTTAACAATTATAACAACAAGACTCTGGACTGAAATATTTTTGTATTGTGTTTTGTTACTCAATGTATCAATTTTTTAAGACAAGCCTAAAAAGGAAATACATTTAATAAGATGTGGGCCAAAATAATATTAATAGAAGTAGTTCAAAATGGCCAGTTCTGGATATATTTTCAAGATAGCATCAACAAGACTTGTTAACAGTCTGTATATAAGTGTGTCAGAGAAACTGAGTCAAAACAAGTGTGTCTGGACAATTGGGAAGGATGAAGCTGCCAGTTACTGAGCAGGGAAGGTGACAGAAGAGACAGATTTGTCAGTAGGTGTGGGGAGTACTGATTAGAATGTAGTTTTAAACCTATTGTCGTTCAGTTGACTCTGACTCACAATGACCCTCCTATAGGACAGGATAGAACTGCCCTACAGCGTTTCCATGGCTGTAAGTCTTTACAGAAGTAGACTGCCTCATCTTTTTCCAAAGAGCAGCTAGGGTTTTGAACTGCTAACCTTTTGATTAGCAGGCAGGTGCTTAAACACTGCATCAGATTCCTTAAGAATTTAGTTTAGGACATGCTAAGTTTGAAGTGCCCAAGAGTGTAGTGAGTTAAGCACTGGACTGCTAGTCACAAGATAGCAATTCAAACCCACCAGCCACTCAATGGGAGAAAGGTAAGACTGTCTGTCTGTTTCCCAGATTTCTAGTCTTGGAAACCCTAAGGAACAGTTCTACTCTGGCCTATAGCCTTGCTATGAGTCAGAATCGACTCGATGGGAGTGGGTTTGATTTGGTTTGGATTAGTGGAGCTAGGAGCCTGGTGGTTAGTTAAGTACTCAGCTATTAACCAAGAGTCAGTAGTTCAGAACCATCAACTTCTTCACTAGAGAAAGATGTGGGTGTCTGCTTCTGTAAAGATTTACAGACTTGGAAACCCTATGGGGCACTTCTACTGTCGTATAGGGTCACTATGAGTTTGAATCAACTCACTGGCAACGAGTTTTGTTTTTTATTAGTAGAGCTGCTGATTAGGCAATTTAATATGTATGTCTGGAGTTCAGAGGACAATTTCAAGCTAGAGATATACATTTGAGAGTCATTACTATACAAATAATATTTAAAGTCATGAAATTGGGTTAAACTAGAAAAAGGAGAGCATGCAGATAGAAATTAGAACAATTTCAGACCTAGAGAGGTTGCAGAGATAAGGAAGAATCAACTAAATAAGTTAAGAAGGAGCCCCCAGTGAGACAAGAGGAAAATCAAAAGTACAGTATCATGAAATCCAAGATAAGAAAGTGTTCAAGGAAGAAGAAAGGATCAGCAGTGTTAAATAATAGAACTATGTCAAGTAAGATATAAACAGAGAATGGACAATCACGTAGCAATATAGATGGGCAGACTGTAGTTTCCAAAAGTAGTTGCAGCAGTATTTCAGGTCATTGCTCCTCAAAGAGAATCAAGGCCAATTTCCACTTTCCTTGATCATGGGTGTGATTCTATGACTGCCTTTATGAATAGAATGAAATGAAAATGACGCCACACAACTTCCTAGGCTAAGCCATAAAAGGCAGAACAGTTTACATCTGGCTTTCTTGCAACCCAGCCACCATGCTGTGAGGAAGCCCAAAGCAGCCCAACTGAAGAGATCACAGGGAGGAGCCCACAT
>NW_006408675.1:8003755-8004926 GCF_000296735.1 Chrysochloris asiatica | reverse complement strand
TGAAAGTATTGTAGACAGCCAAAAGAACAAATAAATCTGTGTTGGCAGAAGTACAGCCAGAGTGCTCCTTGGAAACCAGGATGGCCAGACTTCGTCTCACATACTTTGGATATAGTATCAGGAAGGACCAGTCACTGGAGAAGGATATCATGTTTGGTAAGGTGGGGGGTTGAAGAAAGAGAGGAAGACCCCCAGGGAGATGGACTGGCACAGTGGCAGCATCAGTGGGCTTAAATGTATACAAGATTGTGAGGTTGGCGCAGGACTGTGCAGAGTTTTGTTCTTTTGTGCATTGGGTCACTATGAGTCAGTACAGACTCGATGGCACCTAACAACATCAGAATCACCGACTTTGCAGTTCAAACTGACCCTGAGTTTGAGTGCTTATCCTACGGCGCCACACCAATATTTAGAGCAGCTTTACTCATAATTGCCCAGATTTGGAAGCAAACAACTTCAACAGGTGGTACATGCATGTTGGAGTTATTCAACAACGAAAAGAAATGAGCTTTCAAACTACGAAAGTGCATGGAGGAAGCATAAATGCATAGTAACACTGGCTGTTTGTTTCCATCCAACATGATGGCATTTCTGGAAAAGGCGCAAAAACATACTTGTTGTTGTTAACTATATGTTGTTGTTGTGAAGTGCCACTAAGTCAATTCTTACTCATAGCGACCCTATATAGGGTTTCCAAGCAGCAGCTGGTGAGCTTGAACCACCGACCTTGCAGTTCAAACGACTTTGCAGTCTGATGCACATACAGAGACAGTAAAAGATGAGTGGTGGCCAGAGGTTCAGAGGGTGGGGCTAGGTAAGGAATAGCACAGGGCATTTTAATGACATTCAAACTGTACCATGGTGATACTGTAATGGTGGGCATTATGTATTTGTCAAAATCAACAAAGATCCCAGTGCAGTTAGTTATAACCAACCAATTGCCCATGAGTCAATTCCAACTCATGATCACTCCATGTGTCAGAGTAAAACAGGGCTACTCCTAGGGTTCTCAATAGCTCATTTTTTGGAAGTAAATCGCGAAGCTGGATGGGCTCAAGCCTCCAGTCTTTAGGTGAGAGGTCCAGCTTGTTTACCACCACCGAAGGACTCCTTCGTTAATAATAATGTCTCAGGAAGGAGCTCTGGTAGCTTTGTTGTTGGTAAGTGCTGT
>NW_006408675.1:8000057-8003410 GCF_000296735.1 Chrysochloris asiatica | reverse complement strand
GGCCGGTAGTGTTTGGTTCTGTTGTGTGACTCCGAACCAAGTCCACATCTTACAACTACCACCACCGCAGGAATGTAAGCTGTTAGTAACAAAAGCAACAGTGTGCAGGAGGGAGAGAAAGATATATGGGAACTCTGTATTTTCTGTACAATTTTTCTTTAAGCCTAAAGTTGCTCGAAAAAAAATTAGTTTATTGAGAGAGAAAGAGAGAGCCTGACGTTCAGAATGCCGCTAAGAGATGAAAGCCTAAACCAGGGGGAAGGGAGTACGGCCACGTTAGTTTAAATCTTGAGATAGGTTGTTTTCCTCTTTGAAAACCATAATGAGGACCCGCCACCGCATCAGAGTGGGTACGACAATAAAAGAGCTCAGGTTTTGAGTTATTTGGAGCATTTGATGTTGTTAAGTGCCGTCAGTCGGTTCCGACCCACAGCGACCCTGTTTTGGGTTTCCAAGGAGCGGCTGGTGAGCTTGAACCGCCGACAGTGAGGTTCAAACTGACTTTGCAGTCCAGCGCATTAACCCACAGCGCTACATCTCAATAGATGGAAGGTCCCCAAATTCGCCAATCCCTTCAATGTCCCACCCCTCGGTCTTCGCCCCGGGGTTTTGGAGTTGGAAGTGGCACAAGAGCCCGAGAGGAAAGGGATCCGAGGCGTGTTCCCCGGCCGAAGATTTCAACCTTCGGAGCTGAAATCCCATACCCCGCACGATGTCCGTCTCTACCGCACGTTTCAACAGTAATCAAACGCCCTCCCACCCACCTCTTACCTTTACACAGCACCACGAACTCCAAGTTTTCTCAGCCTGTATCGCGTCTGCGCGGCTAGGGCCAAGTACTTACGCGCGCGCTGCTTGCTGATTGGATCCGTCGCGCCTACTCCAGCCAATCAAGAAACTCCCTGGCTGTTTACGAAAAGACTGCGCCGCTGGTTTGAGATTGGTAGTTGAGCGGAGAGTGTCGCTCATTTCCTGACGCCTGGGGCAGCATGGCGGCAGAAGGTGGTGGTGATTCACAGCTGAAAAGAAGAAGGCGCCGGGACCAGGAGGACCCGGAAAAAACGGAGCCCAGCGAACGGGAGTTGGCAGTGTCGGTGACCCAAGAAAATGACGAAGAGACTGAAGAGCGCTGGGTTGGGCCTTTACCTTTGGAGGCAACTCTGGCCAAAAAAAGGAAAGGTAGCTGCAGAGATCGACCCAGGGCAAAGTTAGAATGCCGTGAGGCCTCTGAGTGCTAGAGTTCTAGCCAGACCCGAATAGGGATGTGTGATTGTGGGGTTTTGTGCCCTAAGAACAGAAGGTCGCCTTCTTCCAAGAAGCCCTGGTGTTTCAAACCCACCAATTGCGGAAGAAAGATGTGGCAGTGTACTTATGTAAAGATTTACAGCCTTGGAAATCTCATAGGGACAATTCAACTCTGTTCTACAGGGTCACTATGAGTTGAGATTGATTCCACAACAGTGAGTTTGGGCTTTTGATTCTTCTGGCTACTGTACTTTCAAATTATTCTGAAATAATAAAGGAAAATAAAACATAATCTCTGTGCTTAAGAAACTATCAGTTTAATGAAAATCAGTGCCATGTATTAATCTACATTGTTGTTAAGTGCCATCGAGTCGGTTCCGACTCTGCTACCCTGTATAGAGTTTCCGAGGAGCAGCTGGTGGATTTGAACTGCCAACCTGTGGTTTGCAGTCCAGTGCTTATCCTACAGTGCCACACCAAAAGTTAATACTCATATATAATGTATTCATATATTAGGTGTTCCTGAATGTGTATGCTGTTTTCTGAAAGTGTGTATAGTTTATGTACATTTTATATTAGCTATTCAACTTTGGCCCTGGTGTGGTGCCCTAGGATAAGCACTGGACCTCAAGGTTAAGCAAAGTTAGTTCAAATTCACCACCTGCTCCTTGGAAACCTTATACAGGGTTACTATGAGTCGGAATGACTTGATGGCACTTAACCCCAACTACAGTACTTCCTTTTGTGGTGCTGTAGATTAAGCACTGGACAAAACTACAAGGTCAGCAGTTCAAATCCACCTGCTGCTTCTCAGAAACCCTGTATACGGGGTCAGTATAAGTCAGAGCCAACTTGATGGCACTTAACAACACACATATGTAAACCAAAACCACTGCCAGAGAGTTGATTCCGACTCACAGTGACCCTACATAGGGCTTCATCTGAGACTGTAAATCTTTTCAGGAGCAGACAGCGTATAGAATGGAATAGAGCAGACGCATGCTGGTAGAATGCTGCAGTTGGCAGCCCAGACTTAGCCCCCAGGGCCACCTAAGTGCTATATAATTTGTATAATAATCAAGGCATTGTACAGGGACTTTTTGATGATGTCTATATAGAGAGTCCTGGTGTGGTGCTGTGCGCTAATGAGTCCGATTACAAAGTTGTTTGAACTGCAAGATCATTGGTTCAAGCTCACTAGCTGCTCTTTGGAAACCCTATACAGGGTCGCTATGGGTCACAATCTACTTGACAGCACTTAACAATAACAACAAACTTAATAATCACGAATTTTTAAACTGACTAACTCGATGGTACTTAACAGCAGACACTAATATTTGTCTATACTTTGTGCTTCCTGCTTATTTAATCTTGTTAACCACTCTGTGAGGTTGGAATTTCCTACTCTTTTGCAGGTTAGAAAGAGTACTGATGCTCCCCACATGAAAGCTGCCACAGTGGCAGTAGTGTTTTGGGGAAAGCAGTAGTATGACACCTATATTTAAAATCATATTTCAACTCTGACCCTTCCACTGGTGGGTTTTCTGACATCGAGAAAGTTACGTAAGTTTCCTGGACCACAAGCTTGTACATCTAAAATCCAAGTTATGTGATTCTCAAACTATTTCATGAAATGCCATGGACCAAAGTATTTTGCAACTAAACTGTATACTGACCAATTTTGAATAAATAAAAAAGATGGGGAAAGGAATAAATTAAATTCTCTTGTGTTTCATATATTCCTGTGACATAGTAAAGATCATCAATATGTGGTCTTAATATATTTGCAATGTTTTGCCAAAATAAATATTAATTCATCACTCTCCCCTACTTGAAACTCTTACTGCTTTCAAAATAAAGTTCAAACTCCCTAATGTGGCTTACAAGTCCCTCAATGATCTGATCTCATCATAATGCCTCAGTCAGATCTTTCCATTTCTCTCCTCTCCCAATCCAGTGTGGAGTCCTGGTATGGCGCTGTAAGGATAAGCCTGGTGGTTTAAACCCACCAGCTGCTCCTCAGAAACCCTATACAGGGTCGCTATCAGTTGGAGCCAACTCAAAAGCACTTAACAACAACGACCTCCACCCAACCCAGTGTCTTTCCT
>NW_006408675.1:7996647-7997815 GCF_000296735.1 Chrysochloris asiatica | reverse complement strand
GATTATATCTTATTTTCCTTGTCATGTTACTGGAACCATTTGGTTATCAACATGTATTTATACAGTAAGTATACCAGTGAACAGCAAAAGGAGTTTATTTTTGGCAGGATTAAATTTAGCTGCATATTACAGAAAAACCCAAAGTGATAACAACTCTAAAAACGGATTTGATTATCCCGCATGTCAAAGAAGTCCCTAAGTAGGCAGTCCAGGATTGATAAGCAGGCAGCATGCTCCTAGACTCTTTCTAACTTTCTGTTCTAACATCAGTATGGTGTAGCTCTCATCTTCATTGTCCAGAGTGGCTATTAGAATTACAGTACAGTGATCAAACCCCAATTCCAAGATAAAGGATTGAGAAGAGGGCTGTGCCTTCTTTTTATGGAGACTTCTGATTTTTACACAGCAAGCATCTTCACTTTTATTTCATTGGCCTGAATTTAGGCACATGGTCATACCTAACTTTAGGAGAGGGTTAGAAAAAGTAATTTTGAGTTGGAAGTTAATTTATGTACCCTTGTAAGTGTGGAGGTTCTGTTACTAAAATGAGAGAGCAAGTAGTTTGTAGGAGATAACTTTGAGTTTGTTATAGAATGGTTAATGAAAAACCCTGAAACAGCTCATCATTTATAAGCATGTTTGGCCACAGTTAGATTATACTATTTGGTACATATATAATATATCATTTTTGGCTAGTAAAATTGTTTATAACTCATATAATGGAATCAGGGTTTTCTCTGTATTGTGTTTATGAGTTTTAAATACAGAATCAGTACATTCAAAGAAGGTTGGTGGTTAAGAGCCACTGAGTCGGTTCTGACTCATAGAGACCCTGTATAGAGTTTCCAAGGAGTGGTTGGTCAGTTTGAACTGCCGACCTGCGGTTAGCAGTCCAGTGCTTATCCTGCACTGTTTCAATGCCATACCTGAGACATTGATTGCATTCTAGAGTAGTAGGTTACATGTTGGGTTGTTATCCTTAAAGTTAGCAGTTTGAATCCACCAGCAACTTGTAGAAGAAAGATGAGGCTTTCTGCTTCTATCAGCCACTCTGAGGGAGAAGGACAAGGCTTTCTGCTCCTGTAAAGATCTGCAGCCCCAGAAACCCTGTACAGGTTCACTATGAGTCAGAATCAACTTGATGGCATGCAGTAGTAAGAGAGATTGA
>NW_006408675.1:7994850-7996422 GCF_000296735.1 Chrysochloris asiatica | reverse complement strand
CATGACTGACTAAATAATTAAGTACTTTGGAATAATAACAGTTGCATATGACATAGCAGACACTGGATATTTTTCATCATTACATGTGAATTTAGAACAACTAAAATCTAGGAGAAAATACAAAGTAAAATGTGATAGTGGTGTGCTGTCAAATTGGTTCTGACTCTTAGTGATCCTGTGTAGGGTTTCCGAGGCTGTAAATCTTCACAGGAGCAGAAAGCCTTGTCCTTCTCCCTCAGAGTGGCTGATAGATTTGAACAGTTGACCTTTCGGTTAGCAGCCCACCACGTAACCACTACGCTACCAAAATAGAGTATAGAACTTTTTAAATGAAGAAAATACAAAATAATATTTAGTTCCATTTGTCTTACAAATATTTTTTTTTCACTTTTTCTTCAGTTCTAGAGTTTGAAAGAGTCTATCTTGACAATCTCCCCAGTGCATCCATGTATGAGCGCAGTTATATGCATAGAGATGTTATTACTCACGTAGTGTGCACCAAGTAAGTGTCTTACCTTTTTACTTTTTTTGAGTTAATTTTATTTTTCTGATGCTTCAGTTTTGAGGTGGATTTGTAGAAGTTACTTTAGGATATTATAGACTCTGTTTAATTCCACAAAAGGCCGGCTGTAGTTTTATGCAAATAGCACATGTGTTACACATTTTTCATTCTGCTCTTGCCCTATACGCTATTTTTATAAGCTCTTATATCCAGTATTTTTTACTTGTTGATGACTTCAGTTTCTTTTCTTTTTTTTAAGTTCTGTCCCAGTGGATTTAATGTCTTCATCTTGATGCCTGTTGAAGCAGATGTTTGATTCTCAGCAGCAGCCCTTCAATAGCATACCCTTGAATTTCTAAAGCATCCCCTCTTCTTGCAGGATTCTTTCCTTTCTTGACAAACCACTTTCTCCAGTGCAGAAAGGTATCACTTTTTCTACCCGGAAATCAGCCCTTGCCAGGGTGGCCAACTTCAGGCCAGGAGGTGCTCGGGTCTGCGGGCATCACGGTGTATAGATGAGAGCAGCAGCATAGAGGGGTCATGCATCCATCATTAGGACTAAATATTTCATCTTTTGGGTGACTATTGTAAATGGTATTGCGGTCCTAATTTCTTTTTCAGTGCTGTCATTATTAGTATAAAGGAATCCAACTGATTTTTGTATGTTGATCTTGTAACCTGCCACTTTGCTGAATCTTCCAATGAGTTCCAGTGCTTTTTTTGCTAAGCCTTTGGGGTTTTCTTTGTATAGGGTCATATCATCTGCAAAGAGAGAGTTTTACTTCTTCTTTGTCAATTTTGATGCCTTAAATTTTCTTATTTTCCTTATAGCTCTTGCTAAGACTTCCCCTATTTTCAAGGGAAAGCCTTTCAGTTTCTCTCCGCTGAGAGTGATGTTGGCTATTGGTTTTATATATATGCTCTTAATTATGTTGAGGAATTTCCCTTAAATTCCTACTTTGTTGAGTGTTTTTATCAGGAATGGATGTTGGATTTTGTTTACTTGTGCATTATTGACTACACAGAGGCTTTCAATTGTGTGGATCATGACAAGCTATGGACAACATTGC
>NW_006408675.1:7992456-7993890 GCF_000296735.1 Chrysochloris asiatica | reverse complement strand
TGGGCTCAAGCGTGGCAACAATTGTGAGGTTGGCCCAGGATCAGGCAGTGTTTTGTTCTGTTGTGCATAGGGTCTCTATGAGTTGGTGCTGACTCGATGGCACCTAACAGCACATATGCATGTGAAAGCTGGACACTGAATAAGGAAGAGTGAAGAAGAATTGATGCATTTGAATTATATTAAATATGCCATGGTCTGTCAGAAGAACAAACAAATCTGTCTTGGAAGAAGTACAGACAGAATGCCCCTAAAACATATTATGTTATCAAGATAGAGCAGTCCCTGGAAAAGGACATCATTCTTCTTGGTAAAGTAGGTGGTCTGTGAAAAAGAGGAAGAGCCTCAATGAGATGGATTGACATAGGGGCTTCAACAATGGGCTTAGACTTAGTAGCGTTTATGAGGATGGTCCAGGACCTGGCAGTGTAGTGATTACAAGTTGGGATGCTAACTTCAAGGTCTGTAGTTTAAATTTACTAGTCTCTCTGTGGGAGAAAGATGAGGCTTTCCACTCTCATAAAGATTTACAGCCTCGGAAACCCTTTTCAGGGTTGCTATGGGTTGGAACCGACTTGATGGCACTTAACAACAACAACATGGTAGTCTGGAGTCCTGGTGTGGCGCTCTGGGTTAATACATCAGACTGCAAAGCCGTTTGAACTGCAAGGTCGGCAGTTCAAGCTCACCAGCTGCTCCTTTGAAACCATAGACAGGGTCGCTATGGGTCAGAACTGACTCGATGGCACTTAACATCAACCACAACATGGTGTTTTTAATTGCCTCATATGCGTGTGAAAGTTGGACAATGAATAAGGAAGACCATAAAAGAATTGATGCATTTGAATTATGGTGTTGGAGAAGAATATTAACAATACCATGGACTGCTAGAAGAACAAAGGTATGTATCTCTGTTGAAAAAAGTACAGCTGGAATGCTCCTTGGGAGCCAGGATGGCCAGACTTTGTCCCTCATTCAGACATGTTTTCAGAGGAACCAGTCCCTGAAGAAGGACATCGTGCTATAAAGATGAGGGTCAATGAATAAAAAAGGAACCCCTCCTCCCCCAGTGAGGATTGGCACAGTAGCAGCAGCAATGGGCTCAAACATAACAATTGTGCGGATGGTGCAGGATCGAGCAGTGTTTCATTCTGTTGTACATAAGGTCACTGTGAGTCAGAACCAACTCGATAGCACCCAACAACAACATGGGATAGAATGGGACTGTCTCACAGGGTTTTCAAGGCTGCAAGCTTTTTGGAAGCAAACTTCCAGATCTTTCTCCTATGGAGTGACAGTGAGTTCAAACTGCCAACCTTTTTGTTTTTTAAAGTTTTTATTGTGAATTGAGTGAAAATTTATAGGGCAGATCATCAGTTTTACATTCAACAAATCATATACTTTGTTTCATTACAATGATTATAATCCCCTCCATGT
>NW_006408675.1:7989270-7991231 GCF_000296735.1 Chrysochloris asiatica | reverse complement strand
TGTTCTAGCTGTTCCAGGCTTTTCTGCTTGTCCTTTCTAGTGGGACTATCCCACCTCAGAACATTCTGGATGGGGCTCAGGATTGCACCCAAGGTCCTATACACTGCAAAGGCTCCACAAGTGGCCTATTTCACCGGGCAAGTTCTAGAACCTTTTTAGCTATTCTAATCAGTTATAGGTGGAAGATGGGCTTACAGTCTTTCTGTAATCATGTTTCCCAACATGCCTTTTTATCCCACTCAAGTGTCTATATTACAGTAGCAGGCAAGGAAAACCAATATTCATAAGACACAAACTATCATTAGCCTTTTGATTAGCAGCCGAGCACTTCAACTATCTATGCCACCAGGACTCCTTGGTGATAAAAAGATCTATCCTAATAGAGTTTCTATGAAGATTAAAGTCATGTATGAAATATACTAGTGTTCAGCAAATGGTACCTGGTTTTATATGTCGTGTAGTTAAGTGCCATCAAGTTTTTAGGGTTTCTAAGGTGCGACTGGTGGGTTTGAACCTCCAAACTAGTCATTAACAGTCCAATGCTTATGTGGCGGTTACCAATCCAGTGCTTATCATACAACTTCATACCAGGATTCCCTTATATGCTATAAGGGGCAACTATTCTATATAAAGTCTTTTTGATACATAAATAATTAAAAAATATATTTCATATAGAATATAAAACAGACATTGAATATTGCTGTATATGAAAATAATGTGAAATTTGATTATCAACTTTGGCAAAATATTAAAGTAAATTAGACTGCTTGTAAGTAATCTTATTGTTAAAGGACCCTAAGGTACAGTGATCCCTAGTACTGTAAAATTGTTACAGTTTTTCAGGGAATGATTATTTTGGGGGTACTGATTGATTACTGGATCTCTCTTGATAATTAATTTTTTAAATTTTATATATGCAGGACAGATTTTATTATTACTGCGAGTCATGATGGACATGTTAAGTTTTGGAAAAAAATAGAAGAGGGAATTGAATTTGTTAAACATTTTCGTAGCCATCTGGGTAAGAATATCATGTTTTTCTTTTTCAGTAGTGCTCATTTAAATAACTCTAAAGTTTCTTTTAAAATACCGTCTTTTGTTTTTTGTTTTTTGACTTTGAATCGTTCACACTTACTGCACTGCTATTCACTAGGCTGTTTTAATTTGATTTGTTTAAATAGGAGTTATTGAGAGTATTGCAGTTAGCTCTGAGGGAGCCTTGCTCTGTTCTGTGGGTGATGATAAAGCAATGAAGGTGTTTGATGTAGTGAACTTTGACATGATCAATATGCTGAAACTTGGGTGAGTCTTTTATTTACAAGTATCTATATTTTAACTTAATGAAATAAATTTTAACCTAAAGTTAATCATTTCAAAGGTTATTTCTAAACAAAATACATTACAATGCCATTAAAAATGTGCCTTGGCTTGGGTATTGGAAAAATTAGATTAAACAAATGCTTATTGTGTTGCTGCTTGAAAGTTTCTGCTGTGATATTTGTCATTATTGATCATGGCAGAAATTTCCAAATAGCATTATAACCATACTTCATTGTGTCTGTTGAACAGCATTTTGTAAATTAATGAGGATTCATCATGTTTAATTTACTGGTAAATTAATTTTCTTGTACTTATTTCAGGACTATGGTATTATATTCTTACAGTGCTTAAGCACATTTTTGGAACAGGAGTTATTTGTTAGTGATTATGTATTATGTCTTGGAGTATATTAATAACCAAGCTATGTGGTAGATGGTACAGTAATAAGACTAATACTTTCCCTTTTGCATGTGTATAAGATAACAAACTTAACTTATACATATTTAAATGAATGAGTGTTTGAAACTTTTAGATGGATGAGAAGCAATTTGGGAATTCTTTTGGAATTTCCTTCAAAATTTACTAAAGTAAATGTTTCATTATTTATGGTCACAACTTATTTCTTACAGAAAATAGAATTA
>NW_006408675.1:7981472-7988095 GCF_000296735.1 Chrysochloris asiatica | reverse complement strand
AATAGCCACTATTGGTTCTGATAGAAAAGTTAGAATTTTCAGATTTTTAACTGGAAAACTCATGAGAGTCTTTGATGAATCACTAAGTGTAAGTATAATATAAATTTAATTTGAATTTACTTTTCTGAAAATTACTTTTATGCAGTTTTTTAAGAAACACTTTTGGTGGATCTAGTTTATATTGGTAATTATTTTCCCTTATCATATCAAAGTTGTTATTCAGCTATCTTCTGTATTCCATTGTTAGTCTTTGAAACTTGTTTCCCTTGGTTTATGATGTGATACCTTCTCTGTCAGTCATCCTAGGACTTGTGTGGCTATCCTTTTCAGCTTTGTGTTGCTTGCAAGTCTATCTTGAAATTCTCAAAACTCAAATATTGTCTTGACTCTCTCTTCTCATTCTTTATTCATTCCTACCTGTATGACTAGAGTCCTGGTGTTGTGCTGTAGAATAAGCTTTGGCCTGCTAAATAAGGTTGGAGGTTCAAGCCCACTAGCCACTTCTCGGAAACCCTACATAGGGTTGCTATGAGTTGGAACCGACTTGGTGGCACTTAACAACAACATATGTATGTGTATTCTTTTTTTTTTAGAAGCTCCCATGTCCTTTTAGTTGCACAAGCCAGAAATCTAGGTAGCATCCTTAACACTGTTTTCCTGCCTCTGTAGTTAATCCATAAGTTCTGTCTGTCTTACTTTTTTCATATACCTTCAGTCCACCCATTTCCTTTTAGCACAGCTGTCACTATCTTAGTTCATGATCTATTGCATGGCCTACTGACTACATTCTGCTTTCCTCCTAACCTATCCGTTTCTCAACAACAGTAATCTTTTAAGATCACATATCTGATCATGTTATTCCTTTTCTTAGATCCTTTCTGTGACTTTCTGTTGGCTTAAGGATCACGACCACAGTTGTGGCCTATTACACCTTCCATGTTGTGGCCTTTGCCTATCACTGCAGCCTATATAAATCACCTTTCTCCCTGCCACTTACTCTACCAAGTTAGGCCAACTTTTCAATTTCTTGATTATGCTTTTAATAACTACTCATCCTTCTAATCTCTTGAAGTGCAACTTTTTCTGGGAAGCTTTCCCTGTTCATACTATCTAGAATTGTTTTTTGTTTTTGTTTTGTTTTTTTTTCATTTCTTTAAATTTCGGTTTGTATTGTTGTATTTTGTTTTAGAACATTTAGTATGGTGGTATTTGGTTAACTTGTATCCTCCCCAGTAGAATAACTCTCTCTGATCTGAGCTTGTATCTGTTTTGGTTCATAATTTTATTTGCAGTATTAAGAACAATACCTTAGATGGGAAACTTGGACATTGGCTACTCAAAATTGGGGGGTGGGGCCTACAAAGACAAGAAGTTACTGGCTTACAAGCTTTCAAGAGGGAGCCTAGATCCAGAGGGTGTAGAGAAAGGTAGAATCTCCACTGAGTAGTATCCAATCTGTCTGGGCAGGACTGATGAAAGGAGATGAGGATGGCACTCATGTGGCAAAATAGTGAATAATTACTATCAGGACTGACTGTGAGGTTTGGAAATGTAAAGGTAGACATTTTGTAGCAAAAAGAGGGGAGTGATTGACTTTATAGTCCAGGAGCAGAGGGCCCTAGGATCATCAGGGAAGAAGAGCAGAGTGCGGGACCCTACCCAGAGAAACAGTGATGCCAGAGATTGAGGCAGTGACGATGACATGGAGAGATGGAAAGGCTGGGAACTCTAGACCCAGAGAGGGATTGGGGCTGTGTGCTGACGACCAAGAGCAGGCTTGCATGCAGTCCCTTTGGTTGGTTGATGATCCATGGAGGTGATTGTAACTATGACAATGTAACGATCTATGATAGGATGAATGTAAAGCTAATGTTCTCCCATGTAAACTATCACATAATTAACAATAAAACATAAAAAAAAAAAAAAGAAGAAGAACAATACTTTAATCACATGAAGAGTGAATCTACCATCACTTGTTAGAGTATTATAAGAGTTTGTTAGAGCATGTAGTCGTATGCCAAGTTTACAAGTTTTTGTAGTTATATGGATCTCATCACCTCTGCTTCTGTCAGGTTCTGTAACCACTAACAGTATGTTGAATCCTTAGAAAGTCTGTAAGTTAAACTTATATAGCAAGAGTACTTACTGCTAGTAAATTTAAAAGTCTTTGGTAGTGACTAATTTACATTCCGTTCTCTAAACTCTTCAAAAATAATTATCTTGTTAGTAACACTCATTTTTTGGTGTCAAGTGGTAATGAGTTGGATGGATTGTCTACTTGAAGTAACATAAATTTAGACAAAGGTGAAGATCTATTTGCTAACTAAATTATGTTCATAACTCATTTCTAATCGGAAGATGATAGCTTTCCACCTGCTTTTAAGAAAAGGAGAATCCTTTTTTGTGTGTTGTTGCCATCTGTTGATTAACTGGTAACTTGATGTTACTGGTAACTTAATTTAAAACTCTATTTCAACTTGTAGCCCTTCAGATATGTCTCTGAAAAAGAAATGTTGCTCAAGAAAACACATGTTCAAACTCTAATCTCTGAACATAAATCTCTTAAGAGTCGTACACTGAGTTTTTCAATCTGCTTTTTCTGGTTCTATTCGTTAAAATAATGGGACCAATATAATAAGAGATCAGTAGTAAAGCTTATGAGAGAAGTTGTGATTAAGCATGAGAGTTTGCCCAAAATGTTAAATGCCAACTAAATTAGGTACTACAGTGCTAGTGATTAGGGACGATACAAATAATACTGCAGTGTTTTTTTATTGTTGCTAGCTGCTGCCAAATCCACACCCTTCTTAGGACATCTCCATGTACAATGTAACTCAGCGCTGCCTGGATACTGTGTGGTCTCCTTATGACTAGTCAATGACTGCAATTCATAATTTGTTGTTAAAGGGGGGAAAGAGTTTCCAATTAGATAGGGTCCTTCTTTAAGATTGAATGGTCTGAAATAATATCTTTTAGTATTTAACCAGCTGCTCCTTGGAAACCCTTTACAGGGTTGCTATGGGTTGGCACCGACTCAATGGTACATAACAACAACAACAACAACAACTTTAGTATTTAACTAGTGCCACTGCATATTGCCAGGTAGTTCTGTATACCAGAGGCCCCGCTATTAGGAATAAAACCCGTTGCCACTGAGTCACTTCTGACAGCAGCTCTAGGCCATAGTGGAACTGCCCCAGAGGGCTTCCAAGGCTGTTATTTTACAGAAGCAGACTGCCACATTCCTCTTGTGGAACAACTGATGAGTGCAAATTGCCCACCTTTTAGTTAGCAACCAAGTGTTTAACTACTGGCCCCCCTTGTTTTTAAGGCTTTGGTTGTTAATTGCTGTCAAGTTGCTTTGGATGCATCCTGAACCGGTATAGAGTTTCCAAGGAGGAGCTGGTTGGTTTGAACCACTGACCCTGTGATTAGCAGTCCAATTCTTATCCTACAGCACCACACTAGGACTCCCACATGCAAATATTAATATTAGCTCACGTTGATAAACACATCTGATTTATTTTTTATTTTTTTAAAGTCTTCTAGCCTCAATAGCGGAGTTCTGGTATGGTGCTATGGGTTAATGCACTGGACTGCGAAGTCAGTTTGAACTACAAGGTTAGCAGTTTAAGCTCACCAGCCGCTCCTTGGAAACCCTATACACGGCACTTAACAACAATAAACCTTAATAGAAAATATGTTTATCAACTTGAGCTAATAATAAAATACTCATATGTGGGAGTCCTGGTGTAGTGCTGGAAGATAATGCGCTGGACCACAAGGCTAGTTTGAGCTGCAGAGGTTGACAGTTCAAACCCACCAGCCACTCTTCCTATGCAGGGTCCCTGTGAGTCAGAACCGACTTGATGGTACTTAACAATACAGCAACATGTGGGCCGGTAACTACATATAAACTTGAATTCTTAGGAACTAAGTCTTCCTCTAGTAGAAATAATTGTGATTCCCCTACTACAAAATGCAGTCCAGTGTTTTGGGTTACCCCTGTTCCATAGGTAAGTAATATATACCATACTTTCTGTTTCTTTGAGACAGGAGATGAGATCCTAAGGACTGGATGTTTTACTTGTTCTACAGTGTTTTTACTTCTTGCTTGCTTGTACCCTAATACACATGCTTCCTTTTTAAATTTTTGGAGTTTTGTATATTGTTCTTACCATATCTAAAAGAATTGGAGGAGACTTCAAACTAAGAAAAGATAGAAGTAGATGGGCCATAAGTCTAGGTTATTTTCATCTGTAATGGGGAACCTTTTTAAACCTGCTGTTTAATGCCTTGAATGTCTAGAAACTTAATGTAAAGAGCATTACATCTTCTGGGAGGCTAGTATATTAATGTTGTTGGGTGCTGTTAATTTCACCTTATAGCAACCCTATAAGACAGGTAGAACTTACCTGTAGGGTTTCCCTGGTTATAGGGGTCCTGGTGTGACACCGCGGGTTAATGCTACGGGCCACATGTGACTGTAGAGCACTTGGAATGTAGCTAGTTTGAATTGAGATGTTCTGGAAGTACAGAATGCACACGTGCTCTCAAAGACTTAATATGAAAACAAGAATCAAAGTCATCTAAAATTTTTTTGCATTGCTTACTGTTGAAATTGGACCTGGTGTGATGCTCTGATAAGGATTGAACTGCTAACTGCAAGGTCAGCAGTTCAAACCGACCAGCTGCTCTTCAGAAACACTACACATGGACACTTAAGTCGGAACTGACTTGACACAACAACAATGTTGAGATAATAATGTATTTGATAAACTGGTTAAAAAACAAAACAATTTTATTTTTTTAAAAATTTAATGTAGTTACTAGAAAATTATATTTGTCCCTTACATTATAAGGACTCCTGGTGTGGTACTGTACTTATAACCACACGTTCCGTAGTTCAAACCCACTAGCTGCTCCTCAGAAACCCTATATAGGGTCACTATGAGTCAAAACTGGCTCAATGGCACTTAACAACTACTTATATATTCACTGGAAAGTACTAGTCTAATGCTTTTAAAGGAATCCTAATGTGAAGGAGCTCTGGTAGTGTAGTGGTTACAAATTGGGCTGCAAACTGCAAGGTCAGCAGTTCAAAATACCAGCTGCTCCATGGGAGAAAGATGAGGCTTTCTGCTCCCATAAAGATTTACAGCCTCGGAAACCCTGTTTAGGGTCGCTATGTGTCGGAACCGACTCAATGGCATTAACAACAACAACAACAATGTGGCAGTGTAGAACTAGCATTGGACTGCTAACCCCAGGACTGGCTGTTCAAACCCACTTGCTGCTCCTTGGAAACCCTATACAAGATCTCTATGAATCAGTATCGACTCGATAACATTTAACAACATTAATAGCTTATAAAAGGCAGAAAGATGTTTTATTATTTGTTTAGAGAAAGCAGTAATTAACCAAGTGTTTTCTTTTTTAATTAGAAAAATCAGTTATTGTAAAGTATTATTTTGTTTTATTTTCATGAAAAACGTATTGGTGGCATTTTTTTAGTGCTCATAGTGTTTAGAATCCCCCCTAAGAAGATATATAAGTACACAGACTATTTGGTAACTGGCTTTTAATGTGTAGTTTGCTTCTATTTTAATTCCTATTCCCTTTATTATATAGCTTTTTTAGCTAATAAAGGATTTGTTTCATAGATGTTTACTGAACTGCAGCAGATGAGACAGCAGCTACCAGACATGGAATTTGGCCGACGAATGGCTGTAGAACGCGAATTGGAGAAGTTGGATGCAGTAAGATTAATTAATATAGTTTTTGATGAAACTGGACATTTTGTGCTGTATGGAACAATGCTAGGCATTAAAGTCATAAATGTAGAAACAAACCGGTAAGCTTCAACATAATGTGTTTTTTTAAAGTGCATTTATAGTAGACCATTTTCTCCTTCAGGGAAAACAGTGGAAGTTTTGTTTGCTTTAAGACAAGTGGAATAGTCCCAAATGTCTAAACTTAACCAAATGTTTTGATTGGATTATTCTGTTTCTAATCTTACGTAAAAAGTTTCCACTCATGTTTGTAAAAGAAATGAAAAAAAGATATGCATAGTTTCAAGTTTTGTTTTGTTTTGTTTTTTTGACAAGTTTAAGTTTGTCTTTTGCTTACTGATTTAAATTTGCCTGGTTCATGCTAAATGTTGCCAAATATTTTAACCACAGAATTCAGCATTACATCCTGCTAGACATAAAATCAGAAGTTAAAATGCATAAAACCACAATAAACCTTTTGTGCAAACAGTCTGTTTGGTCTTAGTACAAAATAGCCACAATGAGATACTATCACTGAATGTAAATGAAAAAACTTATGGTATATTTTTAGGGGTAAAAAAATTCTGTGCTATGCATTCCCTATATAATTGTATTTATATTGTAGTTCTTGGCAATACAAATCTTTGAAGGCTTACACAAAGATTAAAATAATAGGGATAGGTTAAAACTGTAACTGAAGGATTATATTTTTTAAACTACCTACGAATTTTTAAAATAAACAATATTATTTGTTAAAAAACCTTTCGCTAGTTATTTAGTACATAATTGATAACTTTTATCTGTAAAGTTCTTATGAGTGAAGTTAATCTTAGTAATTTTATGATGTAAAAC
>NW_006408675.1:7978809-7980612 GCF_000296735.1 Chrysochloris asiatica | reverse complement strand
GGGTCACATGAGTCAGATGTAGTAACAGCTAACAACATGGGATTTAAAAAATCTTTTTAGTTTTGTTTTTTCCCCAGCTTTAACATTTGAATGTAATTTCTCTCTCTTGAACATGCACAACTTCCCTATTTAAATGTATTTCCTTTTTAGACTTGTAACTCCATTGCAATATTACTACCATAGAATTTTATATCTCCTAAGGAATTATTTTTTTCTCTGCATAGCTAAATGCAGAGAACTTTATACTAACTTCGGCTCATAATCCAACTACTAATACTATCTACGAGTGAACTCTTCTGTTTACCCAGGCAGAAAAAATCTAAAATATAAAGACTGCCCTTACATCCTAGACTAGACACTGCAGCCAGAGAAATTTCTAATTTCAAATATGACTGTTATTTCTCTACCTAAAGCCCTTTAATGACATCCCAGCTCTCTATGTTAGCCTTTATTTATGAATCTAGAATACATGTTCTCTGCAAAGTACAATGATGATAAACGCTAAAGATAGACATTTCCATTACAAATGGGAGCAACTGGAGGGAAAGATGGGAAAGAGGAGATAACAGAAACCAAACAAGTTGAAAAGCCAGAGAACATGTTTAAGGAAGTAGGAAAAAAAACAAATCATTCATAGTACTTCCTTATGCAGCTAACATTTTCGTAAATTTTCTTTCAGTCTGAATAGATACACATATTCATCGGATATATCTGTATTGTATTGAAATACAAGTTTTATTTTTCAAATCTTGAGCTGTAGTAGTCTCTGTAAGCTAAATGAAGATAACTTTTTATAAAATTCTTACAAGTAGTACAGTAGATGTAGTGTTACTCCTTTTGAAAACTGGAGAAAAACATGTTAAGGCAATAGCATCCCAACCTGCTTATTTGTTTGCACTCTATCCAAGTGGATTAAGGAAAAATATTCAAGTCAGGGACTAGGCAACTAGCTCTATATATGAGCTGTGCTTCGAACCACACAGTCAGTAGTTCACATCCACCAGCCCCTCCTTGGGAGAAAGATGAGGCTTTCTGATTCCCTTAAATGTATAGCCTTGGGAATCCTATACAGGGCCAGTGTGAGTCAGAACCGACTTGGTGGCATACCACTCCGTTCCTCCACTCGAGCTGGCATCAGGTAGAGCTTTCTTAGGTTCTACCTAAGAAATCTATAGTAAAGAGTCTACTTTCTGATAATCAAATAAATGACATAGACCTTGAGAATTCCAGTTTTAATAAACAAAGGTTTTTTTCGTGTTTCTTCCTATACCATGGGGAGTGTGAGATTTATAGCAATTTCACTCAAAATCTACACCCTTTCTCCCAGGCCTCAGAGTTTAGATCATTTAGAGGAAGCTCTGAGGGGAAAAAAAATGCATAAGCTCCATTATTGATGAAATTTATGTGACTCTTCATCCCACCTTGTACCAGGTCCTACAAATTGTAGTAATAACACTTTTTTAACATTTATGTTTACACCTTCTATGTGTTGTCCTGATGTGGTACTGTAGGATAAACAGTGGACTGCTAACCTCAAGGTCAGTGGTTCAAGCCCACCAGCTGCTCCTGGGAAACCCTAAAAAGGATCACTATGAGTCAAAATCAACTTAATGGCATTTAATAATAACACTAAATAAGCACTTTGTTTAATCTTCACAACAGGTGCCATTAAGAGGTTGTTATTAAGTGCTGGTGAGTCAGTTCCAACTCAGCAACCCTACATGGGTTTCCGAGTTGTAGCTGGTGGGTTTCAACTGGTGACCTTGTGGTTCGCAGTCCAGTGCTGATCCTACAGTGCCACAC
>NW_006408675.1:7965891-7977464 GCF_000296735.1 Chrysochloris asiatica | reverse complement strand
TAAGTTTTTCAACAAATGAAAAATTTAATGCATTAACTCACATTTTATTTCTATACTTGAGTTTACCAAACGAGAACCAGAAGATACAAAAAGTGCAGATTCTGACCGAGATGTTTTTAATGAAAAACCTTCTAAAGAAGAAGTCATGGCAGCTACTCAAGCTGAAGGACCTAAGCGGGTTTCAGATAGTGCCATTATGCACACAAGCATGGGAGACATTCACATCAAACTCTTCCCAGTTGAGTAGGTATTGTTTTTGTCTTCAATAAACACCAGTATAAATATGCTTAGGAAATTATGCAACTTAAAATTCTTGTTACTTTCACCTCAAGAAATCTGAAGAAGTGAAATGTTTCAAAGAGTTGTTACTATTATGTGGACATCCCAACTCTAGGTTTTGTGACTTATTTTAACTAGCTTTCTTATCAACTTACATCTTAAAGAGAAGAATAATTATTTTTTCTCTTGTTCTGGTAGCATAGTGGTTACAGATGGGGCTGTAGCCTCAAGGTCAACAGTTCAAAACTACTAGCAGTTCCGTAGGAGAAAGTGGAGGCTTTCTGCTCCTGTAAAGATTTACTGCCTCAGAAACCCTGTACAGGGTCACTATGAGTCAGAACCGACTCCATGGCACAGAACCACCACCGCTATGCTATATGGTTTAAAAATTAGTTCCAACCCAAAACATAAGGACTGTAATTAAAAATAGTAATAAAAAAATTCAGTCTTCTTAAGCGAGAAGATTTCTACTTACTGAGAGCCGAATAAAAGAAATGGGCTTAAAGAATTCCAAAGTTTTTATAGCCAAACAGTTTTTCTCATTTCTTTAGAAAGTACTTAAAAATTCATTTGTGTTTTGAAGGTGAATATTTCTGTCATACTACATCTTGGCAGTGAGTAAAGGACTGGGCAGTTTTAGACTGCTGGACAGCCTTCTTTCAAATCCCAACCCTAGTAAGCTTCTTTCCTGGTGTGCTTGGTGCAGGATTGTCTTGATGCCCCCTTACATTCCCAACTCTGAGAGCTGTTACATTTTAATGCACTACGTTGAGACATTTCGTGAGATTAGTTAATATTATTATTAAGAAGACTTTATACTCTTAGTGACTATTATTCATAGTTGATTAAATTTAGGAGCTGTTACTTCTGTGAATGAGTCCTTGCTCAGGAATATAAGAAAAATGCCTTTTCTAGAAACTTATTGTATAGGGTAAACTATGTATATTTTTTTAAAGCTGCTAAATGACTTGGAAATCTAAAACTGTCAAACTTAAAAATAATAAGCTTTCATGATCTAAACATACTAAAGTTAAAAATATACTATTGTTTACATACTCTCAAATCTTGCTTGTCCTGAGAAGTAAAGAGTATGAAAAAATATTGTCCTTCTAAGACATTCAGAAGACACTGGAAATACTAAGAAACAGAACTGCAATGAAAATGGTTTTAAGATGTTTTGGCTAGGTTTCTCACTTTTAATATATATCTTATTAGGTGCCCCAAGACAGTGGAAAACTTCTGTGTTCATAGCAGAAATGGTTATTATAATGGACATACATTTCACCGTATAATTAAGGTAAGTTATGCAAAGTTCTTATGATTTAAGGAATAGTATGTTATTGTAAATAGTCGCAACAGTGGATTATAACGTTTTTAGGAAGATGGTGCAGGACTAAACAATGTTTCAGTCTGTTATACTGAAGTTTGTCTTGAGTCACAGCTGAGTAGGATCACCCATTATTGTGTAACAAGAGGTATAGCCTATTCGTTCACACTTAGGAGTTTAGAACAAAGGAATAGGAAAAATGGATTATGACAGTCAAAGAAAGAATGAGTGGTCCTGAATATCAAATGTAGAAGGAAAAACAGGCATAATAGCCTGGCTTTCTTTTAAGAAACAATGCAATAATATCTTGTAAGCCGCTAACTCCTATTTCTGTGTAGTCAATTCCAACTTAGAGCTACAGAGTAGGACTACCCCATAGGGTTTCAAGGCTGTAAATCTTTACAGCAGCAGACTGCCCATATCTTTCTCCCATAGAGTAGCTGGTGGGTTCACACTGCCAACTTTTGTGTTAGCAATGGAGTTTAACCACGGCACCCAGGGCTCCTTTAATCAGATAAGCAAAGGATATATAATGAGTACAGGGTGAAGGTCGTGTTAAGATAAAACCAATTGCCAAGGTAACTTATTCCTAGTGGCTGGCTAGGTTTAGATCTAAAACATTCTTTAAATAGTAAAAGAACCCTGACATCACCCATTCTGTAACAAGCACTGCTACACCTAAGAGCAGCATGAACTCAGTCTGAGATTTGTTGAACAGCAATCCATAAATTACCCAGGCAGTGATAGAGTTCTTGGTAATTGCCAGGACAGATATGACAGGAGGAAAAGTTAGATTTCAGGTTAACCTTGCAGGATAAGCACTAGACTGTGAACCACAGTGTTGGTGGTTTAAGCCCACTAGCTGCTCCGAAGGAGAGATATGAGGCTTTCTGCTCCCACAAATATTTATAGCCTTGGAAACCCTATACAGGGTCACTATGAGTTGGAACCAATTCAATGGTATTTAACAACAAAAGAAATTAGTGAAGTGGCTGAAGAAATCCAAGGTATTTGTTGGAGAAAATAAAAACAGTAAGGTCAAATAAGAAAACTGACAAAAATTAGCAGACTGAACTTTAGTGGGAAAAGAGCAAGAAGATTAGCAAGACATCCTGCAGATGACTGATGAAATTGTAAGAAAAGTAGAATTACAACAAAGGCCAATGCCTTTTGTTCCAGTTGTGAAAGGTGGATACTCTTACTCAACAAACATAGGTTAAATTCCTTTATCATAGTATTGAGTGCCCTCGAGTTGGTTGGACTAATAGCGACCCTGTATAGGGTTTCCAAGGGGCACCACAATGGGACTCCTTAGTAGTAGGCTGTGTGAATAAAGTAGGTTGTGCTTTCCAGGACTCAGTAGGAGGATGCAAAGGGACAGGCATATGAATGTGATGAGTGCTTACTTATATGAAGAACTAGTAGAAGTCAAAGAACCCTTTACAGAGTACCTCGGGGATACTGAACTTGTATCACAGGTTTGGTTCCAGAAAGCAAATGTCGCAATAAAGTGAGTCTTACACGTTTTTTTGGTTTCCCAGTGCATATAAAAGATATGCTTGTATTATCCTGAAATATATGAAATATGAAATGTGCAATAGCACTATGAAAAAGAATGACATATTGTGTGAATTACTAAAATGTGACAGGCATGAAGTGAGCACATGCTGTTGGAGAAATGGTGCCGATAGACTTGCTAGACCTAGGGTTGCCATAACCTTCAGTCTGTGAAAAAACACAGTATCTGCGAAGCACAAGAAAGGGAAGTGCAGTAAAATGAGGTATGCCTATAATTCTGAAGTAGAAAATGTAAACACATTAAAACTTTATTTTCATGCACAGTTATGTAAGAGGCACTGTATAGTTATGAAACATAGTATTAACTACTTTTATTTGAAGGAGCTCTGGTAGTGTAGTGGTTAGCAAGTCAGCAGTTCGAAACTATTAGCTGCTTTATGGGAGAAAGATGAGTCTTTCTGCTCCCATAAAGATTTGCAGCCTTGGAAATCCTATACAGGGTCGCTATGAGTCGGAACCGACTCCATGCATACTACCGTCACCACCACCACTTCCATTGAAATTATTCAGAAAGATAGTACATATGTCTATGAGCAGAACTTTGCATATTTGTTTTGATTATTGCGAACAAGGAGGTGGTAATGCAATGGAATACTTCATCCAAATGAAAGGAAATGATTCAGAACCGATTTGAAGGCACTTAACACCACCACTAAACCGACTCGACGGCACTTAACAACAACAACACCACCACCACCACTAAGAGCTTAATTGGGTCACTTATAGCATTAAGGAAGCTAAGATTTTATTGAATTCAAAGTACTATCAGGAGAAATACATACGATACCAATGCATGAATATTTAGAAAAACATAATGTAATGTGCTTTTTGTGTACTTTCTTTAAGGGCTTCATGATACAGACTGGAGATCCAACAGGAACAGGTATGGGAGGAGAAAGCATATGGGGAGGAGAGTTTGAAGATGAATTTCATTCAACATTACGGCATGACAGACCATATACACTAAGCATGGCCAATGCTGGATCAAATAGTAATGGATCCCAGTTTTTCATAACAGTAGTACCAACAGTAAGTACATAATCACTATGAACCAGAGATCCATATGCTCTAAGAGAGTGAATGCAGTTGAAGAGAGCCAAATTAATTCTCTGCTATGTATGAATCAGGATATAAAACTAATAAACAATTTAGAGAAAAAGATACTAAAATTACCTAATAAATCTACATTTATATGGCAAGACATTGCTTCCCGGTAATAGGAAATACAATGGACTGTGAGTCATGGTATTGTTTGTTTCAGTTCTGTCACTACTAATTTTACAGTCTAAAATGAATTATTTCACAGTCCTGGTGCTGTAGTCTGCTTTTCAGAATGGAGGGATTAGAGTACAGCTCTGCGTTGTTCAGTGTCCACAATGTTCTAGGATGTTACGTGATTTGGATGTTGTATGAACACCTTTTTAGAACCTTCCATTTGTCCTCATCACTGCTGCTGCAGGAGCTGCTGGCAGACACCAGAGAAAGGGTGCTGGCAGTGAGAGTGGCAATGAGAGGGTGGCGAAAGGAGAGAGCAACAGGAAGTGAATGAGGAGGAAGCTGAGCCCACCCAGCCCCTCATGCCCATGAAACAAAACTGGAAAGCCCGTACCCATGCCCAGAACCATGTGTTCCTCCTCACCAGCCTTCATCCCACCTGTAGTCCACTGCTACCAGTCTGGATTTAGGCTCTTTAAAACCACTGTTGTTCTTAAGTGCTTTGATATGGTTCCGACTCAGAGTGATATGGGTCCATTCTGTGCCATCCTTACAGTTATTGTTAAGTTTGAGCCCAGTGCTACTGCTATTGTGTCAGTCTGATTCTTTGGGGGTCTTCCTCTGTTTGTTAACCCTCCACTTTACCAAGCATGGTGTCTTCCAGGAACTGATCCCTTTTGATGATATGTCCTAAGAACAAGAGATGAAGTCTCACCATCCTGGCTTCTAAGGAGCATTCCTGCTGTGTTTCTCCCAAGACAGCTTCTTTGTTCTTCTGAGAGTCCATGATACTAATAATATTCTTCCTGTCTTTCCCCAGCACCATAATTCAAATATATTGATTCTTCTCCAATTTTCCTTATTTATTCACCAACTTTCAGATGCATATGAGAGGATTGAAAATACCATGACTTAGGTCAGACACACCTTAGTCATCAAAGTGATATCTTTGCTCTTTAACACTTTAAAGAGGTCTTTTGCAACAGATTTGCCTAACTGGAATATGCCCTTTGATTTCTTGATAGCTGCTTCTATGAGCATTGTTTGTGGATCCAAGAGAAATGAAAGCTTTGACAACTTCAATCTTTTCCCTTTATCATGATGTTATTTACTAGTCTACTTGTGAGGATCTTTACATCCTTTTCATTGAAGTACAGTTCGTGTTGAACACTATTCTTAGATCTTCATCAGTAAAAATTTCAAGTCCTCTTCACTTCCAGTAAGCAAAGTTGTGTCATCTATATGTTGTAGGTTATTACTGAGTCGTCCAATCCTGATGCCATGTTCTTCTTCATATAATCCAGCTTCTCAGACTGTTTGCTTAGTATATGGATTAATTCACTATGGTGAAAGAATACAACACATCTTTCTCATTTTAAAGCATTCAGTATCCCTTTGTTCTGTTTGAATGACTGCCTCTTGATCTATGTACAGGTTCCCCATGAGCACAATTAAGTGTTCTGGAATACCCATTCTTTGCAGGGCTTGTTGTTATTAAGTGCTGTCGAGTCAGTTCCGACCCATAGTGACCCTGTATAGGGTTTCCAAGGAGCAGCTAGTGAGCTTGAACCGCCGACCTTACAATTCAAACGGCTTTGCAGTCTGGCGCATTAACCCACAGCGTCACACCAGGACTTTGCAATGCTATCCATAATTTATTCTGAACCTTTGCATAGTTAATAAAGCACAAGCAAACATCATTCTGGTATTCTCTACTTTTAGACAAGATCCATCTGATGTCAGCATTCTCTTACAGTCTGGTTGAATTTGTCAACTCCCTGTCAGTGTACTGTTGCAACCATTTTTAAATTATCTTCAGAGAAATTTGACTTGCATGTAGTATTAATGATACTGTCCAATGATTTCAACATTTCCACTCAGTCCCCTCTTTTGGAATGGGTTGACCAGGTAGGTGTCTTCCACATTTCAAATTTCTTGGCATAAATGAGTGAGCACCTCCTATGCTGCATCAGTTCGTTGAGAGATTTTAATCTGTATTCCATCAATTCCCTGAGCCTTGTTTTTTGCCAATACTTCAGTGCAGCTCAGACTTCTTTCAGTACCATCGGTTCTTTATTATATACTCCTTCTTGAGTTCTTTGAACATCAATAGTTTTTTTTTGGTGGTTTTTTTTTTTTTTTTTATACAATGTTTCTACACGTGTATTCCATCCATCTTCTTTTGATGCTTTCTGAATTATTCAGTATTTGCCCATAGAATCCTTTAATATTTGCAAGTTAAGGCTTGCATTTTTCCTTCAGTTCTTTCAGCTTGAGAAATACTGGGCATGTTCTTCCCGTTTGATTTCCTAGCTCCAAGTCTTTGCACATTTCATTATAATACTTGACTGTCTTATCAAGCTGTCCTTTGAAATTTTCTGTTCAGGTCTGTAAAAAATGTGAAACACCATACATTCTTCCCATAGTTCTGTCTTCTTCACTGGGTTCAGTAATTCATTACAGTGTCTATACAGACACAAAGACAATACTCACAGTTCTGGGGCTAGAATGAAGACTTTAGCATATCCAATCAAGTATAGGCTGAAAGAGGACTTAGAAGCTCTCTATAATCATGACACCCAAGTGATGTTTTTCCCAGGTAACTCCAGTAGTAGCTTTTCTACCCTGAGCTACAGCATAAAATCTCTTACACATTCTTTTTACCCGTTATAATTAACAGTAAATAAAATAACCATTTAAGAAACAGAAGTTTTATTTCCCATTCCTTTTCAGCCATTCTCATACAAACCTCATGCTTCCATGAGTTTGGAGCCCCATTCTGACACCAACTGCAAAAAATATGCACCAACCATTCCTCTCACAACCCTATCTACTGGGTTCGATTGTCCATTGCAAAGACCACACAGAACTTATATACCATACTTACAGTTATGGGCTTTATGAGGAAAGTTAACAGGTTACAATTCAGGGACAGAAATGCTCAGGGCACTGTTGTTCCAGTCAGCTGTTGGTAAATGCCCACAGGACACACCACTCCACCATAAGCCTCAGCCTGAAAGCCAATGACTCTAGCTCTGTGAATCAGGAAACCTAGCTGCCCTACTCCACCACTCATCTGTCAGTTTGTCGTACTATGGTGACTTGTGTTTCTGTGATTCTGAAAGCTATGTCACGGGTATTTTAAATACCAGCAGGGTCACCCACAGTGGACAGGTTTCAGCTGAGCTTTCAGACAAAGACAAACTAGGAAGGAGATAAGGACTACTTCCAAATAGTTAGTCACTGAAAACCTTATAAATAGCAGTGGAACACTGATAGCACCAGATTATTGAATATTGAAACATGATGAAGAGCACCAGAATATTGTCAGATAAGAGTGTTGGAAGATGAGCCCTTCTGTTTGGAAGGCACTCAAAATGCGACTGGGGAAGAGCTGTCTCCTCAAAGTAAAGTTGACTGTGCTAATGTGAATGAAGTAACCCCTTCAGGACCCTCATTTGCTGATGGACCACAACTCAAAATGAAGAGAAACAGCTATAAAAAATCCATTAGTCATCAGGGCATGGAATGTACAAAGTATGAATCTAGAAAAATTGGAAATAGTAAAAAATAAAATGGAATGTATAAACATCAATATCCTAGGCATTAGTGAGCTGAAATAGACTGGTATTGGCCATTTTTAATCTGACAACTTTTGAATTTTAACAACTTTTTCAGTCTAAAATTGATCAAACATGCAATCAAGATGTGTTGATAATTACTGGTGATTGGAATGCAAAAGTTGGAAACAAAGAGGAAGGATCAGTCATTAGAAAATATGGCCTTGGTGATAGAAACACAGGGGTCTCAAGTACGAATGGCGTGTTCCACTCCTGTCTCTTCTGTTTCTGAGATGGCTTATTTTAAAACGCTGCTAGCTTCAAGTATTAACAACTACAATTAACTGCTAGCATCCACAGTTGAATCATATCATCCTATCAGTATCCTCTCCCACTTTCTCTTACCCAGACCTAGAAGGGAAAATGTTGTTTTGTGGGATTTATGACAATGGGTAGAAGAGACATTAGATAATTCACTACAACACATGTTTTTGTATCGTCATTTCTTCCAATTGCTTTAGCTACACTCAAGAGCTAGCTCCCGTCTCTTCTAACATCCTCCATTTTTGTTTTCTTTCTTTCTTTCTTGTCTTTTTAATGACCCTTTGCTTCCTTTCTGTATGATGTTCTTGATGTCATCCCACAACTTGTTTTTGATCTTTAGTGTATCAAATCTGTTTTTGAAGAATTCATCATGGGCTTTAGTGATTGTGTGCAAATTTGAGTAATAGTGGTATTAACTGGTTTTCCTCATAGGTGTGTAGCTATTATCCTATCATAGACAGCATTGTAATTCAAGATATATCTTGAAATGCTGTATTTGATAATGAATGCAATGCCATTCCTTTTCTTCATTCCCAGCATAGTAAACCATTTGATTTTTATTTAAAATAGCCAATACCTATCCATTTTAGCTCATTATTGCCTAGGATTTTGATCTTAATTGTGCCATTTAATTTTGATTATTAATGGATGTTTACAGCTGTTTGCCCTCATATTTCATTTTGCCACTTTAGCAATTGAAGGTCCTGAAAGCTTTGCTCCTTCCACGCCATTAAAGTCAACTCCACTTTGAAGAGGCAACTCTTCCTCAAAGCTGAGGAATTCATCTTCTGGCACTATACCAGAAAAATTTCCATTGCAATTCCTAAGGTTTTCAGTGATTAACCATTCAGTAATGGTCTGCCTTCTTCCTAGTATGTCTTAGTCTGTAAGCTCTGCTGAAAACTGTCTACCATGGATGGCATTTAAAATACTGATAAAAAAATTTCCATTTTTAAAGAAAGCCCCTGATGGGACCTCTTTATATGCAGTGTGATGTCTGAACAGACAAGCAACACATGCTTATATATGTATTTCCAATTTTAAAAAATGTTCCTGTACAGTTAAATTTTTAAATATGGCTTGTATTCTGAGAGTTGTGCAACCATTCTCACTCTCCTTTTCTGAGTTATTCCTCCATCATTAACATAAACTCACTGCCTTCTAAGGTTCCTGGCTAACCGTTATCTTGAATTGTTAATATTATCCTATTTAAATAGTTCTTAAAAGAGCATAGCACTCAGGGCAGATTTTTTTTTTACTAGTTAAGCTAAACTATTGTTCAGTTTTAAAATTACTTCAGAATACATCACATACTCAGTGGCATTTTAAATTTGAGGAAATTATATTAAAAGCCATCTAGCTCCATTGTTAGCAGTCCTGGTGTGGCGTTGCGGGTTAATGCGCTGGACTGCAAGGTTGGTTTGAACTGAAAGGTTGGTAGTTCAAGCTCACCAGCAACTCCTTGGAAACCCTATTCAGGATCGCTATGAGTCGTAACTGATTGGACAGCAATGATAAAATGACATACTTTGTTTATTGAAATTAAGCACCAAGTACTGAACCCTGGTAAGGAGCTCTGGTAGCATAGTGGTTATGAATCGGGCTGCGAACCTTAAGGTCAGCAGTTTGAAACTACCAGCTGCTCTGTGGGAGAAAGATGAGGCTTTCCACTCCTGTAAAGATTTATAGCCTCGGAAACCCTGTACAGGGTTGCTATGAGTAGGAATCGTCTCGATGGCACATAACAACAACTGAACCCTGGTAGCGTAGTGGGTTATGTGTTGTATTGCTAACCACAAGGTCAGCAGTTTGAATCCATCAGTGGCTCTGCTAGAGAAAGATGAGGCTTTCTGCTCCTGTAAAGGTTTACAGGAGTCCTGTTGTGATGCTGTAGGATAAGGTAACTGCTGGTTGGTGGCTCAAAACCATCAGCTGCTCTTTGGAAAGCTATACAGGGTCGTTATGAATCAAAACTGACTGACTTGATGGCACTTAATAACACCACCAAAACAAGAGGTATTTATAACTAATATGTACATAAACTCATTTAATATTCACAATTCTTTTGGTATTATTCGATCCAGTTTTAAACAGTAGATGAGGAAACAATGACCTGATTCATTTGCAAAGGGTCAAGTAGAAGAGCTAGTATTTGAACTCCCACCTATCTAATGCTAGAGCACATGCTGCTTATTTAACTATTCCGTATAGATTTTCAGGTAGGATTCCTGAAGCAAACTTTTAAAGCAGGGGCCATAACTCTTTAAGCCATGCAAAGTAACTTAACCATTAGCAAACATTTTCCATCTCCCTTTGGTCTGAAGAATGCACTTTTAATTAAATGTTATACTATCCTTTTTCTTTTTTTTTAAATTGGAAATTTCTTTTTCAAGTTGGTAAGTTAAATTATTATACTTCTTTTTAACTGTATACTAAAATGAGACATAAATTTAAAATTTCTTTATTAGCTCACCCAGAGATTTAACAAATGTAGGTTTATCAAGATTTTCCATCTGTCCTCCAATACAGCCTTGGCTTGATAATAAGCACACAGTATTTGGACGAGTGACTAAAGGAATGGAAGTTGTGCAGAGGATCTCCAACGTCAAAGTCAATCCCAAAACAGATAAACCGTATGAGGATGTCAGCATCATAAATATTACCATCAAGTAAAACAGGTTTCATTGTTTTAGAAGTTAAAATATATTAAACATAAGATTATTTTACATTAAGAAGCTCTGACTTACTAAACATACAAATCATGTTCAAATATATAATATTCTATTTTTATATATTTCATTAAAGGCCATTTTTTAAATTGTTGCCTTTGATTTTTCTTGTACTATTTTTCATCGAGTTGATAAATTAAAAGGGGCTAAACAGGCAAAAATCACTTCTTATAATTTCTAATGAGACTGAAAACTATATGAAATAATCATAGTGGTATGTAAAACTGCCATATATTCTGCCAACATGATATATCTGCTTTAAGAAAAAGTAGTCTGGGTAACAGGGTCTGTTATCATCATCATTCTGTTGTACAGTGTGTATTTCATTCCAATTAGCTTTGTATTTGAGCTCTGTTAAGTAGTAAGTAGTGGTAAGTAAAGCTTCTTTGAGTAAATAGGAAGTTCCCTTTGGTCAAAGGTATCAAATTCCTCAATAATTATAAAATAATACCTTCCAATATGAGAATCAAAATAAATGAATACCTGAGTCATTGGTTTTGTATGCAAGTTAATTTACTGTTTTCACATTCTTTTTCCATGACAGCTGTGTTCTGTCCTCAA
>NW_006408675.1:7963710-7964261 GCF_000296735.1 Chrysochloris asiatica | reverse complement strand
CGTGGAAGAAAAGATGGAAGCTTTCTGCTTCATACAGATTTACAGACTTGGAAACCCTATACAGGGTCATTATGAGTCTGAACTGACTGAGTGGCACACAGCCACTACCATCTCCAGACTTACCCTGGTGTGGAGCTGTAGGGTAAGCACTGGACTGATAACCACAAAGAGGGGCTGATGGGTTTGAACCTCTGACCTTGCAATTAGCAGTTCAGTCGCTATGAGTCAGAACCGACTCCACGGCAGTTAACAAAAACAACAAAAGTTGAATAATGGAAGTGTGGTGACCATAGGATATGCACTGGACTACCAACCACAAGGTTGGCGGTTCAAGCCTACCAGCCACTCTGCAAGAGAAAAGTTGAAGCTTTCTACTCCTACAAAGATTTACAACCTTGGAAACCCTATACAACGGCCATTATGACTCAAACTCAACTGGGCTACAACAATATGTTTAAAATGCTGCTACCAAGTGGTGGTGGTGATACCATATTCCCCCATTTTAACTTTGAATTAAAATAATTTCATTCATGAACTTTTCCATTGCGTGT
>NW_006408675.1:7962362-7962899 GCF_000296735.1 Chrysochloris asiatica | reverse complement strand
TTTTTATTTTCACAGTTACTGAAATCAGTCAAATATTAAATAATTTAATCCAGAAGTATTACTTACGTACACAAATGACACTTGTAACAGCATGAACTTGTACTTGAAAATACATGATGAAATATGTACATATTTACACACTACCCCAAACACTGATGGACTTTTTTAAATGCTTTGTTTGCTAAAAGTTTTGTTGTTTTTCAACAAAAAATATTTTTGAAAACACTGAACTGAAACAGTACTACGTAAATGCCTTATCTCAAGAATGTTCAACTTTTAAGATTTAGGATTCAATTTAATTCTGAAGTATGAAGAGTATTTTTAAAAATTTAAAATCTCAATCTAGCTATTGTTAAATCATGCTTCCATAGTAAAGGAGTAACCTTAAAAATTGAAAAACAGTAAAGAGCACAAAATTTTGAAAATAATACTCAGAACACTGCATAATAAATGTGATGTAAACATTTTGAGCATTTCTTTCTTTCCTTACTTAGCCGATTTATGCCTCCTAAAGAATTTTTCAAGGCCTTGGCTAAA
>NW_006408675.1:7961361-7961931 GCF_000296735.1 Chrysochloris asiatica | reverse complement strand
AGTTCTTAGAATTAAAGGTGTTCTTTTATACTGAACATAAAAGTAAAGGAATTCTGTTACCCGAAGATGCAGTTTTTTGTTTTCTTTAAACCACTGCTATTTTTGTCACTAAATACTGCCAAAATTCAGTGAAAAGGCAAGTTAAAAGTCAAAGAAGTAGCAGTGGCTCACTTGCTTCCTAAGAACACTCCATTAGGCACTCATGGCTGTTCTGTTTTCATTAACAGAAGAGTAACCTCCACTTTTATCCTTTCTCTAGCACGACTTCTATTCAAATATTTGGGTTGCATATAATCTGAAAATTTAAATGACAAATTAACTTTTTTAAAAGATGCAAATTCGAGAAATCCCTGTTTAATCCAATCTAATCTGCTCAAATGAATATTTAAATTTCCCTGCAGAGTAATTTTTTAAAGCATTATTATACTGAATACTTAAGATTCTATTTGGATAAACATCCTAAATTAACTGCCACCTTTGAGATACAGAATTTCTTACAGCATATGTGCAAAATTAACTCTTAACCACAAAACTTTAAACAACTTCTGCATTTAAAATCAAGCAACATCC
>NW_006408675.1:7959335-7960086 GCF_000296735.1 Chrysochloris asiatica | reverse complement strand
ATCTATGATGCTGAACAGCTTTCAACAGAGCTTCCATATTAAAGGGGCCTAGAAAGAAAAGTCTGGCTATGAACTTTTGAAAATCAGCCTAAGAAAGACCTATGTATAGGTCACAGCAGTCTTGATCTGCAACCAATTGTGAAAATGGTGCAAAACTGGCAATGTTTTATTCTGTTGTGCATGAGTGCCATGAGTTGGCAGGCTGACTCTAAGAGTAGATAAAAACAGCATATAGTAGATTTTTTTGCTAAGATAAGAATAAATTTTATAAGGATAACCATACAATTCAATAAAGGCTACAAAACCTGGATGAAAGATACTGCCTGGGTGAAACAACATCAACTTAAAAACTGCTTATCATAAACAATGGTTAAGATACAGTATTTACATAATGAAGAATTCATTTCCCTCTCACCCCAAACACACCTTATGTTTTTCCAGAGAATTTTTAATGTACATTCATGCAAATAAACAGAAGCATACTATTTTGTACCTTTTCAGTGTGTTTTTTTTTTAACGTGTAAATTTTAAGAGACTTTTCTACTGTAAGCACAAGTAGATTTTCTACATTATTTTTAATGTTTACTTGCATTCTTGGGTGTGTACCAACTTGACAGTTGGCCCACATAAGTTCCATGCTTACATTATTACAAATCTATATACCTATGTATGTATCTATATCTCTAGGAATGTATCTTGCAGATGAATATCCTGAAGCCTTATCTAACATCATTTTGTAAATGTATGTTTA
>NW_006408675.1:7957588-7959168 GCF_000296735.1 Chrysochloris asiatica | reverse complement strand
GTTCTGAATGACAGCAACCCTGTATAGGGTTTCTGAGGCTTTAAATCTTCACAGGAGCAGAAAGACTCATGTTTCTCCTGTGGAACAGCTGATGGGCTGGGACTGACTGCCGACCTTGTGGTTCACAGTCCAGTGCTTATCATATGAAGCCACTGCATTCGATGGCACTTAACCAACCACCTTTACATATAGTAGCAAAATTTTATGTAGTATAACCTTAGGATATTTGTAAGATATATTACTAGAGTTAGAATTAATTGCAAGGCAAAAAGGACATGTGTATCTAAAACTATGATGGTGGTGGTGGATAAGTATTGCCTATTGCCTGCCAGAAAATGTAATGGAGTCTCTGAGGTTTAGCAAACATTTTCATTTCTAAAAATCTCATAAGCTAAAATATTATTTTACTTTTCCTTATTTACATGTCTTTAGTCACATTTGTGGGAGCGCGGTGGCTTTACACGCACTGGACTACTAACCATAAGGTTGGTGATTTGAGCCCACCAATTGCTCCTCATGAGAAAGATGAAGCTTTCTGCTCCCAAAAAGATTTACAGCCTTGGAAACCCTATACAGGGTCACTATGAATTGGAACCAACTTGAAGGCACTTAACAACAATAATCATATGTACTGGCTCTTAATTTGTTTTTTAAAGCTGGGGAAACTCTTTATTCTCCATCCTACTCTTCCTTTTCTCTGATATCTAAGCTCGTCTATTTCACTTAAAAGCACCTTAATCCTCCTAGCAGTTTAGGCTTAAGATCTACGAATCTTCAGCTGTTCCTTGTACTTCATCTTCTGCATTCAGTCATCAAATTCTAACAATTTACCCACTGTCATTGAGTCAAGTCCCACTGAAAATGTGAAAGAGGGACACTGAATAAGGATGACAGGAGAAGAATTGATGTATTTGAGTTACGGTGTTGGAGAAGAATATTAAAAGTACCATGGACTGCTAGAAGAACAAACAAATCTGTCTTGTAAGAAGTACAGCCAGAATGCTCTCGGGATGGCGAGAATTCATCTCTCAAACTTCAGACATATAATCAGGACGGACTAGTTCCTGAGACAGGATATCATGCTTGGTAAAGTGGAAGGTCAGCGAAAAGTAAGATGTTGCCCAAAAAGATGAGTTGGCACAGTGACAGCAGCAAAGGCTCAAGCTTAACGATTGTGATGATAGCATAAGGCTGGGCAGTGTCTCGTTCTGGTGTGCTTAAGGTCGCCAGGAGTCACAACAAACTCATCTGATACTAACAACAATGATTTCTTCAATCTGCTTCCATCTTTCTACCCCTTTAATTTAGGGTAGCATTCCTTCTCACACTCGGATTATTGTAACAAATTACTGCATCTCCCTGTTTCTGGTCTCTTGACTCTCTTACTCCCACTTCTGAATTAATCTTAAAATAATGATAGGATCTTAATTTTTAGAAAAACCTAAATTTCCCAGGTCTTCAAATTTGACTTCATCTATTGTTCTGGATTCTCTTTTCAGAGCTGTGGGTTAAGTTTTGGGTTTCTAACTGAAAGGTCATCAATTTGAACCCACCAGCTGCTCCATGGGATAATGACGAGG
>NW_006408675.1:7946856-7953818 GCF_000296735.1 Chrysochloris asiatica | reverse complement strand
GGCATCATTGATGGACTCAAGTGTGGCAGCGGTAGTGAGGTTTGCCCAGGATCAGACATTGTTTCATTTTGCTGTGCATGGAGTTGCTATGAGTTGGTTCCGACTCGATGGCACCTGACAACAACAACAACTAGATACAAGAGATAAAATAATGCATACACAGATGATCATCCTGGCACCTTGCACTTCGCAAGAAAGGTTAGGTGGAATGGAGTACTTCCTGGGAGGGTAGTCCAAGCAGGGATGGTGAGAGAGGGAAACAGTTCACCATCTTGCGTGTAGCTTTGGCAGTGGAGGGAGGCCTGTCAGAACAGATTTGTGCAGACAACAGAAAAGTACAAAACTGCATAGTTTGTTTTTATAAATACAATAATCCCACAATGCACTGGACACAATGCACAATTTTAGCTCACAAGAAGAAACGAGGGAATGGCTCAAACAAATGACCAAGATGCAGAGCCAGAATACCTTTCTGAGGAAGAAAAGGTAACAGAGTTAACCAAAAAGAATTCAAAAGAATGATAACTAGGCACCTTCAAAGGATCAAAAGGAAGATCAAGAAAAGTAAAGAGAATATAATAAAAACTTTAGAAGAATTCAGGGAAACACCATAAGAACAAATAGACAAAATAAATGCAAATTTTAAGCCAATACAAAACCTGCAATTAGAAATGCAGAAGATTAATACTAAGATCTCAGAAATGGACAATACCGTAAAGGGACAAAGAGTAGATGAAAAGATGGAAACTGGAATTAAGTGACCATGAAGAAAAATCTCTCAATAGTAGTATGCTAGAAGAACAATGAGAAAAAAGAATGAATCAGTCCAAATAAAGCATAACAGTTATGTGGACACCATGAAGAGGAACAACTTATGGGTGATCAGAATTCCAGAACAGAAAGGGACAAGCACAAAGAAAATTGTTGAAGATTTGTTGGAAGAAAACTTTACTAGCATCATAAAAGATGAGAAGATAAGCATACAGTAAGCTCAATGAACTCCATACTAGATTCCAAAAGAAAATCACCAAGACATCATAATCAAATTTTCAAAATCAAAGACAAGGAAAGAAACCTGACAGCAGCTTGAGTAAAATGAAAAGTTACCTGCAAAGGAAAACCAATAAAACTAAGTTAGGATTTCTCAGTAGAAACTATGCAGGCTTGAAGGATGACATATAGAATTCTGAAAGAAAAAAAAAAATTGCCAACCAAAAATCATATACTCAGCAAAGCTGCCCTTCAAATATCATGGTGAAAACAGGACATTTCCTAATAAACAGAAATTGAAAGAATATGTAATGATTAGACCAACTTTATAAAAAATGCTAACGGCTGTCCTTTGGACTATGAACCAACAACTGAGATTACCATACATGAAAACACTATCCAGAATTCAATCCAGATATAGAAGTATTAAAACTAAAACAAACTTACAAGGCTGAAAATAAGGAACCAGAAATATCAAGGTATAATACTGAGTCAATTACAGAACATAAAGAGGGAATAAGATAGATAAAGAACTTCCAAATGGCAAAAAACGTCAAGTAGACTTAGTCAAGATACAACAGACTGGTAAGCAGGGAAAAAATTAATAAACTACAGAATAGAATAACCTCAATGAAAATAATATGCCACATCAAAATAGAAAAAGAAGAAAATCAGAAAGATTTAGTAAACATTAACACAACAGAAATGAAAATGAAAACTCAAATAAAATGAACTCAGCATAGAAAATTATGTGGAACAAGGAATCCAGCAGCACCACACACACAAAAAAAAACAAAAAACAAAAAAACCACAGAACAAATGATATCAATTCATACCTACTGATAATTATACTGAATAAATGGATTAAATGTCTCAGTCAAGAGATATAAATAGCAGAATGGATAAGAAAACATTATCTTTCAATTTGCTGTATTCAAGAGACATATCAAAAAGACGGAAACAGCCTAAATGCACATCAACAAAAGAATGGTTAAACAAATTTTGGTACATACAAAAAATGGAATATCACAAAATGTTACAGAATTATGATGAATCTGTAAAACACCTCACAATATGGTTGAACCTGGAGGACGTTGTTGTTAAGTGCCATCGAGTCAACTCCCACCCATAGCGACCCTGTTATAGGGTTTCCGAGGAGCAGCTGGTGAGTTTGAACCGCCAACTTTGAGGTTCAAACAGCTCTGCAGTCTGTTTGACTGCAACTGTTAACATTAGGCTGAGTGAAATCAGTCGATCAAAAAAGTACAAGCATTGTATGAGAACAATGTTGAAAAAGTTCAAAAAATGGTTTTCTTGTAAAAGAAATAATCTTTGATGGTTACAAGAGAGGGGAGGAAAGGAAAATTATTCATGCACTAGAAAATAGACACATGTGAACATGGGTGACAGGATATACAATATACAACAAGAGGGAGGTTAGCAAAGGAAAGACGAAGGTAGCAGGTCACATAAGGAGAAATGCAATAGCTAAAGTGAATAGAGGTAAATGCTGTTAACTGTTGGTATATGGAGGGGATTACAACCATATAGTGAAATAAAGTGTATGTTTGTTGAATGTAAAACTGATGATCTGTTCTGTAAATCTTCACCTCAATTCACATAACAATAAGTTTAAAATTTTTTTTAAATAAACACATCATGAATTATTTTCTATGCCTGTAATGTCCTTTCCTTCACATATTGACTCAGTCTTATCCACAAATCAACATTCAATTTCAATCTGCCACCTTTAGAACTACTCTCTGTCTTATGAACTTTTGGAAACCCCTTGGTATATTCACATATACACAGGAGCTTTTGGTAAGCATCAATTACCTTATTCTTTTTATGTATCCCAAGGAACCCAGCACAGCACTTTCCAAATCGAATGGACTCAGAAAACAGCAGAAATTTTATAACTCCTGAAATTACTCTCTTTTGAAGTCTTTCCAGCTATAGTATGACATGAGATGCACAAAAACTACTAAAAAAGTATTTTGTGATACAAATGTATTTTACCTGTTTGTTAGCAAAGATCAGGAGCAAAGCATCTCGAAGTTCTTTTTCCGTTAACAACTTTGCAAGTTCACTGTGTGCTTCACTAACTCTGTCTCTATGACTGCTATCAACAACAAATACAACAGCTACCAAAAAGGAAAGAAAATTCAAATAGTCACTTAAGGTTCAATAAATGGACCAAATAGTTGAATGTTCTCTCTATTATATGTTCAGAGATCCTTCACCATCATTAGTTTTGCTTAAAAGCTGTCTAGTTTTGTTGGGGAGTCCTGGTGTGGAACTGTAGGATAAACACTGGACTGAGAACCAAAAAGTTGACAGTGCGATCCCACCATCTGCTCCTCAGAAACCCTCATATAGGGTCTCTATGAGTTGGAATTGACTCTATCACATTTTAAAATAATGAGTATTAGAGGAGCACTTAACAATAACTAATGGGGTGATCTGAGTTTCTTCAGACATAACTTCTCAGGCTTAGTTTTGCTATGTAGAACAAAAATTTAAACACTTGCTCTAGTTTCCCTATCTTCTTGTTGAGTCAGTTCTGATTCATAGTGAACCTGCATAGGATTTCCTAGGAGCAGTGGTGGATTTGAACTTTCAACCTTATTGACAGTAGTCAAATGTTTGTCTTACAATACCACACCATGATTCCAGTTTCACAATCTAGAATGATTTATAATATTTTCTCTACCAAACACAAATTGCTATACAATTAATATATTCTCTTAGTGAAGGAAAACATGCCTCTCATGATCTTCTACCTACTGATGCTACTTGTTCTTTGAATACTAATTCCTTTACAAAAAAAAATCATTTTTATCTTGCTAAAATATTCTCTCTAGGATAAACATTCAATCACTCCTCATATTCAAGATTATATATATATTTTTTTTCCCCATGAATAACTGACTGATATTGAACTTGATACCAAAAAATCCCAGAGCAAATATAATTAGCTAAATTATATCATCCAGTTGAAAGACTGGATGATATGTGGAACACTTGCAATGAACATAAGCTTCATATTGGGGTATATCTAATACCTATGAATCATAGGTTCCAGAATCGCAGCAACATGGAAGTATGACCAACTGACAGGTTCTTCTGTAGATAATAACTACTTGTGAAAAGAAATGAGGGAGTAGGGTTACTGAGATAGTACAATGAGTTAATGTGTATTCAACTGAGCAGCTGAACCATATACTATAAATTCAAGTCATACACCAACATGTTGCCAATGATCATCATATCCATATAACAACTTACTTTAATTACTTTAATTGCCATAGGCAGCAAGAGATAATTTTTCACATATCTAAGCTAAGTAGAGTTATATTTACATATCTAAGATATGCAGTATAGATATATCTGGACTGTCTACATATCTAAGCTAAGTATAGTTATACTATAGTCATGGCTTTATCATAAGATAAAAATATTCATGTTTCAATCTTTCTACCTTCATGCTTTTTTCAAAAATGGGATAGCCCACTGATAAGTAACTGTACAGTTATGCTCTCAATGTTCAAGGATGAGTTTTGCTAGTTAAATCACTGTGTTGAAAACCGGCATAAAAATCTGAAAATTTAAGAGTCATTTTTCACTCTTACCTTGAGTATTGAGGTAATAATGTTTCCACAATGGTCTTAATTTGTGTTTTCCACCTACATCCCAAATAGTGAATTTTAAATTTTTATATTCTACAGTTTCTACATTAAAACCTATTAAAAAAAAAAAAAAAGTCACTTTATCCTGCATTCCTATTTACAATGAGTAACACACCAAACACAGGCAACTGTGCTTACAATTGAAACTTAAAAATGTCTACCTGTTGCAATATCTAGTGCTGCCCAACTCCACTCCAATAACCCTCCACAGGGAATCTAGATCTCTAATAGTGATAGCCCTCTAAACATCCACTGGGTTTTTAGGTCCTTGAAAGCCCAGTACCAACCTGCTGTGCATCACTACAGCCTCTAATCCGTAACCCTTAAACAGAGTCACTAATTCTCTATTCCTATCTACTGTTCCACCAATACTAAGTGGCTTGTTACTATCCCACTGTACACAGTTCAATCACAAAATCACTAACGCTTGAATTTTTTCAACTTATTAACGCGGGTGTCTTAGAAGTAAGTCCACCTCTGTATCATATTTATCGCAAATAACACCCTGATTACTCATCTGTAAGCAAGTTAATGTTTATAAAATGTTCAGTAAGTTCTAAATAAATACTCATACATACCAATTGTTGGAATGGGTTGCATGAACTCATCCTGTTTTAATTTAAACAAAATAGTAGTTTTCCCAGCACCATCTAATCCTAATGTAACAACTCGAATTTCCATTTTTGGTCCAATGTGAACTCTATTGTCCTATAATTAAAAAAATTTAAAAAACATTATTGTGACACACTAGAAATATTTACATTTATATTTTTCTCTTTATTAATAAAATACCTTCTTTAATTATTTCTCTACATCTTATCAATTCCTCAATCCAGTACAATATGATTTGAATTCCACAAGATTTCTATAGTCTTATTATTTCTTGGAGACAAATAACTCCCCATTGCAAAATCTCAGTATAACTGATCACTTTGTCATTTTATAGGTTAAAAAAGTGTACATACATATCCACTTCATTTTTACAGATTTTCCAGCTCAACAAAATCTTCTCAGAAGTTTTTATATTGTACTAAAAAACTCAAAAATGGAATACTTATACCTGAGGGATGGTAAGGAACAGAAGGGAGCTGAATCACTGTATACATATTTCTTCTCATCCTTTTAAAACGTCACCAGTAACATTATCTGCCTGCTTTTTCCCAAAATATTTATGGATTCTTTGTGCTGTAAGATAAGCACAAAGTGGGCAGTTCACACCCACCAACTGCTTCTTGGGAAAAAAAAATGAGTATTTCTGTTTCTATAAAGAGTCACAGTCTCAGAAACCCTTTGCATAATTATTATGAGTCACAATTGACAATGGCAGTGGCTTTCTGATTTTGAGGGCTGAACTGTCTTAACACAGCGTTTTGCAAACAAGTGCATATATAGATGGTAAGGAATTACTCTTAGCATTCCATTGCTAAAATCTGATTTCAGAAAAAGATTGAAAAATCTACAAAATATAGTAATTAATGTAGTAAATGCTTCACTGCTACAGATTGCAGAACTAATGTCCATGCCAAAATAATAAAATGTACATTTTAAACAATGATTAAATGTTACCTTACTAATGTTACTTTCTTTTTTTAATAATGTAAGACCATGAATAAAGGAAAATGTATTTTAATTGGGCTTCAATGCAACCTCAGTCTCACTAAAAATGTATCTATAAATACCCTGATTCTAAGACCGTCTTACACGTAAAAGTAATACTCTAGATGAGAGCCATTATAATTCATATGTAGTTGTTTTTGTAAAGTGCCACTGAGTCAATTCTGACTCATAGCAACCTTATGCAGGGTTTTGAAGAGCAGTTGGTGGGTCTGAACCACCAATCTCATGGCCCAAACTGACCTTGAGGTCCAGTGTATTATCCTTCAACGCCACACCAGGACTCATTTCAGTCATAATTCATGACTATCCCAAAATATTCTTCAACGATTAAACTGACAGAATTTCATAACCTACCTGGACAATATACTTGGACTGTGAAAAATATGCATACTTTAAACACTGCAAGTGAAAATAGAAGGTAGAATCCCATGAAAGGGAACTAGCAATATCACAAATGCATTTACTCTTTAACCAAGCAACCCCATACATTCACTGACAAAAGATTGAAAAGACTTATGGACAAAGCTATCACTGCACTATATCCATCAATATGGTACTGGATGAGTAATAATAATTCTCACAACAGAATATTTTAAAGCTGTAAAAAGAATGGAAACTATACTACTATAACACGATCCCTATAATATAGAGTTAAATAAAGAAAAG
>NW_006408675.1:7944159-7946043 GCF_000296735.1 Chrysochloris asiatica | reverse complement strand
TGCGGTAATTTTTTAAAAGAACCCTTATATTTTAAAGACACACACTAAAGTATTTCATAGATAAAATGACATGCTATCTGCGATTTACTTCAAAACACCCACGGTGTGGTTGGGGAAGTAAGGGGTAGTGTGAGGAAAATGTAGTTGAAACAATAAGTTTTTAATTGTTAAAGATGGGACACAAAAAGACTCATATTATTCATTTTGTTTTCCACTGATAAAAGTTTTAAAAATCTGATAATTCAGGAATTACATAGTTATCTCTTCAAGGTAACTGTCACAGAATGTAAGTGAATTATAATCCATCTGAAACTGAAAAAGAAAGTATAATAATACATTACTTTTGTAAAAGTGACAGGGATGCTGGCATCCAGCTGAATGTGATCTGCAACCTCTGTAAACTGCTGCTGCTGTTTCTGCAATGTTTCCAGTAATCTTGTAATTTCTTGTTTTGCCAAAACAACTCTACAATCATCCTAGAAAAGATAGTATTTCTCAGAAATTTTTGTTAAAGAAGGAAAAAAGACTAAAATCACCCAAACATATTAAAAGTCCATTTAATATTAACAGCATTCAAGTTAAATAAAACGGAAACTTGACAAGGACAGTAGAAGCTGTTGTTGTTAAGTGCGGACAAGTCGGATCCAACCCATAGAGACCCTTAATAGGGTTTCTGAGGAGCAACTGGTGAGCTTGAACCACCAACCTTGTGGTTCAAACTGACTTTGCAGTCCAGTGCATTAACTCACCGCACCACACCAGGACTCCATAGTAGTAGCTGGGCATCAATAAATAATTTAAGAGCCTGTTAATAGAAGAATGCATTGTGGTGTAGTCACACAATTGAACAGTATACCACAATGAGAAAGCATCACAACTACATGTGATGATAAGAATAAAAGAGTAAAAGAAGCCAGAGAGTTTGTTATATGGTTCCATATATATCACCAAGACAGGCAAAGATAGGCTCTGCACCAGAAATCAGAGTGTACATCACCCTTGTCAGGGATGGCAGTTAATGGCTAGATGGGAGTATGAGAGGGTAGTGCTGAGGTTCTAAAAATGTCCTGTTACCTGACCTGGGTGTAGTGGCCAGTTTGAATACTCAATCAGCTGCACACTATGCAAACATTTCTGTATATATGTATTACTTCTATATACTCTACACCACTACCACTGAATTGATTCTGATTCATAGCAACCCTATGTTGTTGTTGTTGGTAAGTGCTATAGTCTATTCCGACCCACAGTGACCCTGTATAGGGTTTCCAAGGAGTGGCTGGTGAGTTTGAATCACCAAACTTGTGGTTCAAATACACTTTGCAGTCCAGCACATTACTGCACTGAATGAAGTCTGTGAAGTCTCTCTCACACTCAGGATCTTCGGTCCTCTCCTCAAGCTATGCACATTCCCATTTCTTTAATATTAGTCCAGAGATATTCTATGCATACACCCACCCATTCTTCCTATGAATGAAAACCTGCAACAACATATATGCTCCATTATAGAAACAGTATTGTCTGTTTTTGGTCACCGTTGAACACTTACATTCATTTATAACAATTTTACTGTTCCAGATGCTAAGGAACAAAATTTTGAAGTTGTTCTTGCCTTCTCTCCTAATCACACGTACAGTCTCTCTACAAATTATATAGAATCTAGCCATGTCTAACCCCCACTATCCAAGCCACTATTATATCTCACCTAGAATTCTAAAACAATGATCTAACTGTTGAACTCCTTCCTTCCATCTCTGCCCTCTTAAATCTATTTTCCATATTACAGTGATCCTTTTAACAAATCAGATAAAGTCATTCTACTACTCAGAACTCCAAACTGGCTTACCATTATCAATCAGTAATGGTCCTTACAATCAATATCAA
>NW_006408675.1:7941886-7942844 GCF_000296735.1 Chrysochloris asiatica | reverse complement strand
CTTCATCTCTCGTTCTTCTGACATGTCAGAAGAGACCAGCTCCTGGAGAAGGGCATCATGCTTGGTACAGTGGAGGGTCACTGAAAAAGACGAAGATCCCTAACATGATGGACTGACATAGTGGCAACAAAAATGGGCTCAATCATAACAGTAATTGTGAGGCCTGCACAGGGCCAGGCAATGTTTTGTTCTGTTGTACACAGGGCCGCTGTGAGTTGGATTGACTCAACAGTACCTAACAACATAACTTTCTAACACACTATACAATTTACTTATTTAGAGATGGCTATGGTTTTTTGTTTTCTCTTTGCTAGAAGGATAATATCCATTATATTACAGCTTTTCTTTTTTTTTTTTTTTTCACTTATATACCTTGTGAATGTAAAATGTACATACTAGTAGCAGGGTCTCAAATAGATATGTACACAACAATGTTTATAGCAGCATTATTCACAATAGCCATGAGGTGGAAATAACCCAAATGTCCATCAACAGAACTTGGTATGTACATACAATGGAATAGTAGTCTGCCATAAAAAGGAACAAACTTACAATACATGCTACAAGATAGATGAACTCTGAAAACAGTATGCTGAGTAAAACAGGTTAGTCACAAAAGGATAAATATTTATAATTCCACTTATGTGAATATTTAGAAGAGCCAAATAGAGACAAAAGTTTACTAGTGGTATCGGGCTGAAGAGAAGAAGGAATGGGAATTATTGCATAAGGAGTTCTGAGGTCCTTTTTGAGGTGATGAAAAGCTTTGGAAATAGTCAGTGGTGATGGTAGCACAAATGGGGAAGTAATTAATGTCACTGAATTATATACTTAAAAATGGTTAAGTTCAACAGACTCTTGTGAACCCGGGTGGAAACCTGGTAGGCCAGCAGTGTGGCAAGACCTGGGGACTCTTGGGCCCAGAGTCAGTGACATAGCCACAGAGAACTAGAGTGGA
>NW_006408675.1:7925787-7940116 GCF_000296735.1 Chrysochloris asiatica | reverse complement strand
TCTGAACCACATATAAAGGAGTATTTAACAGGTTGGAAGGCTTACAGCAAGAAGAATTTGTACCTGAAGCAAGAAATCCAGTGCTTTCTAATCCAAGAAGCTCAGCTGTATCCGGAGCCATCATCTTACGTGAGACTGAGAGGGGGAAGGATCAGAGCAGCCATGACCGCCAGACAGAAACGCGGAGATAACGGTATGGACACTCTTTTTTTGGTATCTGTTCATTTGTTTCCCACTGTCTGCGAACCTCCATTCTGGTGACTAGAGGGGGTGCCTGAGCGAGCAGACACCCCACCCTCACCCCTGGAGGATTCTACTACGCATGCGCATGTATCTCCTAGTGATTTAAAGTGACAGGTACCACTTAACCAAAATAAACACCCATCTAAGTATTAAGGCCAAAAATAACTCTTAAATAAGTTTAAAAAACAGAAACAGATGACCATATCAGCATATGTCCAGAAACGAGATAAAGTGACTAATGCAAATGAGCTGGAAGTACACCTACACTCCATACTTGAAGATGGGCAGGCTTTAGAATAGCCTGAGAAGGAATTCAGAAAAATGATTATAAAATATATCAAAACACTATACAATGGAGTTGAGAAAAATAAGAAAGAAGTCAGGAAAGCGCTACAGGAACAAAGAAATAATATAGATACAGCATTGGAAACAATTCAAAACCTACAAAAAGTGGTCCAAACAATTCATAATAGAATGTCAGAAATGGACAATACACTGAAAGGGCAAAGGAGTAGATTGAAGAGATAGAAGCCAGAACCAGTGAGCTAGAAGATAAATCTCTCAACACTACTAAAAATTAAAAGCAAGCTCAAAAAATGATAAAAAAAAATCTGAAGAAGGCCTAAGATTCATGTTGGACAACACGAAGAGGAATAACTTCACCATCATCAGCATTCTGAAACAGGAAGAATCACACAAGTCCACAGAGGAGATCGTTAAAGAGCTTCTGGAAGAACATTTCCCTAACATACTGAAAAATGAAAAGATAGGCATTCAAGAAGCTCAATGAACACCTGGAAAGATAGACCCTAAAGGAAAATCACCAAGACATCTAATAATCAACTCTCCAAAATCAAAGATATCAATAGAATCCTGAAAGCAGCTAGGGAAAAAAGAAGTGTAACATACAAAGGCAAGCAAATCAGATTAAGCTTCGATCTCTCAACAGAAACTATGCAGGCAAGAAAGCAATGGGGAGACATACATATATAAAACCTGAAAAAAAACAACAAAAAACTTCCAAGCAAGAATCTTCTACACAGCAAAGCAGTCAATCAAATATGATAGTATAATTAAAATATTCAAGGATAAACAGAAACTAAGGGATTTTGCCAAAGCCAACTCTGCACTGCAAAGCATCCTAATGGAAGTTCTGTGGGCTGAGAACCCACAAGAACAGACAACAACCAGAGAATGACGTACATGGCAGCATCACCCTGAATTCAACAAAAGGAAGTCAAGAATGGAATAAAATGATAAGAACAGAGGATCTGGGAGGTCAGTCTATGATCAAAACAATTACAATGTGAAAGAAGGTAAACACTGAGGAACAGAGATCCAGGTGATAAGAAGATCAGATAGATTACAGTATAAAATAGACTATCTTAAATGGAAGGAAGAGTTAATGGAATAGAAGGTAAACACAAAAGTGGGGTTGGGGTGGGTGGTTCTGTTTGGGTGTTGGGGAGGGCAATACAAGAAGGGGGAGGAGGTGGAGGAAGAAGATAGATAGGGGAACACTGAGACAGGTTTGCATGGCCTAAGTGGAACACAGATAAACAGTGATGCATGCTCAAACTTGGAACAACAGGGCTCTGGGATACAGGGATCTAGGCATAGTTTAAAGAGGGGAAATAATACTTAAATGCTTGACTGTCATATGAATATTGGTTTCCCTTGCCTACTCCTGTAAAACAGACACTTGAGTGGGATATAAAGGAATGTTGGGAAACATAATTAGAGAAAACTTGTAAGCCTGTCTTCAGCCTATAGCTGACTGGAATACCTAAAAGGGGTTTAGAACTTGCTGGATGAAATAGGCCTCTTGCAAAGTCTTTACAGAATATATGACCTTAGGTGGAATCCCAAGTCCCATCCAGAACCTTCTGAGGTGGGACATTCCCACTAGCAAGGACAAGCACACCAGCCTGGAACAGCTAGAGCAACAGAAGATACATCTTCAAAGAACAATCATCAGAAAAAACCCAAAACAAAAATGTCAGCATGACTGCCTACTACAAGAATAAGCAAGCTGTTCACCAGGAAGCCATCAAGGCAAGCAATCACGTTCCTTCAGGACAAACTCTCCTCTAAAGACTGAAACTCAAAGGGAACACATGAGCAGGCATGTAAGCTTGCTGGTGACCACATTGGTCTACTGGTGAATGGAAGAGGAGGAAAGGCAGCAATGAAGAAATGGGCTGAGTTCAACTACAGTCCATTGACTCCCATTGACCTGGAGATGAAAGAGAGAAGAGGAAGGGCTGGTTGGTCCAAAGTGTGGTGCACCTGGGGTCACTGGAGCCCTTGGACAAGGACATAGCCACAGAGGGCTAGAGCTGAGAGTGAGGCGTCCAACTGATGTGAAGTGAGGGGAGATGTACAAGAACACCCAAACTTGCAGACAGTAACCTTTTGACCTAGCCTCGATGGTTTGATAATCAGAACTCAACTAGAAGAATATTACACACAAAAAAACACTTTTTCTTTTGATAAAGGAAATACGAGTAAATTGGGTAAATTGCGACAATTTGATGAGCCTGACATATACTCATGGAGTTAGTAACTCTAGTACCAACGGAGAGTGAAGGAGTCTTCACATCAAGTATCAATGCTATCCCCTCTGTACACAGGGTAGATAGGGATGAGCAACTTAGACACTGGCCACCTAAAATGAGGGGGCAATAAAGGCATGAAGTGACTGGCTTATAAGGTTTCATGATGGAGTTTACTTTAAGAGTGTTGGGGGTTGGGGGAGAGAAAGAGTCCTCACTGAATAGTTTTTAGCTTGTTTAGATGGGTCTGGGGAAGAGATGGGGATAAGATTCATATGGTTCAATAGTGAAAAATTGTTATCATGACTAATTGTGACTGTCACAATTGTAAAGGTAAAAGTTTTGTAACAAAAACAGGGGCGTAATTAATCTTACAGTCCAGAAACAGAAGACCCTAGGACCATCAAGGGAGATGAGCACAGGTAGAATGCAGGACCTTTTCCAGAGAAGCAGCGACACCAGAGATGTTGGCAGAGATGGGGACATGGAGAGGGGGAGCAACTGAGGACTCTAGATTCATGGGAAGAGAGGGACTAAGAGCTGGTGGCCAGGAGGCAGACTTGCAGAATGTGCCCTTTAGAAGTGTAAATTATTATATATGCCTGAGTGTTTTTTGTTTGTTTGTTTGTTTTTAAAAAAAGCTAAAGTGAATAGAGAGAAATACTGGTAACTGATGGTACATGGAGGGGATTACAATCATTGTAATGAAACAAGGTGCATGATTTGCTGACTATAAAACTGATGATCTGCCCTGTAAACTTTCACTCAATCTACAATAAAAACCTTAAAGAGAAAGATTATAGCAGAAAAAAATTTTTTTTTTAAAAGTCAACCATCAACTGGAAAACGGATGCTTACAGCTTTCTGGGATTCTCAAGGGCCAATATTGGAACACTATTAAGGAAAAAATTTCAACAATCAACAGTGCATGTTACTGTGAGATGCTCAATGAAGAGCTGAAGCCTAAACTTAGAATTAAAACCAGAGGAATGCTATCCTAGGGCACTGTGATCTTGCATGACAATGTCCCCACACCTCTGCCCACACTGTGGAGAATGCAAAAACTCCATTCTGAGATGTTATATAAAGTATCCTCCCTATAGCCCTGTTCTTGCTTCACTGGACTTTTACCTATTTGGTCCCCTGAAAGCAGACCTTCAAGGACGAAGATTCACCTCTGATGAAGAAGTGACGACAGTGGTGCATTCGTGGCTCAGAGCTCAGCCTAAAACATTTTTTGTAAGGGAATACAAAAACTTGTTGAAAGATGGACAAAGTGTATTGAAAATCAATGAGATTAGGTCAAAGAATGATGCATGTCTTTTCTAAAAGTTGATTAAAATAAACTCTATAGATTAAAAAAAAAAAAGAAGAGTGATACAATCACTCTAAACTGAAAGAATACACGTATTTGACAAAGAATAGTAAAAGGACTTGGCATGACTGAAGAAAAACACGTTAGAGGACTTCTGGAATCCGTGATTTTAGGGTCGGGAGAGTACATGAAGGAAAGGACACTGATATGGTTGGTGAACAAATTTGAGATCAGAGACTAAGTTCTAAACACAAAGCTAATGCATGCAGTTGTTGTTGTTGTTAAGTGCCGTTGAGTCAGTTCCGACTCATAGTGACCGTGTATAGTGTTTCCGAGGAGCAGCAGGTGAGCTTGAACAGCCAACCTTGCTGTTCAAACCGACCACGCAGTCCAGCGCATTAACCCATTATGCCACACATGTAGTAGTTATGCTATATATTCATGAAATTAATAAGACAGTCCAGTATATATCTCTCTTCTAGTTGAATCCTCTTTTCTAAACCATGTCTAAATTATGTTTAAACTCTACCTGTTGCAAAGTCTTTTCACAATGGAGACAGGCTGTTGAAACTTGGGACAACAAAATAGTCATATCTTCTTGTTGCTGCCTGAGCCAAATAAGTTTTTCTCGAACATGGGCATCAACAACACTTAGAGCCATTTCTTCTTGACGACACAGAGTTTCATGCAGATCAGAAAAATAAGCTCGGACACATGACCGGGCATTCTCTGCAGTTCCTGGTACCTAAAGAAATAAAAGTAAGCGTTAAATAATCATAACCTTAACAAAGATCATTCATGTGAAATATTGAATACCAACATAACTTTTATATTCTCATAAACTCCAAATTTTATATATCCACACTAGACCTCTCCTCTCAATGTCATACTTGCATGTCCAACTATTTAACTGAGATCTCAAGCAAAGTGAAATACCTAATCTCTAATCTCCCCCAACTACAAGCTCAAGTTTATTTCATCTCAGTAAACAGAGACAACTCTAGTCTCCTGGTTATGCAGTGCAAATTTGTTGTAATCCTTAATGCCTCTCTTTCATGTCAGTTCCTCAGCAAATTCTGTTGGCTTCAAAATATTTGCAGAATTTCATCATGCCTCACCACCTGCCCTTTTAACAGCCTGATTAAAGGTATCACTATATTTCACTTGATAATTATAGTTGTCTTTTAAGTTGTCTCCAAGGCTTGATCTATGCCTTGCCCTTACAGGGTATTCTCCACACTGAACCTGAATGATTCTTTCAAAATGTTAAGTCAGAAAAATAGTACTATTATTTTACTCAAAAGACTCCAATAGCTTCCCATTCAAGTCAAAGTAAACACCAAAGTCATTGAGTAGAGAACATTTGGGCACAGACCTAGAGGTGGTTTTTAAAAGAGGGAACCATGTGAGTATCTGGAAGAGAATTCTAGACAGAGAGGAATGGTGGTGGTGGTTATGTGCTATGAAGTCAGATCCAAGTCCTAAAGATGTATAGTGTTCCCACGGCTGTAAAGCTTTACGGGAGCAGAAAGCCTAACCCTCTCCTACCAAGCAGCTGGAAGATTTGAACTACTGACCTTGTGGTTATCAGCCCAACTTGTAACCCACTATACACTACCAGAGCTTCTTAAAGAGAAGCAGATGACTAAAAGGCTCTTTCTGGTCTCAATTTCTGCTACCCTGCCCTCCTCTCAATCACTCTGCTCCAGCTACACTTAGCCTCCCCACAGTTTCTTGAGCACACAAGACACAACCCAACATCAGAGTTTTTGTGCTTACTCTTTTCTCTGTTTGTTATATATGGTGTTTATTTTTCTAATTTATTGTCTCTTTCCCCAGATTAGAATGTAAACTCCTCAAAGGCAAGGAACATTGTCTAGCTTATACGATGGCGCCTCTCCAGCCTCTGTGACCCTGTCAAACACTTGGTGTATGTTTAATAAATATTTACTGAGGGAATAATTGAAATATCTAAATTTTGGATTTTAATTTATATCTAACTTAAAATACTGGACAGAGATGTTCCAGCATTATTCTTCAATGACTTAGCTTTAAATATGCTCAATTATCAGAGAAAATATATTTTGGCTGTCCCTGTATTTTATATTCCTATTTGAAGAGAATCCTTTCTTCTCCACATTTTTAAAAGTAACTAAAGTTATTCACCTAGATCCTTCTTCCCCTCAAAGTGAATCCTCTTAAATGTTAGATATATTCACTTATCAATTCACTTGATCATCCCACAATAAAAAGACATTTAATTTCCAAATCAAACTCATCATCTTACTTCCATCATTCCCTCCCCAAACTCCTTCTTCTCTATCAATGCATGATACAATCCACCCAACTGGGAGGTAGAAAGTAGGAATTGTACTTTTAATTTTGTTTTAAGTTGTTTGTATATATTCAAAACAACTTAAAACAGAATCCCTGGGTTGTAAGGTAATTCTGGAGTCCTGGTGTGGCGCTGTAGGATAAGCACTGGACCCTAAAGTTGGTTTGAACCATTAGAGTTGGTGGTTCAAACTCACCATTTGCTCCTCGGAAACCCTATACAGAGTTACTATGAGTCAGAACTGACTCATTAGCACTTAACAACAACCCAAACAACTGAAAGCTGAAACACAGGAATACATATGTACACTGGTGTTCATGAGGCACTGTAGGATCAACACCGGACTGCAAACCACAAGGTCAGCAATTAAAACCCACCAGCTGCTCTCAGAAACCCTATACAAGGTCACTATGAGTCGGTACTGGTTCAACAGCACTTAAAAACAACAACCCAAACAACTAAAGGCAGAAACAGAGGAATACGTGTACGTCAGTGTTCACTGAAGTACTACTCACAATAATAAAAAAATGGAAACAACCTATGCTTAACAGATGAATGAAAGAGCATATGTGTATAAATAAATACAATGAAACATGACTCATCCATAAAGAGAAACGGAAGTACTGACTTATACCACAGCATGGATGAACCAAGGTATTGCCATCAAGTCAATTCTGACTCATGGCAACCCCACAGGTGAAACAGTAAAGAGACCTACGTTTATTAGTGGTTGCAGGGTTGAAAGATAGAAAGAGGGACTCATAGCTTAGGAGACACTGAACATTTTGTTTAGAGTGATAAAACATTTGGAAACAGCTAATGGTGAGAGTTGTACATGAGGAACATAATTAATGTCACTTAACTGTACATGTATGGGATGTTGAAATGGCAAACGCTTGTTTGCATATACATTTAATTCATTTTTTAAAAAGTCTTGGTCATCAGTTCTATTAGGAAGTATGCCTTAACTCACTTATATTGTTGTTCCACTTATACATTGCCAAGGTACTCTGTACTTCCTCCCCCGACAAAACAAAAACTGTCTCTCTTCCATGATGAGGTTTAAGTTCTATGAATCCACAGATATTTTTTAAAAATTTACTTCCAGTAACTAATGCAGTATTGACACAATGTAATTGTTCAATAAATATTTCTTAGAAGGACAAAGGGTTAAGAAGGAAAAAAAAAAAAGGAGGTAAAAAGGAAGAAAAAAAAAAATCTATACATGTTCTGTGTGGGCCATTCCAATTCCATCTTCTACTATCTGCTCTCCTCCTTCAATGTGCTGAACAATTCCAACTAGTTTTCTTGAATAATCTGAGATTTCTTCTGTAAAGGTCCGTATGCAGTGAGCCATATCTAAAATTGATGCTCGGATCTGATTAGCCTCTGGTTCCAATACTGAATGCTATAAAATACAAGGTAATTATAGAAAAGATATAATATTGACTAATAATATATTTATTAAACTATTCAAATTCTTCCTATAAAAAAAGCATCAGCCACCAGTAGCTTTTATACTACATTTAGAAAAAAACAAACAAGCAGCTAACCAGGTTGTTGTTACTAAGTGCCGAGTTGGTTTCAACTCATAGCAACCCTGTATAGGGTTTTTGAGGCTGTACATCTTTGTAGAAGCAGAAAGTTTCATCTTTCTACCACAGAGCAGCCGGTAGGCTTGAACCACAAACGTTGGCTTGTGGTTCGCAGTACAGTGCTAGCGTATCATACAGAACTGCTGCACTGCTGTATAACAAGTTAATAAATACAAATTCCTCTTAAAACTTTTATAAGAAAACAAGAAATAATTTTACATTTGGAAGTCCATTTATCACTAGAAAAGAAACCAAGACACTGTTTCTAAAACTATGTAAGTAAAAGTTCAATAGACATCACAGTATATTAAGTCATGCACACAAAGACTCTCGTTCCTGCTAGAAAGCTATTTTTCAGTAAAGAAACAATAGTTAAGAACTTTCAAAATTTTTGTTGTGACATTCAGAAATTAAATTTTTCATTCTTTTCATGCTAACAATCCCAATTTGTTCATCATTTGAATCTTTTTCAGTCTCTACTTTTAGCATAAAAAATGAGGGCAGTGAAAACAAATTGTGGTAGTAAAACAGCTAGAGTCATTTAATTTGATTAAAATCATACCTTGTGACCTTGGTGTTTTCCATATTCTTTGCAGACACAGCACATAAGTGGGCTAGCTTGACAAGCTTCTTCCAAACAAACAAACTCAATGGCATGCACCTGGTGCTGAGAGCATATGGTTTTCTCATGAGGTTTATCAGCTAGAGGCACACGCTTGTGCTTTGCTAATGTCTTTGTGGAGTGAGTAACTTGAGAACACTCTGAGCACAGGTGAGTTGCACATACAGTGCAATATACAGATGCAACATGAGACTCATCTTCATCACAACGAATGATGCTCTGAGAAACAAAAGATTAATGTCTTAAAACTAAATACTAACCACTATAACATGACATATTTTAAAATATAAAAGCCCACAAATTTATTTTTATTCTATTGACCAGGCTTAACACATAAAAATATAATGGTAAATATGTACAAAGGTCACTGCAAGTACGCTAAGAAAGTATTCATTTCTAAGATTGATTACCAATGTATGCTATGAATTTCAGGCCAAAGTTAACAAAACTCTTTCCATAGAATCAGAGCCAAGGCAACAATATCATTCACCAAATTTTCTCACTTCATCTGTACTTTATGTGCCCTATTTTAAATAGAGAAGCTGTTGCTTTTGTTGTTGTTAAGTGCTGTCAAGTCAGTTCCAACTCACAGAGACACTGTATAAGGGTTCCAAAGCTGTACATCTTTTTGGGGAGATGAAAGCCTCACCTGCCTCCCACAGACAACTGGCAGGTCCGAATAGCTGACCTTGTGGTTTACAGTTCAATACTTATTCTAACCAACATAGAGAGGTTAGAAGCCTTTATTTAAGACATAAAAATCTGATATTGAATACATACACCTTGCTTTAAACATTACTTGACATGAGGATGTGCAGGGATTAAAGAAGAAAAATGCTATTTATATAAAAAGGAAGAGAGTATGTATTAGCTGTGAAGCTTTTAAAGACTAAATGTCCTGACTCTAACCTGGGAAATTCTTATCACAATAGGTTGTAAGTGAAGCCTGAGCCATTATTTCTTTGACTACTCTTGTTTTATTTCTTCTCCTTCTGAATTTCCCAAAATGCAATTGTTGGTTCTCTTCATGATGTCCCACAATTCCACTTAACTTTGCTCATTTCTCTTTATTTTTTTTTCTGTTTCTTTCTTATCCTCTATTTTTCCATCTTCTATTTCACTTGTGTTCTTTCTTCTGCTAGCTCAAAGTTATTACTGAATCTCGCCATTATATTCTTAGGTTCCAATCATGTTCTTTTTTATATTTTCTATTTCCTTATTGAAACTTTCATTTTGTTTCCTAATTTCCTTTAGTTCATTCACTGTCTTCTTTCAGTCCTTTAAGAATATTTAATATTGTTGTTTAAAGTCCTCTATTTAGATCAGGAGAGTCCAGGTGTGGTGCAACAGGATAAGCACTGGACTGCTAACCACAAGGTCGGTAGTTCAAGCCCACGAGCTGCTCCTCGGAAACCCTATACAGGATCACTATGAGTTGGAACCAACTCTAGAGCACTTAACACCAATGGCATTTTGCTCAAGAAGACCCCAGGAAATACAGTAGGTTAAGTGTTGGGCTGCTAACTGAGAGGCTGATGACTCAAGTCCACCAGCTACTATGTGGGAGAATGATAAGGCAACCTGCTTCTGTAAAGATCTACCGCCTTGGAAACCCTATGGAGCGGTCTACTCTGTCCTGTAGGGATGCTATGAGTCAGAATTAAATCAATGAGTTTGTGTGTGAGGTGGAGGGGGATGGCTTGTCCACAGATCTCTGGGTGGCTAGACTACTAGTTGAAAGGTTAGAACTTTAAACTTACTCAGAAAACAGGCCTAGTGATCTGTTTCTGAAAAATCACAGTCTTAAAAACCCTTTGGAGCAGTTCTACTCTGCACACATAGGGTAACCATGAATCATAACTTAATAGCACATTTTTCCCATTATATGGGCTTCCAGAGGACTGATTTTTATCTCTTTATATTATTCTTTCTACCACACATCTGTCAATTTGTCATACTGTGGTGGCTTGTGTGTTGCTGTGATTCTGGAAGCTATGCCACAGGTATTTTAAATACTAGCACGGTCACTCACAGTGGACAAATTTCAAATGAGTTTCCAAACACATACAGACTAGGAAGAAGAAGAGATGAACTACTTCTGAATATGTAGTCAACTAAAACCTTATGAATGACACTGGAACACTGTCATTACCAAATTACTGAATACTGAAACATGATGAAGACCACCAGGACATTGTCAGCTATAGAGGCAGAAAATGAGCCCCTCAAGTGGGAAGGCACTCAAAATGCGACTAGGGAAGATCTGCCTTCACAAAGTAGAGTTGACCATGATGACACAAATGGAATAAAGCTTTTAGGACTTCATTTGATGATGGGGCACAAGTCAAAATGAAGAAAAACAGCCGTAAACATCCATTAATAATCAGATCATGGAATGTACAAAGTATGAATCTAGTAAAATTGGAAACTGTAAACAGTTCAACCGAGGGAGACCAAAAAGATGGCGGATCAGATAGAACTGCAGTGAGGAGCTCCATCAGCAACAACACAGAATGCTGGACCAAGCAGGCTCAGGGGATGGTGCCAGAACTCTGAACCACATATAAAGGAATATTTAGAAGTTTGGAAGGCTTACAGCTAGGGGAATTTGTAGCGGAAGCAGGAAATCCACTGGTATCTTAATTCAAGACACTCAAATGTATCTGGAATTGCCATCTTGGGTGAAACAAGTGGAGGAAGTTTCAGGGGTCACGGACACTTGACAGAAGGCAGAAATAAAGGTGTGGGCATTCTTTTTTTGGTATCTGTTCATAGGTCTCCTGCTGTCTGCGCACCTCCATTCTGGTGACTAGAGGGGGTGCCTGAGCGAGTGGACACCCGCCCACTCCTCAGGAGGGTTCTACAAAAAATGTACATAGATCTCCTTGAAATTTAAAGTGACAGGTTCAACTTAAAAACAAACGGCAGTGGAAAACGGCCACAGGAGGACCTGAACTATTTATCACTAAGAAAAAGGCCTGAATGGGGATTGTGAAGCAGGATATGCAGACAAAAAAGGAAATAGGCTGAAAATTTAAATCGTGAGTTACGTCACAACGACCATCAGTGGCATCTTGAAATTTCTCAGGAAGAAGAATGAAATGGGAAGCCCATCTCCTAATCACATCTACTTGGAGGCAATCAGAAAGCATAAAAAATACCAAAATACACACCCATCTAAGAACTTAGGCCACAGATAACTCCTAAATATGCCGAAAAAACAGAAACAAATGACCATATCAGCTCATGTATAGAAACAAGATAAAGTGACTAAGGTAAATGAGCTGGAAGTATACCTACACTCCATACTGGAAGGTGGGCAGGCTTTGGAAATGCCTGAGAAGGAATTCAGAAAAATGATTATAAACTACAGCAAAACACTATACAATGGAGTTGAGAAAAATGAAGTCAGGAAAGCGCTAAAGGAACAATCAAATAAGATAGATACAGCATTGGAAACAATACAAAACCTACAAAAAGAGGTCCAAACAATTCATAATAGAATATCAGAAATGGACAATACATTGAAAGGGCAAAGGAGTAGAACTGATGAGATAGAAGTCAGAACTAAGTGAGCTAGAAGATAAATCTCTCAACACTATTAAGATAGAAAAGCAAGCACAGAAAAAGGATACAAAATTCTGAAGAAGGCTTAAGATTCATGTTGGACAACATGAAGAGGAATAAGTTAAGAATTATCTGCATTCCGGAACAGGAAGAATCATACAAGTCCACAGAGGAGATAGTTGAAGAGCTTCTGGAAGAACATTTCCCTAACATACTGAAAAACAAAAAGATAAGCATTCAAGAAGCTCAATGAACCCCAGGAAGGATACCCTAAAGGAAAATCACCAAGACATATAATAATCAAGCTCTCCAAAATAAAAAATATGGACAGAATCCTAAAAGCAGCTAGGGAAAAGAGAAGGGTAACATACAAAGGCAAGCAAATCAGATTAAGCTCCGTTCTCTCAACAGAAACAATACAGGCAAGAAGGCAATGGGGAGACATATATAAAACCCTGAAAGAAAAAAAAAAATGCCAACCAAGAATCCTCTACACAGTAAAGCTGTCAATCAAATATGATGATGTAATCAAAACATTCTAGGATAAACAGAAGCTAAGGGATTATGCCAAAGCCAACCCTGTGCTGTAAAACATCCTAAAGGAAGTTCTGTGGGCTGAGAACCAACAAGAACAGAAAACAACCAGAGAATGACATACATGGGAACATCACCCTGAACTCAATCGACAAATGGAAGAGTCAAGAACAGAATAAAATGATAAGAACAGAGGATCTTGGAGGTCAGTCTATAATCAATACAATTACAATGTGAAAGAAAGTAAACACAGAGGAACAGAGATATAGGTGGTGAGAAGATCAGGTAGATTACAGGATAAAATAGACAATCTTAAATGGAGGGAAGAGTTAATGGAATAGAAGGTAAACACAACAGTGAGGTTGGGGTCGGGGGTTTAGTTCGGGTGTTGGGGAGGGCAATACAAGAAGGAGAAGAAGGTGGAAGAACAAGACAGATTGGGAAACATGGAGACAGGTTTGCATGGCCTAAAAAAGTGGGACACAGGTAAATAGTGATGCATGCTCAACACTGGAACAACAGGGCTCTGGGATACAGGGATCTAGGCATAGTTTGAAGAGAAGAAATAATATTCAAATGCTTGACTGTCTTATGAATATTGGTTTGCCTTGCCTACTCCTGTAAAATAGACACTTGAGTGGGATAGAAAGGAATGTTGATTACAGAAAACTTGTAAGCCCATCTTCAGCTTATAACTGATTGGAATACCTAAAATGGGTTCTAGAATTTGCCTGGTGAAATAGGTCTCTTGCAAAGCCTTTACAGAGTATAGGACCTTAGGAGGAATCCTGAGTCCCATCCAGAACATTCTGAGGTGGGACATTCCCACTAGCAAGGATAAGCAGACCAGTCTGGAACAGCTACAGCAAAAGAAGATACATCTTCAAAGAAAGATCATCAGAGAAAACCCAAATCAAAAATGTCAGCATAATTAGTTGCTACAAGCTGTTCTCCAGGAGGCCATCAAGGCAAGCAATCAAGTTCCTTCAGGACAAACTCTCCCCTAAAGACTGAAACTCAAAGGGAATACATAAGCAGGCGTGTAACCTTGCTGGTTACCACATTGGCCTACTGGTGAGTCGAAGAAGGGGATAGGCAGCAATGAAGAAATGGGCTGAGTTCAACCATAGTCCATTAACTCCCGTTGACCTTAAGATGAGAGAGAGAAGAGGAAGGGCTGGTTCTTCCAAAATATGGTGCACCTGAGGACACTTGAGCCCATGGACAAGGACATAGACACAGAGTGCTAGAGCTGAGAGTGAAGCATCCAGCTGATATGAAGTGAGGGGAGATGCACAAGAAAACCTAAACTTGAAGAGAGTACCCATTTGACCTAGCCTCAATGGCTTGATAATCAGAACTCGACTAGAGGAAGATCACCAAAAATAAAAAATAAAAATGTTTTTCTTTTGATAAAGGGAACAACGGTAAATTGCTACAATTTGATGAGCCTGACCTATACTCATGGAGGTTGTTGTTGTTGTTGTTAAGTGCCATGGATTCGTTTCCGACCCATAGCGACCCTGTACAGGGTTTCCGAGGCTGTAAATCTTTACGGGAGAA
>NW_006408675.1:7914586-7922503 GCF_000296735.1 Chrysochloris asiatica | reverse complement strand
TAACAAGGAAGGGAGTGATTAATTCTCCAGGATAGGAGCGGAGGCCTCTGGGACCATCAACGGAGAAGAGCCGAGAGCAGGACCCTACCCAGAGAAACAGAGATGCCTGAGAAAGAGACAGAGATGATGACGTGGAGAAATGAAGCGACTGGGGACTTTGGGCCCAGAGAGGGAAAGGGACTGTGGGCTGAAAACTTGGGGGAGGTGGCGGAAGTGTAGGGGCGGGTTTCTGGGATATACCCTTTGGGTGGTTGAGGATGCATGGAGGGGATTATAACCATGGCAGTAAGATGATATATGATGGAATGAATGTAAAACTAAAGTTCTCCCATGTAAATTATCATATAATTCACAATAAAACAAAAAAAAAAGATGTATCGTAATTACTGGCGACTGGAATGCAAAGGTTGGAAACAAAGAGGAAGAATCTGTAGTTGGAAAACATGGCCTTGGTGATGGAAATTATGCTGGAGATGAATGAAACAATTTTGCAAGACCAATAACTTCTTCACTGCAAATACCTTTTTAAACAACATAAAAGATGACTATACACATGGACCTCATCAGATGGAATACACAGAAATCATCTGTGGAAAGAGTGGAAAAGCAAAATAAGCCAGGAACAGACTGTGGAAACAGGATCAATTGCTCATATGCAAAGTCTTAGAGGAAGCTGAAGAAAATTAAAACCAGTCCATGAGAGCCAAAATATGACCTTGAATATATCCTACCTGAATTCAGAGATCATCTAAAGAAGAGATTTAATGCATAAGACATTAAAGACCGAAGACCAGAAGAGTTGTGGGATGATATCAAGAACATCATACAGAAGGAAAGCAAAAGGTCATTGAGAAGACAAGAGTGAAGGACAAGACCAAAATGGATGTCAAAAGAGACTCTGAAACTTGCTCTCCAGTGTAGAAATGCTAAAGCAAATGGAAGAAATGAAGAGATCCAAAAGCCGAAAAGAAAATTTCACAGGTCAGCTCAAGAAAACAAAGTGAAATATTATAACAAAATATGCAAAGTCCTGGAGTTAGGAAACCAAAAGGAAAGAATATGGTTAGCATTTATCAAGCTGGGAGAACTGAAGAAAAAATTCAAATTTTGACTGTGGTATTAAAGTGGGCAAAATACTGAATTATTCAGAAAGCATCAAAAGAAGACGGAACGAATATATAGTCATTGTACCAAAGGTAAATGGTCACTCTTCAACCATTTCAAGATGTAGCATATGATCTAGGGCCAATGATATTGAAGGAAGAAGGCCAAGATGCATTGAAGTCATTGGCAAAGAACAACGCACTGTGAACTGATGGCATACAAATTGAGATATTTCACAAACTGATGTGGCACTGGAGGCCCTCAGTCATCTATGGCAAGAAATTTGAAAGCCAACTACCTGGCCAACTGACTGTAGAGGTATCTGCATTTGTGCCCATTCCAAAGAGAGTGATACAATGGAATGTGGAAATCATTGGACAATATCATTGATACGCCATGGGAATAAAGTAATACTAAAGATGATGCAAAAACAGCTGCAACCATATATTAACAAAGAACTTTCAGAGGTTCAAGCCAGAATCAGAAGAGGGGGTGGAACAAGGGATATCATTGCTGATGTGAGATGGATCTTGTCTGAAAGCAGAAATTACCAGAAAGATGTTTACCTGTGCTTTACTGACTATGCAAAGGCTTTCGATTGTGTGGATCATGACAAGCTATGTGCAACATTGCAAAGTATGAGTATTCAGGAACACTTAATTGTGTTCATGAGGAACCTGTACATAGACCAAGAGGCAGCTGTTCAAATAGAACAAGAGAACACCAAATGGTTTAAAATTCGAAAAGGTACGCGTCAAGGTTGTATTCTTTCACTATACTTATTAAATCTGTATACTGAACAAATAATCAGAGAAGCTGGATTATAGGAAGAAAAATGTGGCATCAGAATTGGAGGAAGACTTATTAACAACCTGCAATATGCAGATGATACAACCTTGATCGCTGAAAGTGAAGAGGACTTAAAATACTTACTGATGAAGATCAGAGACCACAGCCTTCAGTATGGATTGCACCTCAATGTAAAGAAAACAAAAATCCTCAACACTGAACCAATAAGCAATATCCATATAAATGGAGAAAAGATTGAAGTTGTCAAAGACTTCACTTCTCTCGGATCCACTATCAAACTCATGGAAGCAGCCACCAAGAAATCAATGTATTACTTTGGGCAAATCTGCTGCACATGACCTCTATAGTGTTGAAGAGCTAAGATATCAGTTTATGGACTAAAATGTGCCTGACAAAAGCCATGGTATTTTCAATAACCTCATATGTATGTGAAAATTGGATAGTAGATAAGGAAGACCGTAAAAGAATTGATGCATTTGAGTTACGTTGTTGGATGAGAATATTGAAAGCACCATGGACAGCCAAAAGAACAAACAGAGCTGTGTGTTGTAATAAATACAGCCAGAGTGCTCCTCGGAAGCCATGATGCCAGACTTCTTCTCTCATACTTCGAACATATTACAGGAGGGACAAGTTACTTAAGAAGGATATCATGTTAGGTAAAGTGAGGGTCAGAGAAAGACAGGAAGTACATAGAATGAGATGGATTGGCACAGTGGCAGCTGCTCAAATGTAACAACGATTGTGAGATTGACCCAGGACTGGGTAGTGTTTTGTTCTGTTGTGCACAGGGTTACTATGAGTTGGTACCAATTCAATGGCACCTAACAACAACAACAAATATTGTTCTTTCAATTGACCCATCCTTTTCTGTTTCATTTTTATGCCTTGTAACTTTTGTACAACTGAAACATTTGACTGTTTACTATTTACTCTGAAATTCAGATTCATTTCCTTCTGCAAAGACTGCAATTGTGTGTGTGTGTTTTCTCATAATCACTGAAGACTGTAATAGTCTATCTTCTTAGCAAGCACTTTTAAGTACTGCTGAAACAACCATCCTCCAAAATGTGTGTGGATATCAAAGATCCTGATCCAGATATCATGTCCTCTGAATATTTTGAAGGAAGAGAAAAACGAACACTAGAAAACATATATAATCTGATTCTCCTATTCAACAGCAATTTCTATTATTACTTGAAGTTTGTTGTTGTTGTGAAGTGCTATCGAGTTGGTTCTGACCCATAACGATCCTGTATAGGGTTTCTGTGGAACAGCTGGTGAGCTTGAACCGCAGACCTTGCAGTTCAAATGGCTTTGCAGTCTGGTGCATTAACACACACCACCACACCAGGTTGTTGTTGTTATGTGCCATGGAGTCGATTCCGCCACACCAGGTAGGCTGTAGTAAATTGCTTAGTGACTTTTCCAGGCTTTTTGGAAAGTGTGTGATACTATCTCTGCATTCAGTCAGTAGTCTGATGCCACTACAGGGTTCTTCTGGTCATTTGGGTTTGATGGCAGAAACATAAGGCTTTAAGAAAGATTAAAAATTTCCACAATCATTTGAGCCTTTCAGTGTGTCTCCTGACCAAGTCATCTGCACAAACTATGCAACGCCCAAATCTTTGGGGATAAGGACCTTCACTGACTGCCCTGGCATTAGCCAGTCACTTAATACACATGGGTTAGGTAGAATAGATAAGCAACGATTTATCCTTTCCTTAAACACTTTGCTCATTGAGTTAAAGGTCTGGTCTATTTCTAGAGTACCAAAGAGTTCCAAGAATTCTTTCCCAACCAACAAAAGATTGGGGGGGGGGGGAATGAGAGTTCTTTAGAGTTCCTAATCCACCATTTTGGACTCCTGGTTTGGCGCTGTAGGATCAGCACTGGACTACGAACCACAAGACCAGCAGTTCAAACCCATGAGCTGCTTTTTGGACAACATACATTGCTTAAAAGGTTTTTGCAAGAAACTCTCAAACTGAGGTTCTCCCATACTCTTGAAAGCGTATTGCTTGTAACCACTATATTGATTATTCCCAGGTGATGCTTCCCATAGAAACACAGAGGCTGTTTACTCTGTGATGACTGGACCTGTACCTCCTAAGCTCTTCCGGGGTCACTAGGCAGCTATGAAGAATTACACACAACAGTTCACCAACAAAAGCTGTCTATTCCCTCCACTCCTAGAACAAAGAAGAGAACAGTTTCCCAGTTCACAACCTCCTATGTCTGTCACAGCCCCCACTGCTACAAAGGTGGGAGAGGGGAACAGTGCATATGATAAAGATGCATAGTTTCCTACCATGTTGCACAATTTTTTTGTTTTCTAACTTTGCTTAGATGCTATTACTCTTTGGCTGGTTTCCAAAGTTCTGAGTACACTGTTGTCATTGTTGTTAAGCGTCGTCAGAAGTCCTGTGTATATCCTACAGTGCCACACCAGGACTCCATTAGTTCTACCAAACTATTTTATTTCTGTTTTTGTTGTGAGAGTAGGAGGATATTTACTTGTTTATGCTGCTATTTTGCCTCACACTTTCACTATCTTCACTGAGTTACTTTTTTTCTTTTAATGTTTTAATATGAATTATGTGATAGTTTATATGGGAGAATATCAGCTTTACATTCATCCTATCGTATATCGTTTCACTGCCATGGTTACAATCCCCTCCAATCATCATCAACCAACCAAAGGGTATACCCTGCAAGCCTGTCCCCCGGTCGTCAGAACACAGTCCCTCTCCCTCTCTGGATCTAAAGTCCACAGATGCTCCATCTCTCCACATCATCATCTCTGCCTCCTTCTCTGGCATCACTGTTTCTCTGGGTAGGATCCCGCACTCTGCTCTTCTCCCAGGGACCTGCAAAGTCAATCACTCCCCTCCTTTTGCTACAAAACATCTACCTTTCCATTTCCAACCCTCACAGTCAGTCCTGAAAACAATTATTCACTATTGTACCACAAGAGACCTATCCCCAGCTCCTTTCATCAGTCCCACCCAGACAGATTGGATACTACTCAGTGGAGAGTCTACATTCCTCCATGCCCTCTGGATCTAGGCTCCCTCTTGAAAGCTTGTAAGCCAGTCACTTCTTGCCTTTGTAGGCCCCCACCCCCATTTAGTGTAGGCAATGTCCAAGTTGCCCATCCCTGTCTACTCTTGTGTATGGAAGGAGTGGGAATGATCCTCACTGTAAAGATTTGTTCCCTCTTTTGAGCTACTGCATCCATAGGTGTAGGTCAAGTTCATCAAATTGTATTTTCTTCTTCTAGTTGACCACTGATCATCCAGTCATTGAAGCCACGTCAAGTGAATATTATCTTTAAGTGTGAGTGTTCTTATGCACATGCCCTCTCTTCTTATGAGCTGAACATTTCACTCTCCACCCTAGTCCTCTGTGGCTATGTCACTGACTCTGGGCCCAAGAGTCCCAGGTCTTGCCATACTGCTGGTCAACCAGGTCTCCACCTGGGTTCACAGGAGTATATTGAACGTTATAAGCTTGGCTCGCAGCTTCATTGCTGTTTTTCCCTCACTTCCCCTTATCGGTGACAAACATGGTCACCAATCAGAGTGCATGTCTGCTGTGTATTCCCATTGAGTCCTAGTCTTGGAAAGGGGTTTGCTCTGAGGGGACCCGACCACTCGCCTTGAAGTCTCCTGGGCAAGCAACTTGCTTGTTCTTGTAGTAATTAGTTGGACTGCCGTTTTTGTTTTGTATTTTTCCTGTCAGTCTTCCTTTCAAAAATTATCTTCTGTTCTTCTAGTCGCTATAGGCTGGTCTGCTTGTCCTTTCAAGTGGAAATTTCCCACCTCAGAAGATTCTAGATGGGGTTCAAGATTCCATCTATGGTCTTATGTAATGCAGAGGTTCCACAGGAAGCCTCCTTTACTGGGCACGTTGTTGCCCCATTTTAGGTATTCTAATAAGTTATAGGCAGAAAACGGACTTACAAGCTTTCTATGGTGATATTTCTGGCTATTCTTTCTCTCCCCCTTCAAGTATCTATTTTATAATGGTATGCCAGGGAAACAAAGATTCAAAAGACAGCCAAGCATCTTAAAATTATGTCTCCTGTTTTCCCCATTCCAACCATCTCTCAATCCCTGTTGTAGTTTCCTATATATTTCAGAAATCAGTCCCTTGTCTAATGTGTCATTGCAAAATATTTTTTCCCATTCTGTAGGTTCCCTTTTTATTCTTCTGGTGAAGTCTTTTGATGCACTTAAGTTTTTAATTTTTAGTATGTTCCATCATCTATTTTGCCTACTTTTGTTTATGTAGTTTTCAAAATGTCTGGTAGTCTGTGTAGCTCCTGAATTAGTGCCCTCACATTTGTCCCTATTTTTACATTGATGACCTTCATAATTTTGGGATTCATATTTAGGTCATTAATCCATTCTGAGTTGGTTATGTGTGAGGTAAAGGTCTTGTTTTATTCTTTTGCATATAGCTTTCCAGTTCTGCCAGCACCATCTGTTGAAGAGACTATCCTCTCCCCATGCAATATATTTAGGTACTTTGTCACGTGGATGGGTTAATTTCCGGATTCTTGATTCTGTTCCATGAATCAATGTATCTTTCACTGTACCAGTACCAAGCTGTTTTGACCACTGTAGCCGTGTAATAAATTTTGAAGCTGTGGAGTGAAAGGTTTCCAACCCTATTCTTCTTTTTAAGCAGTGTTTTGCTTACCCTGGGTCTCTTTCTTTGTTCTTTTTTAAACGATTTATTGTGAATTATGTGATAGTTTACATGGGAGACCATTAGTTTTACATTCATTCTATCGTATATCGTCTCCATGCAATCTTTCCCCCGTGCCCCCCAGGTCTTCAGCACACAGTCGCTCTCTCTCTCTGGATCCAAAGTCTCCAGCTGCTCCATTGCTCGACGTCATCATCTCTGGCTCCATTTCAGGCATCACTGCTTCTCTGGGTAGGGTTCCACTCTCTGCTCTTCTCCCTTGATGGTCCTAGGAACCTCCGCTCCCAGACCGAAAAGTCAATCACTTCCCTCCTTGCTATAAAACGTCCACCTTTACACTTCCAACCCTCACAGTCAGTCCTGATAACAATCATTCACGATTGTATCACAAGAGACCTGTGTGAATTTCATTACATCAGCCCTGCCTAGTCAGATTGAACACTACTCACTGGAGATTCTACTTTCCTCCAGGCCCTCTGGGTCTAGGTTCCATCTTGAAAGCTTGTAAGCCAGTCACTTCTTGCCTTTGTAGCCCCCCAACCCCCATTTTGGGTAGCCAATGTCCAAGTTGCCCATCCCTGTCTACCCTGTGTGTGGAGGGGGTAGGAATGATCTTGCTGTAAGGACTTGTTCCCTCTTTTGAGCTACTGCTTCCATAGGTGTAGGTCAAGTTCATCAAATTGTATGAGAATTTTTTTTTTTTTTCCGCTTCTTTTTACTTCTGGTTGAGCTCTGATCATCCAGTCATTGAAGCCAGGACAAGTAGGTACCATCTGCAAGTTTGGGTGTTCTTATGCATATGCCCTCTCTTCTTATCTGCTGGATGCTTCACTCTCCACTCTAGTCCTCTGTGGCTATGTCACTGACTCTGGGCCCAAGAATCCCCAGGTCTTGCCACACTGCTGGCCAACCAGGTCTTCATCCGGGTTCACAGAAGTCCATTGGACGTTGTAGGGCTCAGCTCACCACTTCATTGCTGCTTTTCCCTCACTTCCCCTTATTGGTGTCGAGCGTGGTCACCAATCATAGCATGTATTCCCATTGAGTCTTAGTCTCGGAAGGGGGTTTTCTCTGAGGGGACCTGACCACTTGCCTTGATTTTCTCTGGGCAAGCATGTTGCTTGTTCTTGTAGTAACAGTCGGTCTGCCTATGTTGTTTTATATTTTTCCTGTACGTCTTTCTTTCAAGAAGTATCCTCTGTTCCTCTAGTCACTCCAGGTTGATCTGCTTGTCCTTTCAAGTGGGAATTTCCCATCTCTGGAGATCTGGATGTGGTTCAGGCTTCC
>NW_006408675.1:7906344-7912949 GCF_000296735.1 Chrysochloris asiatica | reverse complement strand
CATTGATGACCTTCATAATTCTGGGATTCACATTTAGGTCCTTAATCCATGTTGAATTGGTTTTTGTATAAGGCGTGATGTGAAGGTCTTGTTTCAGACTTTTGCATATCTTTTTCCAGTTCTGCCAGCACCATCTGTTGAAGAGACTATCCCTTCCCCATGGGACATATTTTGGTGTTTGTCAAAGATCAATTGGCTGTATGTAGATGCGTTAATTTCTGGATTCTTGATTCTGTTCCATGAATCAATGTATCTTTCACTGTACCAGTACCAAGCTGTTTTGACCACTGTAGCCATGTAATAAATTTTGAAGCTGTGGAGTGAGAGGTTTCCAACCCTAATCTTCTTCTTAAGCAGTGCTTTGCTTACCCTGGGTCTCTTTCTTTTCCATATAAAGTTTGTAATTGTTTTTGCCATCTCTTTGAAGAATGTCATTGGAATCTGGATTGGGATTACATTACTGTGTGTAAATTGCTTTGGGCAGTATAGATATTTTCACAATGTTAAGTCTTCCTATCCAGGAGCATGGTACATTCTTCCATTTTTGTAGGTCTCTTTTGGTTTCTTGTAGCAATGTTTTGTAGTTTTGTTTGTATAGGTCCTTTGTAAAGGTTCTTTGTTTCACTTGTTACATTTATCCCTAGATATTTCATCTTTTGGGTGGCTATTGTAAATAGTATTGCTTTCCTAATGTCCTTTTCAGCACTGTCGTTTTTTGTATTGAGGAATTCAACTGATTTTTGTAGTGATTTACTTTTTAAATAAAGAAATCATCATATAATAAAGGGGAAGTGGAACTCAATCTGACTTTTTTCTTTCCTTGGTATTAAACATGTGGTTTTAACTATTATTTGCTACAATTATTTTTTTTAAATCCAAACTAAGAAAGCCATGTGCTATGCTGGCAATTTATTAAGTGAAAGAAATGTATCTAAACCCAGGATAATAGATTTCTTTCTAATATTTCCCAGACATCTGCGTTTCCACCTGCCTTTTCCTTGAAGATATTTAATAGCAGTAATTCCCTCAGCATCTACTGTTACCTTTAAAATGTTTTTGCTTTTTCCCCAAATGGTCTCTTTCATAGAATTCTCCATAGAGAGTTCTACTATTCAAGCTACTTCTTTCTTTCCTAGTGCTTTGCTGTTGACTGATTTTCTCTTCTACTGTAGATTCCTGGTAGGATAAGCACTGGACTTTTAACCACAAAGTTGGTGATTCAAACCCACCAGCCACACCTCAGAAATCTTATATAGGATCACTATGAATTGGAACTGACTAGATGGCACTTAACAACAACAACACTGTAGCTTCAGGAGTCCTAGTGGCATAGTAGGTTATATGTTGGGATATTAATCTGTTAACCACATGATCAATGGTTTAAATTCACCAGTTGCTCCATGGAAGAAAGATGTGAAGCCTTCTGCTCTCATAAAGATTTACAACCTCAGAAACCCTAAATAGGGTCACTATGAATAGTAATAAACTCAATAGCACAGAACAACAACATAGCGTCGACATTCTTCTACTTTTTCATTACTTTTTATTCTTTCATTTGATCCTTTGACAGAATTGGTACAAGGAGACAATGTGACACACAAAATATAATTTGAGATAGCATTTTCACAGAATTGATGTTTGGCTTTACCCTTGTTCTCTTGAGAATATGGCAGACTTCAGAAATGTAGTGTAATGTAACAGTTTTGTTGTCAAGTGCCCTCAAGTCAATTCTGGACCCATAGCGACCCAGTTTAGGGTTTCCGAAAAGCAGCTGGTGAGCTTGAACTGCCAACCTTGCAGTTCAAATGGCTTTGCAGTCTAGCTCATTAACCCACAGCGCCACACCAGGACTCCAATATAACAGTAATGCTATGAAAAGTTATGTTTCTAGAAATATATCCACTTTACTAAGGGTAGTTAAATTGCTTTGTTCATAGGAAATACTTTTTTAAAAAAAAATCATAAATATTTCACCAAATTCAACCAATACCTCTCCCGATATTCCAATTGCTTCTTCTGTAGTTCCATACTGACCAATATGTCCATTCTGCAGTCGTTCTAAAAGCTCCAATAAAGCAAAATTTTTTTTCAATCCCCAGACACCTGAATCTCCTAGAATATAAAAAACTAAATTTAACAAAACACGATATCAATTATTTTACCCCATATGTAAGTAGAAATTTCAAAGAGATATTGTTTGAAACACTAATAATATCTCAAGTTTCAAAATTTAAATCTTCTCCATTTTCATTTGTCAGAACAATTACCTTTTAAGTATTCTCTTTAAAACAATAAAAGTACTTCTCACCATTCCATTTAAAAATACTTTAATATTTTCCTATCATTTAATTTAAAAATCTCTACTTTGTCACTGACTTTTTCTGTTTACACAAAAACACTGGTTTCCTAATAATTTTTCACAGAAAACTATAGTTATAAATACATTTTCCATTGCAACCAAGAAAAACATACATATACGTAGCTGAAACAAAGATCTCACAAAGCAAATTAAAAAAATTTACTACCCTTACAGTGTGTGAAGCACTAATATTATTTATTCTACTTCTTTTTTCTTTTTTGTATTTGTGTATTTTTTTTTCTTTCTTTGTATGTGTGTATTTTTTTTTCCTTTTTTATTGTGAACTCTGTGATAATTTACATGGGAGAACATCGGCTTTACACCATCATTTCATTGCAATGATTACAACCTCCTCCATGCATCATCGTTGAACAGTATTTGCTTCCATTTACTCTGTTTTTTTTTTTCTATTTCTTTTTAAAATTGTAGCTTCCTGATAAAAACACTCAACAAAATAGCAATAAAAGGGAAATTCCTTAAAATAATTAAAAGCATATATAAGGTTGTTAAGTGCTGTCAAAGACCCTGTATAGGGTTTCCAAGGAGCAACTGGTGAGCTTGAATGGGCAACCGTGCAGTTCAAATGGCTTTTCAGTCTGGTGCATTAACCCACAGCGCTGTACCAGGGCTCCAGATATAAGGTTGTTTTTGTTGTTATGTACCATGGAGTCGGTTCCAACTCCTAGTGACCCTACGCAGGATTTCTGAGGCTGCAAATCTTTATGGGAACAGAAAGGTAGCTCCATACAATAAGCACAAGATCCGTGGTTTAAGCCTGCAAGCCATTCTGCAGAAGAAAGACGCGGCTTACTGCTCCTAAGAAGATTTGTTGTTGTTATTAAGTGCTGTTGAGGCGGTTCCGACCCATAGCGACCCTGAACAGGGTTTCCGCGGCTGCAAATCTTTATGGGAGCAGAAAGCCTCATCATTCTTCCGCTGAGGAGCTGGTAGTTTCGAACTGCTGACCTTGAGGTTCACAGCCCTATTCGTAACCACTACGCTACCAGACAAAAAAGGAAACAGGCTGAAAATTAAATCCCAAGTTACGTCAAAATGACCAACAGTGCCATCTTGAAACTTCTCAAGAAAAAGAATGAAAAGTGCAGCCCATTTCCTGATCACATCTACCTAGAGGCAATCACAAAGCATAAAAAATACCAAAATACATACCCATCTAAGTATTAGGCTGGTTGATCTTACAGTCCAGAATCAGAGGACCCTAAGACCATCAAGAGAGGAATGCACAAGAAGAATGCAAGACCTTATCCAGAGAAGCAGCAGCACCAGTGAAGGAGGCAAAGATGGGGGCATGGAGAGGGGGAGCGGCTGAGGACTCTAGATTCATGGACTAAGAAGAGAAGGACTGACAGCTGGTGGCCAGGAGCCGACTATATGCCTGAGTGGATTTTTTTTGTTTGTGTGTTTTTTAAAAAGCTAAAGTGGGCAGAGAGAAATGCTGTTAAATGATGGTACATGGTGGGGATTATAATCAATTTAATGATTGTGAGAAAGGAGAAATACTGCATAGGACCACTACTGTAAAAGACTAAGAAAAAGAACCCATACTAAAGGAGGTGGGGGAATTCTTTGTTGATTGCTGGGATGTTGAGGGTGGGTATGGGGAGGGAGGGGAAGATGGATCACAGTGCAGGGATTAGACACAAAATACCCCTATTAGGTATTTTGAGGTCAGGAAGTGGAGGGGGGCAATATACAAGAAGGGAGAGGGGACTGGAAGAACAAAGCAAATGGGAGAACAATTAGGCAGATTTGAATGGGCTAAGTAGGACAGTGGTAAATAATGATGCATGCACAACCCTGGAACAACAGGGCTCTGGGATACAAGGATTGAGACATGGTTGGAATGGAGAAAAGGGGAGAATAAAATTAAGAAGCTTGGCTGTCTTTTGAATCTTGGTTTTCTTGGTTACATTATATAATAGACACTGGAGGGGAGAGAAAGGAATAGCCAAAAACATCACCATAGAAAGCTTGTAAGTCTGTCTTCTGCCTATAACTGACTGGAATACCTAAAATGGGGCTACAACGTGCCCAGTGAAGGAGGCTTCCTGCGGAGCCTCTGCAATACATAAGACTATAGGTAGAAGCCTGAACCACATCCAGATCTCCAGAGATGGGAAATTTCCACTTGAAAGGACGCACAGACCAGCCTGGAGTAGCTAGAAGAACAGAAGATACTTCTTGAAAGAAAGACCGACAGGAAAAATACAAAACAATAGAGGCAGACCAACTGTTACTACAAGAACAAACAAGATGCTTGCCCAGGAGACATCAAGGCAAGTGGCTGGGTCCCCTCAGTGCAAACCCTCTTCTAAGACTAAGACTCAATGGGAACACATGCTCTGATTGGTGACCACGCTCGTCACCTATATGGGGAAGAGAGAGAAAAACAGCAATGAAGCGGCAAGCTAAGACCCACAATGTTCATTAGACTTCTGTGAACCCATGTCAAGACCTAGTTGGGCAACAGTGTGGCAAGACCTGGGGACTCTTGGGCCCAGAGTCAGTGACATAGCCACAGAGGACTAGAGTGGAGAGTGAAGCATCCAGCTGATAAGAAGAGAGGACATATGCACAAGAATACCCATACTTGCAGATAACACCCACTTGACCTGGTTGATGATGCATGGAGGGGATTGTAACCATGGCAATGAGAGGATATACGATAGAATGAATGTAAAACTAATGTTCTCCCATGTAAACTATCACATAATTCACAATAAAACATTTAAGAAAAAAAAAAGGATGACAACAAATGCTAGTGTGCATGTGGAGTGACTGGGACCCTCCTATATTGCTGATGGGACTATAAAGTAAGTTCAACCACTATGGAAAACTGTATGGCGCTTCCTCACAAAGTTAGAAACAGAAATATATGACCCAGAAATTCCTCTACTTGGTCTATATCAACAAGAAATAAGAGCCAGTACACAAACAAATGTATGCACACTGATGTTTACTACAGCTCTATTTTAAAGTAAACTGGAATTAGAATAGCTAAAGACAATCTTTTTACCACCCTATTCTAATATGTAGCAGTAAAAGATCAGATTCTTCACACCAATATACAGTGCCTCACACTAAAGCATGACAACAATCCCTACTAAGTAGGTATGACTGTAGACATTTCTGAATAGGATCAATGCTCCTCTTTCTCAAAATTCACAACACAAGTTCAGATACACATGTGTATGTGTACATATACTCCTTTCCTGAACCCACACATAAAAGCAAGATCCTGTGTCATTTAGAAGGACTGGACTACCTGTCTACATTGGTGTGGTGCTGTAGGATAAACACTGGTCTGCTAAGCATAAGCTTGGTGGTTCAAACCCACCAGGAGCTCTGAATTGATGGTACTTAACAACAACCACCTATCAGATGGTGAGCAGAAACCGCAAATTCCATCTGACTCATAGTTGCTACCTAACACGGTTCTTAAATGAATATATATAAAAGGATGAAGACACCATCGGCTGCAGGGAATTTCTTCTCGGCTCCTCTTTTCTAAAACGAGGAGCCATTTCTTGATAAAGGTTTCAAAAAAAACTCAAAAGTAAGCCCAATGTTTACTCTCTTCCCTATTAAAGGTTTCAAAAAAACCTCAAAAAATAAGCCCAATGTTTACTCTCCTCTCTGGCTACTTTGGTGACCTTCCTCAAGTACCTTCATGCAGCCCACCCAATATTCCCTCTCAGCCTTGATACCACCATAAGACTTTCTCCTAACTATACTAATTTCTTACAAATATCATGTAATAGAAGTTCTGGTGTGGTGCTGTGGGATAAAGCACTCAATCAAAAGGTCAGATTGAGTCACAAGGTCAGTGATTCAAACTCAACAGCTGCTCCTTGAAAACCCTATACAGGGTTGCTATGAGTTGGAACCAACTCAATGACACTTAGCAACAATAACAGATAGAACCTGAGTTTTATCTTCTCTATTTTTATAAAGGCTAAAAAACAATACTAAGTGTGTCCTGTACTCAAAACCATAGTATAATTCATTTTCCAAATATTCAGGCATTATATTCACATAAACTCCTAGAGAATGTTTCTACTACCTAGGATATTACTCAGTGCTTTTTTTTTTTTTCTTTTTTAATGTTTTATTGTGAATTATGTGATCGTTTACATGGGAGAACATTAGTTTTACATTCATCCTATCGTATATCATTTCATTGCCATGGTTACAATCCCCTCCATGCATCATCAACCAACCAAAG
>NW_006408675.1:7905094-7905624 GCF_000296735.1 Chrysochloris asiatica | reverse complement strand
CTGGGTTCACAAGAGTCTATGACTTAATGTTTTTTTAATTGTCAAAATAACTCTACAATTTCAGTCATTTACAATACCAACAAAAGTTTATTTTTTGATCCTATAATATCTCAGGGAATTGGAGAAGAAGCAAGAGAAGCCTGCTTCCTAGTATTCTCAGGGCCACAGACAGTGAAGCCTCTATCCACCTGGACCATCACTAGTCACAGTAAAAGACAGAAGAATTTATAACAAATAGGCCTAAACCTCCTCTTAAATAGTGAAATGTTGACCACTTCACTGTTGTTAACATTTCAATAGTTAAAAGGAAGTTTACACAATGCCTCCCTATAAGAGGACAAGAAAGTATAATGTCACCATGTGAACAAAGGAAGAGAAGGTGAAATGCTGAGGAACAGTACTATGACCTTCCCAAAAATACTAATATTCTTCTTTAACTAGAAAAAAATCTTCATCATGATCTCTTACATTAACAGTTTTATTATTTTTATAAGAATTATAAATGACTTAACCTTCCTTATACTTTCCTG
>NW_006408675.1:7894485-7899513 GCF_000296735.1 Chrysochloris asiatica | reverse complement strand
TTTCGGATTATTTGAATTTGTTTCCATATCATTCTTCTGAATTCCCTCTCAGGCATATCCAAAACTTGCTCCTCCTCCTCTATGAAGGCTTTGTCTGTCTCCAGTTCAATTGCATCAGGTCCTTTCTTCTGTTTCTGGACATGCTTTGATAAAGTTGATTGTTTCTTATTGGTCATGGTTATTGTTTTTTTATTATTATTATTATTGTTATTAATGTGGTCAGGAGATGGTCTTCCCTTTTCATCTGTAAATTGTAGCAAATGTTGTTGGGTCTCGTCTAAGTGGTGGGGTATTATGTTGTAGCTTAGCTATCTATATGGCCACGATTGCTATTTCTTCTTACGGGATGTAGGAAGGATAAATTCCCACCTCCAGGAGGATGTGTAGTCAACAAGAACTCTACGTGCGTGGGTGCGCTGTACCGGCTGGTTTTTATTGGGATCTCATGCCAGGGCGGGAAGACTTGGGGCAGGAGGAAGTTACATCGCCTCCGGCCCTTCTGGGAGACGCAGCTCTACAAGCATGCCGGTCCTGGTTCCGCTCTCTAAACTCTGCAGTCGCAGGAGTGACCTGCAGTCTCCGCAGGAAAGAGTACCAAAATACTCGCTTTTCTTTATCCTTGTTAGTGCAGTTTCTCAAAAATGTGAGCCCAGGAGAGACTATGATAGTCCAAAAGCCGTGGGACTGGTATACGAATGCCCCCTTTGTGAGATCCCACTGATAGCTAGGAGTGGGGGCAGGGAGCTTAGCTGCAGCGACAGTTGGGGGATGATGGGTGACGTCAAGAAGCCACCGCAGCCTTTCTTACACCCTCCAGAATTCCTCACACTCTGTGCATGGGTGAGCTGCACCCGGCTGATTTTTATTGGGGTCTCAAGCCAGGGCGGACAGATATGGGGTGGGAGGAAGTTATATCACCTCTGGCCCTTCTGGGAGATGCAGCTGTCCGAGCGGGCTGGCCCTGGTCCCGCTTTCTAAACTCTGCAGTCGCAGGAGTGACCTGCAGTCTCCGCAGGAAACAGTCCGAAAATACTCGCTTTTCTTTATCCTTGTTAGCGCGGTTTTTCAAAAATGTGAGCCCAGGAGAGATTATGATGGTCCAAAAGCCATGGGACTGGTATATGAACTCCCGCTTTTTGAGATCCCACTGCTAGCTAGGAGTGGGGGCAGGGGGTTTAGCTGCAGCAACAGTTGGGGGATGATGGGTGACATTAAGAAGCCGCTGCAGCCTTTCTTACACTTTTCAGAGTTCCTTACACTCCGTGTGTGGGTGAGTTGCACCGGGCCAATTTTTATTGGGGTCTCAAGCCAGGGCAGAGAGACTTGGGGCGGGAGGAAGTTGTATCGCCCCTGGCCCTTCTGGGAGACGCCACTTTCTATATGGGCCAGCCCTGGCCCCGCCTTCTAACCTCTGCTGTAGCGGGAGTGACCGGCAGTCTCCGCAGGAAAAAGTCTCAAAATACTCACTTTTCTTTATCCTTGTTAGTGTGGTTTCTCAAAAATGTGAGCCCAGGAGAGACTATGATAGTCCAAAAGCCGTGGGACTGGTATACGAATGCCCGCTTTGTAAGATCCCACTGCTAGCTAGGAGTGGGGCAGGGGGCTTAGCTGCAGTGACAGTTGGGGGATGATGGGTGACGTTAAGAAGCCACTACAGCCTTTCTTACACTCTCCAGAGTTCCTCACACTGTCCGTGTGTGGGTGAGCTGCACCCTTCTGGGAGACACCACTTTCTGTACGGGCTAGCCCTGGCCCTGCCTTCCAAACTCTGCTGTCACGGGAGCGCCCCATGTTCCCGCAGAAAAGAGTCTCAAAATACGCGCTTTTCTTTATCCTTGTTAGCGCGGTTTCTCAAAAATGTGAGCCCAGGAGAGATTATGATAGTCCAAAAGCCGTGGGATTGGTCTATGAATGTTTCTTTTGCGAGATCCCACTCGTTTTTTCCGCCAGTGCAAGTCCCTACCTTTTCTGGCTGTCCTGCTGTACCAGAAGTCGGTACTGTTATACTAATATATATTTTATAGGCTGGAATTAAAATCTAACTACAAGCTATGTTAATCACAATCTAAATCCAAGGTAGGTTTGTTTTTACTATGGCTTATAATGAGTTTGACTCAGTCAAGTTTGACTTCATTATAGGATATGTCATAATTACCACTTTAGTTAAAAATTGAGGCGACAACAACTCACATTGTGATTTAAAAATATAGTACAATGCCCTTTCAAAATGCACTAGGAATAAAACCTCTATCCTTCAGTGCAAAAATTACCATTTCTATAAATGTAGTCTTCTATAAACAAAACTGTATTATATCTAATAGGAGTCCTGCTGTCACCATAGGATAAGCACTCAACCTCAAGGTTGGTTTGAACTGCAAGGCTGGCAGTTCAAACTCACCAGCCCCTCCTTGGAAACCCTACACAGGGTCACTATGAGTTGGAACCGACTCAACAACACTTACAACAACATAGAATAAAAGGCCAAATCAAAGAATCTCGAAATAGAGACACCTTCCAGTCATTATTTATTGGGTAATAACAAGTTAATGTTATCCATAATAATGCTATTATTTTCCTATATCAGTTGGGTAAGCAGGAAATACTATTTATTGACATCAAATACCACCAAGCCAGACTAATGGAACTTGTGAATTTCAGTGTCTAAGACTTGGAGACCAGAAGTACCAACTGCTCTGAAGGGATCACATTAGAGGGTCCTGGAGAGAGTGGAAGAAAATGTGGAACAAAACTCAAAATTACTTAATTAAAAAAAAGAAGAGTTTTACTGGTCAGAAAGAAAGTGGACCATCAGGGGAGAAGAGCACAAGCAGAATGCGGGACCTTATCCAGAGAAGCAGCTACACCAGAGACAGAGGCAGAGATGGGGACATGGAGAGAGGGAGCAGCTGAGAACTCCAGATTCATGGGAAGAGAGGGACTAAGAGCCGGTGGCCAGAAGGCCGACTTGCAGAAAGTGCCCTTAGGAGGTGTAAATTACTATATATGTCTGAGTGGGGTTTTTTTGTTTTTGTTTTGCTATTAAAAAAAAAAGCTAAAGTGAATAGAGAGAAATACTGTTAACTGATGGTACCTGGAGGGGATTATAATCATTGTAATGAAACAAGGTGCATGATTTGTTGAATGTAAAACTGATGGTCTGCCCTGTAAACTTTTACTCAATCCACAATAAAAACCTTTAAAAAAAAAAAAAAAAAGTCTTGTGCAGATTTGCCTAATGCAATTAAAAAAAAATCGTATCTGCACTGAAGAAGTAATTGGTCTTTCGATGGTGATAGGATTTTATGACTCCGTTGTTAGCAGGATTAATCGTGATTGTCACAACTGAAATTGTAGAAGATGTGTAACTAAAAGGAAGGAGTAGTTAATCTTTCATTTCAGGAACAGATCATCCCAGGACCATCAAGAAGGAAGAGCAGCGATAGCAGAGACAGTAGCTGTTTCCCAGCAGGCAGGAGACTGGCTGGCAGAATGCGCCCTTTGGACATTTCGATGAAAATACATAGTTTTGTTTTGTAAGTTTACATCAACTATTTTTGCCTTGTTCATTTGTGAAATATAAGATGTAAATGGAGAGCCACAGGGAGGAAGTGGGATAAATGGTGCTGTAGGGAGGGACTGCAATCATTGAGATGAAACAAGGTATATGGTTTGCTGAATGTAGAACTGATGATCTTGTCTGTAAACCTCCACCCAATTCACAATTAAAAGTTAAAAAAAAGAAAGTATGTTAAACAATATTTCTTACCATTTTAACGTTTTCGTGTCTAAATATCTGGATACCGTGTGTGCTGTATATAGTGGATAAATTATTTTAAACGTGTTCCATTTGACATATAGCATGAGTACATTATAATCTTAAAACAAAAAGTGCTACTGACCTAAAATCCACCCCTCCCCTCAAACAATGATGGCCTTAAAATATCTATTTTGAAGAAAACACCCTTATCAAAAGGAATAAACTTGAAGAACTTACAAAATCACTATTAAAATGTCAATATATGTTGTTATTTCCAAATCTGCTATCCCAGGGAAATAATTCATTTTGAAATATGAAGTTTCAAAAATATACAGAAAAGTAAAAAAGATTCACTAGACCTTTGACCTCATATTTGAACACGTAATATAAGAAAGTTATTACAAATAACATACACTTTTTTCTCTCAAACAGAAGTAAATACATTAGTAAATAAGAGCGTGTTGAGACTCATATTTCTTGTCTGTATTTTCATTATTGACTTGGTGGTGTTGATGGTGGCATGTAGTCGAGTCTGTTCTGACTCATAGAGACCCTGTATAGGGTTTCCCAGGCTGTAAATCTTTTTGGGAGCACAAAGCCTCATCTTTCTCCCACAGAGTCACTGGTGGATTTGAATTGCTGACCTTGTGTTTAACAGTCCAATGAGTAACTCACTACACTACCAGGGCTACTTATTATTGACTTAGTCATTTTTGAAAAAAAAAGTTGTTTTATTAGATTAATGGCTTCTGGCGAATGATTTGCTCTTTGATGAATATTCTTATTTCTCTGAATAAGGAACATGCTTTTTCAGGTGTCTTAAGTTCTTCACAGGAGTCTTGGTGTGGTGCTGCAGGATAAAGGGCTGGAACGCAAGGTCAGTTTGAGCCACCTTGCAGTTTAAACCTACCTTGTGGTCCAGTGCTTAAACTACAGCACCACACCAGGACTCCTTTATAACACTAATGAGTCAGAAAGGAGCAGGGTGTCTCTATATAATAAGCACTGGGCTGTGAACCACAAGGTCTGCAATTTGAATCCACCAGCTACTCTGAGGGCAATTTAAAGCCCTGGAAACCCTATACAGGGTCACTATGAGTTGGAACCTACTCAATGGCACTTTAACAATAATGAGTCAGAATCAACTTGATGGCATGGGTTTAGTTTTGGATATTGAGACCTTAATAGAACCCCTGGCTTTCTGAAATCTCCTTGTAATTTTATTACTCTAAATATCAAGAGGGAAGAAATTGTTTCATAAGACTATATAA
>NW_006408675.1:7881775-7894385 GCF_000296735.1 Chrysochloris asiatica | reverse complement strand
CTCTTACCTAAGTCTGTCACTTGTCTATCAAATGGGCAGCGAATGGCTCTTCCATGAAGAGGTAGGCGAGTGAGGCAGCCATGACAGACAGTGTGGCCACAAAGCAGAAGACGAGGAACTTTGTCTCCTTGCAAAGAAAAGACATCTTCACAAACCCCACACTCCAGTACCTAATATTTAGAAAGGAAATGTCCATTTCAAATGACTTTAAAAGCACACATATTGTATTGCATCAACTTTGTTAGACAAATTACTTTATTTCTCCGGGGGTGGGGAGTCGCAAAACATATAAGTTTAAAACCTTAAATTACTTTTCAGTCATTCATACCCTTCCAAAGTTATAGTGAAATCTCCTTGAAAGACTAAGCATTTGGGGCCAATAACAAAGGTAAGTGAACATTATCTTTACTGTTTGAAACAGCGACTCGACCCCTATTAACACCTGGATCTGTAACACCAATATGTAAAGTCTAAGGAAGCAGAGTTCTTAAGCAATTTCTCTGCAATTGCCTAACCCCCAGTAAACCTCATTAATTTAAACTAAAGTAATAACAAATTTGCGTTAGAATGACAATTTACGTTTATAAATGATAAACAACTTGCTGAGACTATAAGTGGAAGCATAGTGGTTCCGTACATTAAGCACTGGACTGCAAATGACAAGCTTCTCAGCTTGAGCCCACCAGCCATTCCATAGGAGAAAGATGAAGTTTTCTGCTGCCATGAAGATTTAAAGCCTCAGAAACCCAATACAGAGTCGCTACGAGTCAGAACTGACTCAACGGCACATAACAAGAAGACGAAGTAACTTTCAGCTATTGAACAGTTTCCATTTACATCATATAATGTACAGGCAAGAAAGTAATCAATCTAAACTTAAAGTTCAATTCCTTATTCTAAGTAAATAAATATGGACTTGGATTAGAAAATGATTTATCCATCTAATTCCAATTATAGATAAACGACTTCTCTAAGGCTACATAGTTAAACGAAAGGCTACAATAATTGCCATATTCGAATTCCCTTGCCCATGAGTTTGTGCTTTACAAATAGTCAACACTCTGTATTATAGCAATGTAGTAATTCTGGTACTTTTATTTCTAAATATATCTGAAGGGCTTCACAATTTTAATATTTAATAAAAAAAACTTTACCCAAAATTCATGTGCCTGGCATTTAAAACCTGCTACAATCTGGCCCCTGAACTATCACTTTACAATGAGCCCTAGTTGTGCAATAGTTAAGCAAGTCGCCGCTAACCAAAACATTAGCAGTTAGAACCCACCAGTTGCTCATGAGGCGAAAGACCTGGCAATCTGCTACCATAAAAGTTGCAACCTAGGAAATCCTATTGGTCTGTGCTATTCTGTTCTACAAGAAATACTTTCTTTATGATTTCTAAGTGAAAATTACAGCTAATAGCATAATAAATTAAGAATGAAATAGGAAAAATGAGTACTAATTTAATAAACTTCACAAATGTCAGAGAGAGCTCCCAATTTGTTACATGTTAACCAAATTGTAATAAGCCAGACTATATTTTAAAAGGGCTAAGAACACTGACTAATCAAAAGACAGTATCTTAGTTTCCTGTGTAAATACAAATGGTTTGATAATATTGGATTTTTGTATTTTGGGTTTTCCTAATCATAAATTGCATTTCCAATTAGCTCATTAAGCAAGAAGCCATATTACTTATTATTAGCATTGTGTATTTCAGCATTAACCTTCCAATCTATACAAGTGACAATGATTTAAAAAAAAAGTATGTATGCCCCCATACTTCTTAAAAATTATGGCATGAAGATTTTGCCCAACAAGACTTCAGTATTTTGATGCACAGCACAGGCACATTTTATATGAAAAATGAGAATAAACAAGGTAAATTTCTAGTATCTCAAATTCTGTGCTGTAACATCATCTGGTATGACATCAGCTTCCAGTATATTTTGCAGATTGTAACTGTTCCACAGGAGAAAGATGAGGGAGTCTGCTCCCATAAAGATTTGCAGCCTCAGAAACCCTGTGTAAGGTCACTATGAGTCGGAATCGACTCCACGGTACTTAACAACAACAACAACAGTTAGGATAACAAAAATAGGTACAGAAATAATACCCATTCATATTATGTATTAAATCATCTTAAACTTTAAGATAATTCACAAAACAATCTGCAAGTATTCTCTAATTTAAAAAAAAGTAAAATATGTTAACCACACACATCTACTAAAAGACTCATCTGCATCTCATATATTGTGTACCTTGAAAATATCTTCATTAATATAAAACTCAGTATTTAACTTATAGTACATCACAATATAATTTGTTAGATGAATCAACAGCAGCCAATACTGAATGATAGAAGCATACCTGGTTGTCATATAAAACGTACATTGCTGCTGCTGCTGTGTGCCATCAGTTGGTTGTGATGCATAGTTACTCTGTATAGAATTTCTGAGGCTATAATCTTTACCAGAGCAGAAAACCTCAACTTTCCTCTGAGGAGCAGCTAGTGGATTCCAACGGCTGACCTTGCAATTAGAAGCAACACACATGGTGGTGGTGGTTGTGTGCCACTGAGTAAGTTCCCACATACAGGAGCAAAAAGCCTCATCTTTCTCCCACATTGTGGCTGGTGGATTCAAACTGCTGACCTTGTGGTTAGCAGCCCAGCTCATAATCCACTATACTACCAGGGGGCCTTACTAGGGTTCCTTGTTGTTGTTAAGTGCTATCTCATAGCTACTCTGTATAGGGTTTCTTAGGAACAACTGGTGAGTTTGAACCACAGACCCTGCGATAGTCCAGCGCATCAACCTGCAGCGCTACACCTTTGTTGTTGTTAGGTGCTATCGAGTCGGTACCGACCCATAGCAACCTTATGCACAGCAGAAAACACTGCCCGATCCTGGGCCAACCTCACTACTGTTGCCACGCTTGAGTCTATCGATGTTGCCACTTGGCCAACCCATCTTGTTGGGGGTCTTCCTCTTTTTCTCTGACCCTCCACCTTACCAAACATGATATCCTTCTTCAGCGATTGGTCCCTCCTGACAATATGTCCGTAGTATGACAGATGAAGTTTGGCCATCTTGGCCTCCAAGGAGCACTCTGGCAGCATTTCTTCCAAAACGGATGTATTGGTTTCATTCTATTGTATTCTGACAAGGAATACAACCTTGTCGCACACCTTTTTAAATTTTAAACCATTCAGTGTTCCCATGTTCTGTTCCAACAACTGCCTCTTTGTCCTGGTACAGATTCATTCCTCATGAGCACAATTAAGTGTTCCAGAATACTCATACTTCGCAATGTTGTCCATAGTTTTTCATGATCCACACAATGGAAAGCCTTTGTATAGTCAATAAAGCACAGGTAAACATCTTTCTAATATTCTCTGTTTTTAGGTAATAATAAAAATAATAATAAAGCAGAGGTATATCATTCAAGACCTTAAAAGAACTTTCTAAATTAGCTGGAAACCTGGGATCCTAGAGTTAAATGACTGGAGTCTGTTTAACGCATAGCACCCCTATATAGAGTTTTCCCAGGGGCAGTTGGTAGGTGTTAACTGTCACCCATGTGGTTCGCAATCCGGTGCTGGAGTGGTGCTGTAAAACTAAACACTGGACTTCTAGCCACAAGATGGGTGGTTTACACCCACAGCCAGTCCCCAAAGCCCTATACAGGGTTGCTTTGAGTTGGAATCAATTCAAGGGCATTTAACAACAACTGGTGGTTCTCAAACTTAACAGTATATTAAAATCACTTCTGGGAATTAAAACAATATAATCATGTCGACTGAATCAGAAGGGGGGAAAGAAAGACGCATCACTAGTTTTTGTTTTTTTTACAACTCCTCAGTGGTTCTAATATACAGCCAGGGATGAGAATGATCAATTTCTTATATTACAAACGATTCTGAAGGCCACTCAACTGGCCACTGAACTCAAGTCTCCTCTTCAGATCTTTCCATATATGTTGGTGGTGTTGTTAAGTGCCGTGGAGTAGGTTATGACTCAGATCGACCCAGGACAGGGTTTCCGAGGACCGGCTGGTGAGTTTGAACCGTCAACCTCGCAGTTCAAACCAACTCTACGGTCCAGCGCTTATCCTCCTGCGCCACACCAGAGCTCCCATTGTATGGAATGGGAAGGAAAAATGAGTTCCATATATTTCAATCGACTTTTTGGTAAACGTATTTTGAAGCATTCACATGCGCTAGAATCCTAGAATCTCAAGCTTAAAACTTGATGCAATTCCCAAACTCTAGCGTTAATGCCTAGCGAGAGGTTTCTCAAAACTGCTAACAGATTGTACTACCAAGAGCAGAATGGGTAGTTCAACCAATAATAGCTATCGGATTATACAAGTAGTGGGAGGATGAAAGGCACACTTCAAACTTGGCTCATCACGCATTGTTACTTAACCTAAACCTCGGTTTCCTCACCTGTAAAATGGGGATTGAAGTCTACCTCACAATAAATATTAATAGCTTAAACACTTAACATAGTGTTTGACAATAGTGGATCCATTAAAAAATAAAACAGGCTAATCAACGTGTGTTGAACTGAATCAAAAGCAAAGGACCTGCGGAATGACCGGCCCAGGTAATTTCCACAGATTCACAAGTCCCTTTTCACAAGTGTTCCCGATGCCGAAGGCAAGCACTGTGTTGGCACGAACAGGCAACTTCAAACCAGCGGGAATACTAGTGTTAGATGGGAGGGCAGTGCTTGTAAAGCCAACAGGGGCTCAGAGGCCTGCATCCCTAGGCTGCGGCAATGCCGCTAGATTTCCAGGATGAGGCCGGTGGTGGAGAACAGAGAACGCAAGGTCCCTCACCTTCACCATGGCCGTCCCCCGGCTGCCCTGCCGGCCACTGTCTAGTCCCGCTCCAGACTTGTTTACAATCAGGGCAGCCATCCTTGGATGAGCGGCGCCACAGAAGAAGCAGTCACAGCCTTCAGCTGAGAGGCGGGGAAGAGCCACCTACCCAGATGCCTCGGCGCGCGCAGCTGGCGCACAAACACAGTACGACAACCTGGTGCGCCTCTTGCCTGGCCTTTTCGCTCCTCCTTCTCCGCAGTCAGTGATTAAATTTGGCCTTGCGCGTGGGCACTTGTCATATATATTTTTTTTATTATTAAGGAGTCTGTACCTTGTAGAATTATGTCAAGGAGAGTAAAGAAGGAATAAAATGTAAGTAAAAAGTAACTTTGGGGGACTAGACTCTCTTTTGATGCCCTCCCCTGCCAAACAGCAAATCAGCTGCCGGGAACTACATCTCCCGAGATGCAACGCGGTTTCTTAGTCCTATAAATCCCAGCATCCCACTCGTTTTATGTGTGTTCTTTTTAAATCTCGCGATATAGGAGTTTGGGAAGCCATATTACTAGGAAGCATTTTTTTTTTTTGAAGTCGCTGTGTTCGATTGTGGCTGTAAAACAGGGAAGCATTTTAGCTATAGTTCTTTAAGAAACAAGGGATGGATTTGGTGAAAAGTGGTCGTTGGGCCCATAAAGGACGTAGGAGGAACAGAATTTAAGTCCGTATCAGTAGAAAGAAGCTGTAGAAGTGGGTTTGACATCCAATCTCGCCGAGCGTGTGGGTTTTTTGGGTCCTGCGGGCTGGGCTGAACCTCCTCAGCCTCGGTAGGCTGAGCTCTAAAGTGCCATTCAAGATGGAAGTGAATACCCCCAAACAGGAGCACCTGCTGGCTCTGAAAGGTAAATTACTGCGAATTTAGCTCTCCTTTTATGTTTTCTTACCTTTTTTCACAACTTTCTGAAGCTTTTATCACATAGACTTGTCTTGTGAGATGTAGACCTCGTTCTTCGCTCTCCTCTTTCTTGCTCTGTTCCTTGGAGCCGAGCTAGAGGAGCGTTTTTGCCTCGTCGCTTTTTAAGTTTGTGAGCCATCCTCTGCATCTAAGTCTGGTACGTCACTCTTTGATCTCTGTCCTGATGAGGCGTTGCGAGATAATGCGCTGGGCTGCAAGGTCGATTTGATCCGCAAGGTCGGTGGTTCAAGCTCACCAGCGACTCCTCGGAAACCCTATACAGTGACGCTTTCAGTCGGAACCGATTCGACGGCACTTAACAACATCTTCACCAGACAGACTTAGCTGGCGTCCCAGGAATGTCCTTGTTGCTGCCTTTAAGTGTCGTCAAGTCTGTTCCGACTTACAGCGTCCCTGTATAGGGTTTCCACGGAGTGACTGGTGGATTTGAACTGCCAACCTTGTGTCTAGCAGTCCAGTGCTGTCCCTACGGTATTGATGGGGAAATTTCCCGAAGTATCACGTCTACGTTCATTTTCTGTACACGGTAAAGCAACTTTGAATAAGTTTAATAATTTGATTAGTCGATTGTTTGGGGGAAAGCAGCAGGGCCGACTTTCAAATATCAAATGCATGACACTTTATTTCTTATATTTTCCCCGACCACAAATACACGTTTTATTTATTGGATATTTTAATGTCTGGTTACCAAGACATTGATTTTCTTGGATTAAGCTGAAGAATGTTCACGAGACATTTGAATCCAGTTTAATTGCACTTAGTTTCCTTACTGCATCCATTTTTAGGGACTCATCCCTGGTTGTGGTCCATAAACTGACCAGTCCTGTATGTAACGGGACATAAATCATATATTGATGGCTGGGGTTAACAGTACTGCGGCATAGAACTAAGAAGCCTCACAGTATTAAGTAATATAGTGAAGAAAAGCTGTAAGCTTGAACAAATAATCTAGTCTAAAATGAGTTCTTCCTGGAGAAAGAGCGTGGTTTTTTGTTTTTTTTTCTTAAGCGCACATCAAGTATGTGGAATAGATAATACCTAGCTCTTAGTTTGGACTCCTGGTGTGGTGCTGTAGTCTAAGCACTGGACTGGGAACTTAAGATCAGCAGTTCAAACCCACCAGATGCTCCACAGTAACCCTGTACAGGGTTAGTATGAGTTGAAACCTATTCCATGGTACTTAACATCTCATAGTTTAGCTAATGTTTCCAAGATCACTTCCCAGTAAGTGACAGTCCGTGTTTCAACATAAGGCCTGCATTCATCTTGCTAAGGCACCGTGTTACCTCCTGAATGGAAGGCAGCAGCATTTTCAGAGATCTTTGCTGGCTGCATTAGTGGGAATTTGGAGTTCTATTAGCTGCTAAGTATGATTTTATGCAAATTAAAAGCTACTAGACACAGTTGATTTCCAGTGATACAGAAACTGGTTGCCACTGGGAATTTTTAGTTTTCTGTTATTCTTTATTTTCCAACACAGAAGATGGGGGGGTGGGGAGGGGGGTGGGAGTATTGTAACACCCTGAAAGAAAGAGTGCTTTGAAATTTACTGATAGCTTTGTTTGTTCATTCTTTCCTATCGTCATAGTTAATCAAGAATTTTCACAAGTTTTAATTTTATTGCTGGATGGCAAATATAACAGTTTAAATAGTCATTTGTTTACTCTCTTATATTTTAATATATAAAAATACTGAGACAATAATAATGTTTTGGAAAAAAGACTCATCACCTTAGTTGTCTTTTTATTCCAACTTTGAGCACATTGTGACAATATAGGAACCTTCAATGCCGTATCTTACATTGTGAAAGTATTAGGATGGTACAACAAGAAGAATACATTGTCTTAGTTCCGTGGGAGAAAGATGAGACTTTCTGCTCCCGTAAAGATTTACAGTCTCGAAAACCCCATGGAGGGTCACTATGAGTCGGAACTGACTCCATGGCACACCACCATATTTAGATTCATATAAAAATGTGTGTGTTAAGGATCATAGTCATTAATGAATTTGAGAGCTGTCAAATCTCTTAGTAGACACTATGGATAAGTGAAAAGATTATTCTTCTGACTCCTCAAAATGTGACAGTAGTCAAATTAGTATTGCAACATCATGGCAGAATTCCCTGCTCATGGATATCCTAACCCTCCTAGTCTCTGATAACATTAGGGGACAAGGGAGTAAGCCTTTTTGTTGTTGTTGTACTTCTAAAGTAGTTAGGATATGAAAGTGTCTATATTACAGCCCTTGCAGTTTTGGTTTTTGAGTCCAGCCTCTATGCAGACTCTGAAAGATTGCATTCTTGAGTATATGTGTTATATGCTGGATCATGTTTTCAGTGACTTAATTTGAAGCAACTTGAGGGTGTTCTTACGTAATTTTCTACTTCAAATTGGGATTTATGTAATTCATCAGAACCAGGGTGTTGAGGGAGGTTCTCAGTATTGTTTAAGTGCCCCAGTTAAATGGTGATTTGTCACAGAACCAGTTCCTAGCCTGGTTAAAATACGAAGTTAAGCCATATTTATGCTTTTAGTGTTTACTGCTGAACATAAGATAGAATCATAAAATATTCTGTCTCTACATTTATTTTAAGTGTAAAATGTTCAATTTTATTCCAGACAGACTTAAAATCATACTGATTTTCATTGTCCTCTTAATTCAGATGTCTCAAGATTTAAAATTTACTATATTATTTGTTAGTTATCTTCATCTGACTCTAGGATTTGAAGAATCACTGATTTACTCTGTCTCTGTTATAGTCTTAAAACAATTATTTCTTGTATTAGTATTGATACTTCTGTTTTCATTGACTACCGTAATTTTTGAATTGAAAGTGATGTTACTGGGCATCTAACTCCGATCCCCTGTTTTGATGTCAGAAAAAAAATGGTTTAAATTTGTAGAGTATTCATATGTTCTAACAATCGCTTTGATGAAATATATTGAGGTTGACTTTTGTGTGGGGGGGGGTTTCTCTCCCTGCCTTTGTGCAGACTGTCCCTACCACTATTCTTATTCTTTGCAATGCTTCTACTTTAGGTCCTGTTTCCTTCTGAGTTGGAAAGAGAGACATACTATAATTACAAATTACATTCTAGCTCTGAGAAGTTCAGCTAAGAAATTTTGTCTCCATTAAGAGTAACTGGATTACTACAGAATGACCACAGAAGTAATACTACATTATCGACCATATGAGAGTGATCCCACACAACTGCCAAAAATTATAGAAAAAGTGATTCAAGATTTTCCTGCTCGTCGACTGTCGAGATTTATTCCTTGGTTTCCACACGCTGGGTCTAATAAACTTGCACTTAAACCTAAGAGAGCACCACCTCTGATTTCTGAAGAGGCAGCTGAAGATGTGAAACAACACTTAACCATTTTAGAATACGATGTTAAATCACAGAGTTATGATTGCACAATAGATCTATTGGAATTTCAACCTAATTTGAAAATAAAGAAGCACTTAGTCCGGTCACACACACTGGATGAACAGGCTAATTCTGGAAAAGAAAGACAGGACTTAAAGAGGTCTTGGAGTGTTTCAATACCCAACAAAAATTGTACTGAAAAGATTTTTCCTTTATCTAAAAAATTGCAAAATAGTTTAAAGGCACTAAATTTACATTCGTTTTATAGAGCAAGATGGACAATAGAACAGACTGTTTGTGACAATCAAACTCTGGAAGATATTTGGTCAAAACTCAATCGAATTATCAAGCACAATGAACTTCCATCTTGTAATGCTACAATTCAGAGACACTTAGGTCAAATATGGGTATTCTGTGATATTATGTACTGTGAGTATGTGGGAAATCTTCTTAAAGAAAGATTATCTCTTACTGGAAAAATGAATTTATTTGTGCATAAATGTGGTGTTATTTTTAGTATGTAATAAATTTACTGATTGTCAAAAAAAATATTCTGATTGAATTGGATATATGATTTTAAATATTGAGATTCATTAATTTTTTACTAGTTAGATTTGTAATTTTTAAAAATTTGACCCATCACTAATATAGCCAATTCACTTTTAATATTGTGTGTGGGGGGGGAATATTGTGTGGTAGTAAGTGTATATATGCCCCAGAAACATATGCATAAATACGGTAATATCAAGGTTTTTTTGTGTGTGCAAAATGTATATGGTGCCAGAACTATTACATAATTTCCATATTTCCGCATTATATAAGGGGCTTCTAAAAGTGCCCAGAAAAATTTTGTTACTTTTAGTTATACTTTTCCTTGACCATTTGAAGTACCTTTGTGTATGTGGGTGTCATATTTATGTACAATTGATATAGGCAAAAATGCAGTAAGGTTTGTTAATTAGGTAAAAAACATGGGTTCTCCTTTGCAGCCTTCTTTTAAATGATTGTGATAAATTATTGAAAATATTTGTTTTATATTTTTATTCTGTTATCTTTCCAGTGATTTTAATTAGATATCTCTATAAATTAAAAATTACGGTAAATATATTTATGTGAATCTTCAAAATCTAATTTTATTGTATTTTTTCCCCTGTATTTAATATGCAATGGTTCTTTTAAAGTGAAACTGAAGGAAATTCTTATTATTTAAAGTCTATGAGAATGCTACTGAAGTGGCATGGTTACATTTCAAAGTAGAAGGCTAGCTTATATTCTTTGCTGATGGTTGCAAAGATATGTAATAGATAAGAAACTGCTAATATATGTTGTTTTAAAACAAGGCACAAATAGTACGAATTGCTCAAGACCATAATGTGTCTTTTAAGGCTAAAATGGATGAAGTTACTCTAATGCAGAAAGTTTGATGATAGTTACTGTTGATATTGGTTATTACTTGGCTGGAGTTCTTGTGGTATTTACCCTGGTTTTATGTAAGACGCAAAACGTTGCAAATTGGGTTTACACATCACCTTCTAAAAATGTCCAGGTGGTTATAAATAAAGTAGGTGTTGTAAAAGTGCGTAAGCCTGTATTTATTTAACAAATTTTAATGCCTGTCATACGCTGGGCACTAGGACATAGAAGGAAAGGGGCCACATTGCCTCATGAACTTTGTTATTAAGTGCCATCGAGTCAGTTCCAACTCAGTGACCGTGTATGAGTTTCCAAGGAGTGGATGGCGAGTTTGTTTCCTTTGGGCAGAGTACTTATCGAACAGCACCACAGCAGGATTTCCTCATGGCGTTAACTGCTACTAAGTGGTCAGACCAAATTCCTAAGAAAAACCAGTAACCTTGTACCCATTGTTGTTATGTACTGACTCATAGCGACCCTGTACAGGGTTTCCCAGGCTGTAAATCTTTAGGGGAGCAGAAAAGCCTCATCTTTCTCCCGTGGAACAGCTGGTAGTTTCGAACTGCTGACCGTGAGGTTCGCAGCCCGATTCATAACCACTATGCTACCAGAGCTGTACCCATTAGAAGTGTAGATTATCATGTTTGTCTTATAGCACTCTGACTGGCTTGGCAAATGCTTAATAAAACAGGTTAAGTGTGCCTTTAGAAAGAATTTTTATAGTGTGAACAGGCTACTTAAAATACAAGTTTACTTATAGGGAACTAAAGAGGTTATTATCTTTTCCTGATAGATTGCACTCTAGTCAAATATTTTTTCATTCTTAATATGTACTGATGAAGATCAAAGACCATAGCCTTTGGTATAAATTGCATCTCAATGTAAAGAAAATAAAAAACATCACTCTGGGCCAATAAACATTTTTATCAACGGAAGAAAGATTGAAGTTGTCAAGGACTTCATTTTTTTTGATCAACCATCAAAACTCATGGAAGCAGCAATCAAGAAATCAAATGATGTAGTGTATTAGGCAAATCTGCTGCATAAGAGTTTTTTAAAATGTTAAAGAGCAAAGATGTCAGCTAGAGAACTAAGGTGCATCTGATCCAAGCCGTGGTATTTTCAGTAACCTTATATGCATGCAAAACCTGGACAGTGAGTAAGGAAAACCATAGAAGAATTGATGCTTTCTTGGTGTTGGAGGAGAATACTGAAAGTGCCATGGGCTGTCAAAAGAACAAACAGTTCTGTGTTGGAAAAAGTACAGCCAGAGTGCTCCTTGGAGGCCAAAATTCTTGGAAGGAAAGAAAAAACAACACAAAATGGACAGTTTTCAAGTCATCTTTTTCAGTAATTCTGTCTAATTCAAATTTTTTTTCCCCTCCACCAAGTTGCTGTTATTAGGTGTCATCAAGTCAGTACCAACTTATAGCACAGCAGAATGAAACACAGCCTGATCCTGGGTCAACCTCACTACTGTTGCCATGCTTGAGTCCATTGCTGCTTCCACTTGGCCAGTACATCTTGTTGGGGATCTTCCTCTTTTTCTCTGTCCCTCCACCTTACCAAACATCTTAGCCTTCTCCAGCAACTGGCCCCTTCTGACAATATGTCCAAAGTATGAGAGATGAAGTTTGGCCATCTTGGCCTCCAAGAAGCACTCTGGCTGTATTTCTTCCAAAACCGATCTATTGGTTCTTTTGGCAGCCCGTGGCACTTTCAATATTCTCCTCCAACACCATAACTCAAAAGCATCAATTCTTCTACTGTCCAGCTTTCCACATGCATATGAGGTGGTTGAAAATACCATGGCTTGGGTCAGGCGCACTTTAGTCCTCAAGCTAACATCGTTGCTCTTCAACGCTTAAAAAAAGTCTTGTGCAACATATTTGCCCAATGCAATATGTCGTTTGATTTCTTGAGTGTTGATGGTTGATCCAAGAAGAATGAAGTCCTTGAAAACTTTAATCTTTTCTCCGTTCATAAGAATGTTGCTTATTGGTCCAGTGGTGAAGATTTTTTT
>NW_006408675.1:7873531-7879706 GCF_000296735.1 Chrysochloris asiatica | reverse complement strand
ATTTTTATTCCATCAATTCCTGGTGCCTTGTTCTTTGCCACTTCTTTCAATGCACTTTGAACTTCCTCTCTGAGTATCATTGGCTCTTGTTCATATATTGGCATTATTAAATAACCGTAAGTGGAAGGTTTTATTTTTATTGTGTGGGTTTCATTTACTATTAGGTTGCTAATCAAGGGTTCAAAGGTAGGATAATCATAGGACAGGATCACTTGCACAAAATGTAATTTTCTTTTATTGATAGAGTTTTATTGTTTCTAAATAATAATACATTGAATCAGGGATCATGGATCCCAACTTATAAGTAATTTATTAAAGCAAGAATCACACATTTAAGAAATTCTTTATCTTCAGATTCTTTGTCTTTGAAGATTTAAAATGTTCTATTTTAATTCTATTTAAACTGCTTTCTACCTTTCTTAGAAACAAAATACAAATCCACTACCATCCAGTTAATTCTGACTCTATAGGACACAGTGGTGGTGGTGATGGCTGTGTGTTGTGGCGTCGGTCTTACTCATCGTGACCCTTTGTAGGGTTTCCGAGGCTGTAAATCTTTGTTGTTAAGTGCCGTGGAGTCGGCTCCAACTCAGAGACCCTGTACAGGGTTCCTGAGGCTGTAAATCTTTACGGGAGCAGAAAGCCTCATCTTTCTGCAGCGGAGCAGATGGTAGTTTCGAACTGCTGACCATGTGGTTCGCAGCCCAATTTGTGTAAATCTTTATAAGAGCAGAGAGCCTCATCTTTCTCCCTTGGAACTGCTGGTGGTTTCGCGAACTGCTGACCTTAAGGTTAGCAGCCCGTCTTGGAACCACTATGCTACCAGAGCTCCTTATAGGACAGAGTAGGACTATAAGTCTTTACTCGAGCAAGCTCATCTTTCTTCAGAACAACTGGTAAGTTTGAATCTCCAACTTTGTAGTTTGCAGCCCAACATATACCTGTTATGCTACCAAGGCTCCATTCTTTAGAAAAAATGAAAAGTTAATTCAGAACTGAGAAACAAAGACTGAGTTTTACTATAATTAGTGCCATTATTTTAAAAAAGAAAGTAAGAGATCTATTTCTCATTTACCTGAACTAAGCTTAAGTAATCAAAGCCTAAAAGGTCATTTAATGCCATTGTTTCTTTGAAGTCTTACTGAAGTATTCAGAAACTTTTGGTGGCACAGTGGTTAAACACAGCTGCTAACCAAAAGTTGGTGGTTTGAACCTAGCAGCCACCCTGAGAAAAAAAATGTGGCAGTCCATTTCTGTAAAGATTGTTGTTGTTAAGTGCCGTTGAGTTGGTTCTGACTCATAACAACCTTGTCTAGCTTATCTGAAGAATGGGCTGGTAGGTTTGAATTGCCAACCTTGAGGTTATCAATCCAGTGCTTATCCTACAGTTCCAGAAATTACAGACTTGGAAAGTTCCTATGGGTCAGTTTTCGGTTCTGTAAGGTCACTATGAGTAAGGATCGATTCTGCAGCAAATAGTATGAGGGCTCAGCAGTATTTTTGGCTTCCACTGTTAAATTATCAGCATAAAAATAAATTGGGGATATAAGTGTAGGGCTGTGCATCTGTAAGGATATATGGTAAACTGCCACCAGCTTCTTCTCCCTAGGAAAGTAGCATCAGTACCACAATAATCTCCCTACTAGCTATCTTCAAATAAATGTTAAATCGAATTCAAATTTAAGAAATGTGAAATGTATCCACATTGGGAGTGTTCTTACCACTGTCTTCATCTTAAGACAGATTTAACTTCATTTGTAACTTACCCAGGAAAGACCACTTTTGAACATTTTAAACATAAGCTCCTACGTAATGATTCACTTTGACGTAATCCATTCATAATGCCAAACATCACCGTAAGATTCACAAACATGAATACCTTTGTGAACTATACAGTTGAAAATGCAGAATGTGTAGAAACTTGGACTCTAAAGAAAATGCCACTTTTTTTTTTTTTTTTAAATGTTTGACTAAACAATGCATATATACAAATATAATTTGGGACAAATCATTGGGCCTGTCTTTTTTATTGAAAATATGTAAACATGTTTCCTAAGATTTGAATGACACCTGCATCATTGTAAATGAAACATGGCGTATGGTAGTGTCTCTGTACATGTGGCATTAATTGTGCTGATTAAAATATCAATCTTAGGTTCCCAATTTAGGAGTCAAACAGATAACATTTTAAAAATCAAGATTGCTATTTTAACTTGTGCTTTCTAATAGTTTCTCTGCCAGTCTATTTTTTAAACCTGCTTTTTTATAGATACTTTGCCTTTTCCAGCTAACATTTTTGATGTCCATTCTTTTTTATAAAATAAATAATGAATTTTAAGTCTACATGTGATACTGGCATACATTGGATTGTCTTCTAAACCATACTTTGGATGGTCTTCTAAGACAGCTATGGTGAAACCCTAGTTAATTTAAAAGTTCAAGGGATGGGATGATTGTGTATTACTAACTCCATATACTTATTTTTAGTTGTGGATTGGCAGTATGATGAGTTGTGTTTTATGGTAATAGTCTTTGAGTGCTAACAAATGTATCCCCTTCAGTTGATTTTTAGCCTCGTGAAAATAAAGTTTGTTTAATTTTTATTTTGTATTTTTAACCTCTCATCCTCTAGAAAACCATGAGCAAAAATTAAGTTTCACAGGACTTTTGTATTTGGGAAATTTGAGTCTATGTTGTTGTTGTTAAGTGCTGTCTTGTCAGTTCCCACTCTAGTAGTCCTGTACAGGGTTTCTGAGGAGCGGCTGCTGAGTTTGAACCACCATCCTTGCAGTTTAGTGCATTATCCTGCAGCACCACACCAGGACTCCAAATTTGCTGCATGTTTTGGTGAGCTAAGGGTCACTTTTAAAAAGTTTTTCAGTTCTTTTTAAGATTTGGTTTCTTTAATGAGAAAAGAATTAATGGTGAAGAAATTGGCAATATCCATTCATGTTAAAAATATCCTTATAGCCCTAAATATTTAGATTGTGAGAGAAACCACCTCCTGTATCACTTTTGTGGTACCTATGGGGTCTCTGTGAGATGGAATCAACTCAGTGGCACACAACATCAACTTGAAAACAAGAATGATTTAGTTATTCCTTTTATGAAAAAGATGACATTTAAACTGAGACTAAGGTGAAAAACTATACAGGGTCGCTATGGGTCAGAACTAACTTGATGGCACCGGCAACAAAAAGGTGAAAAAGGCACTCAATTTGAGGTTAATAGTTTGGAGTGTTGATGGTTAGGTGAGGCACACTGGTGATACACTGATTAAACACTCGGTTGCTAACCATCTAATCCATGGAAGAAAGAAGTAGCAGTCTGCTTTCATATTTACAGCTTTAGAAACCCTCTGTCTTATAAGATCACTATAAATTGGAATTGGGCTTGATAGCAATGGGTGTTTATATTTGTTTTGTTGTTGTTAAGTGTCATCAAGTTGGTACCAACTCATACCTACCCAATGCACAACAGAACAAAATACTGCACGGTCCAGCTACTTGAGTCCATTGCTGCTTGCAGTTTGCCACTCCATCTCGTTGGAGGTCTTCCTCTTTTTCACTGACCATCCACTCTACCAAGCATGATGTCTTCCTCCAGGGAATAGTCCCTCCTGACAATATGTCTGAAGTATGAGAGATGGAAGTTTGGCCATCCTGGCTTCTAAGGAGTACTCTGGCTGTACTTCTTCCAATACAGATTTGTTTGTTCTTTTGGTGGTCCATGGTACTTTTAATATTCTTCTCCAACATCACAACTCAAATTTATCAATTCTTCTATGTTTTTCTTTATTCACTGTGCAACTTTCACATGTAAATGAGGTTATTGAAAATACCATGGCTTGGATTAGGGGCACAGTAGTCCTCAAATTGACATCTTTGCTCTTGAGAACTTTAAAGATGTCTTGTGTAAAATGTTATATTGTTAGTTGCCATCAAGTCAATTTCAACTCATAGTGACCTGATGTGACATAATCAAACTGCCCCCATGGGTTTCCTTGGGTATAATCTTTACAGAAGCAGATCACCAGGTCCTTTCTTACAGAGTTTGCTGGTTGGATTTGAGCCTCCAGCCTTTCAGTTAGCAGCCGAGCACTTAACCACTGTACTATCAAGTCAAGCCTAATCAAACCCACTGCCAGTGAAGTGATTCCAACTCATAGTGACCCTGATATAGGACAGACTAGGACCACTCCTTAGGATGTGTTATCCTTGTTAAGTGCCGTCAAGTCATTTCCAACTCAGCGACCCTCCATATGGTTCCCCAGAAGTAACTGGTGAGTGGAACTGCCAACCTTGCAGTTCAAACTTACCTTGCAGTCCAGTTCTGTATCCTGTATCATCACACCACGACTCCCTTAGAGTGTACAAAACTGTAAATCTTTACAGCCTCATATTTCTCCTGTGGAATGGCTGGTATATTTGATCCACTGACTTGGGGTTAGGAGCAATGCTTAGTTAGCATACAGTACCACCTGGGCTGCTCAATTAGTGATTTCCCCTAAAAAACAAACACATTGCCATCGAGTCAATTTCTACTCATGACTATCCTATATAGGGTTTCTGTTGTTTGCCATCACATCAATTCCAATTCATAATGATCCCAAAGAGTTTCCTAGGCTATAATCTTTAAGAAACACATTACTTTGTCTTTACTCCCAAGGAGTGACTGGTGAGTTCGAACTACTGACCATTTGGTTATAACCAAGCACTTAACCAGTGTGTCACCAGGGCTTTTAGTACCTTATAATGCGTAATTCTTGGATTTTTTATTGATTAATTATATGCTGTATCTTAATAATCTTGGGGAACTGAAGAAAAAATTCAAGCCTAGACGTTCGTTATTGAAGGATTCTCTGGGCAAATTATTGAATGATGCAGAAAGCATCAAAAGAAGATGGACAGAATACACGGAGTCACTGTACCAAAAGGAAATAGTTGATGTTGAGCCTTTTGAAGAGATGGCATGTGATCAAGAGCCAATGACACTGAATGAAGAAGTCCAAGGTGCATTGAAGGAATTGGCAAAGAACAAGGCACCAGGAATTGATGGAATAAAAATTGAAATCTTTCAAGAAAGTGAGGCACCACAGATGACACTCATCTCTGCCAAGAAATTTGGAAGACAACTATCTGGCCAACTGATTGGAAGAGATCCATATTTGTGCCCATTCCAAAGAGAGATGACCCAACAGAATGCAGAAATCATCAGACAATATCTTTGGTATCCCATGAGAGTAAAATTTTGCTAAAAGTAATACAGAAACGGCTACAAGCATACATTACAGAGAACTTTCAGAGGTTCAAGCTGGATTCAGAAGAGGCCGTGGAACGAGAGATATCATTGCTGATGTCCGATGGATCTTGGCTGAAAGCAGAGAATATCAGAAGGATGTTTACCTGTGCTTTATTGACTACGCAAAGGCTTTCGATTGTGTGGATCATGACAAGCTATGGACAACATTGAGAAGTATGAGTATTCCTGAACACTTGATTGTGCTCATAAGGAATCTGTACCTGGACTAAGAGGCGGTTGTTCAAACAGAACATAGGAACAATGAATGTTTTAAAATTAAGAAAGGTGTGCCACAGGGTTGTATTCTTTCACCATACTTATTCAACCTGTATGCTGAGCAAATAATCTGAGACTCTGGATTATATGAAAAACGTGGCATCAGGATTGGAGGAAGACTCATTAACAACCTACGATATGCAGATTATACAACCTCACTTGCTGAAAGTGAAGAGGACTTAAAGTATTTACTGATAAAGATTAAAGAGCACAGCCTTTGGTATGGATTGCATCTCAATGTAGAGAAAACAAAACTCTTCACCACTGGACCAATAAACAACATTCTTATCAATGGAGAAAAGATTAAAGTTGTCAGGGACTTAATTCTTCTTGTATCAACTATCAATCCTCTTGGAAGCAGCAGTCAAGAAATCAAACGACATATTGCATTAGGCAATTCTGTTGCACAAGACCTTTTTTAAAGTGTCAAAGAGCAAAGATGTCAGTCAGCTTGAAGACTAAGGTGCACCTGTTTTCAGTAACCTCATATGTATGCGAAAACTGGACAGTGAATAAGGAAGACCATAGAAGAATTGATGCTTTTGAGTTATGGTGTTAGCGGAGAATATTGAAAGTGCCATGGCTGCCAAAAGAACCA
>NW_006408675.1:7872904-7873431 GCF_000296735.1 Chrysochloris asiatica | reverse complement strand
GAAAGAATACAGCCTTGTCGCACACCTTTCTTAATTTTAAAATGTTCAGTGTTCCCATGTTCTGTTCGAACAACTGCTGGAGAAACCCCAGAATTGCCAGTAGGCTTGCATATAAGTCATTTGACATCCTTAAAACCCAACCCACTACCATTGGATGAATTCCTACTCATAGTGACTCTGTTGTTAAGTGCCATGAAGTCTGTTCCGATGCAGATCCATTCATATAGGGTTTCCAAGGAGAAGCTGTTGAGTTTGAACTGCTGACCTTGTGGTTCAGGTCCAGTGCCTATTTTAGAGAACCACAGCAGGAGTCCATATAGGAAGAGTAGACCTGCTCCTCAAGACTTCTGCTGGAGCAGACACCCTCATCTTTCTCCTGGAGCAGTTGGTGGGTTTGAACCACAAAGCTAGCAGTTAGTTTCCCAAACGCTTAGCCCTGGACTAATGTAGTGGACCAAATGCCACCAGGACTCCTTGGCATTATTGTTGTTGTTGTTGTCAGGTGCCATCGAGTCGGAACCGACTCA
>NW_006408675.1:7864885-7867654 GCF_000296735.1 Chrysochloris asiatica | reverse complement strand
CCAGAGAGATGGATTGGCAAAATGGCAGCATCAGTGGGCTCAAGCATGGCAACGATAGTAAGGTTGGCCTAGGATCAGGCAGTGTTTTGTTCTGCTGTGCATAGGGTCACTATGAGTCGGTAGCAACTTGATGGCACCTAACAACAGTAATCTTGGGGTTTGGAGTTTTATTTTTTACTCTATGTCCATATAATGTTACACTAATAAGCCAATTCATTACTCCATTGGTGGTGGTGGTGATTATGTGCCATGGAGTCAGTTCCGACTCATATCAACCCTGAATGGGATTTCCACAGCTGTAAATCTTTACAGCTAATCTTTACAGCAGAAAGCCTAATCTTTCTCCCAACCTTGAGGTTAGCAGCCCGATTCGTAACCACTATGCTAATTATGGCATTAAATATGTTTAATATAAATTCAGTCCAATTCTTCCTCATTTTTTTCTTTGAGTTTACTGAGCTCATTTTTATTTGCTTGATTTTCTAGATAAATATTAGTTAGAAACATTCTGTTACAGTCCAAAGACAAATCTTAGTTTTAGAGTTGTGTAAACCTAAATCTCATACATTAAGGAGTCCTGGTAGTGTGGTGAGTTATGTGTTGGACTGCTAACTACAAGGTCAGCAGCTCAAATCTGCCAGCTGCTTTGTGGGAAAAAGATGAGGCTTTCTTTTCCTGTTAAAATTTACAGCCTCTTTAACCCTGTACATCAGAAATAACTCAACAGCATATAACCACCAAATCTTGTATGCTGATATTTTCATAAAATTCCCTAATATTTCTTAAAGGAAATCTTACTGAACTTTCAGTGGCCAGTGAGGAATTAAAAATTACAAAGGTCTTTTTGCCATAAAATTATTATTTTATATTCAAAGTGGTGCTTGTAAATTTGTTTTCCTTGTAGACTATTTTTGTTCCTAGGTTTTATAAAGTTCATAGTAAAGTCACTTGGAGATTTTAAAGAGCATTATAGTATTACTATGCCTTAAGGTTTACAATATATTTTATTTTTCCAGTTTTTCTATAATGAGACTGTATTGCACATCAATTTGCGAGAGAGGTTTGGTTGTACATAATTGTAGATGCTGCATATATAGAGAGCACACAAGAAGACTTAGTCCTAGAATCTTCTCAGACAGCCCAAAACCTCATAGGACCAAGTTCGTAGGTTAGAAAGCGAAGGACCCTAGACTGGGGGACATCTATGTCAGTTGTCACAACATAGTTCATGAAGACAACATTCTGCATCCTACTTTGCTAAGCATCTGGGGTTTTTAAATCATGTGAGCAGCCAAGATACAATTTTTGGTCTACTCCCATTCAGAGCAGAGGAGAGTGATGAAAACCAAAGACTCAAAGGAGCAATTAGTCCAAAGCAGTAATTGGGACCACATGAACCATAGTCTACACAATACTGAGACCAGAAGGACTAGATGATACCCAGCTTTCATTACTGACTTTGGTAACAGAAGTCACAACAGAGTGTTCCTGACCACAGGAGAAAAAAGTAGAACAAAAAAGACCAGATTCACTAGTCTGACAGACTGGAGGAACGCTTTCGACTGTGGCCCTAATACACAGTTCTGTGTGTGTCTGAAACTGAAGCCATTTCTGGAGATTACCTTTAGATAAATAATTGACAGGTCCATAAAATACACAGTACAACCCAAAGAAGACCATGTTCCTTAAAACAAACAATTTCATGAGGTCAAAGGACAACTTTACCCAAAAACAGAAATGATAAGGTAGCTGGTGGTGGTGATGTGTCATGGAGTCGGTTCTGGGAGCAGAAAGCCTCATCTTTCTCCCACGTAACAACTGATAGTTTTGAACTGCTGACCTTGAGGTTCGCAGCCTGATTTGTAACCACTACGCTATCAGAGCTCCTTGATAAGGCAGGAAGAGGTAGAAATTTTTCACAAAAGGAAACAGAACCCAGAGCAGAATTGGAGAGTGCTGACACAGTGCAGGAAACGCAGCTGATGTCATGTACAAACTATCAAATGGGAAACTGATTTACTCATTAACTTTCACCTAAAGCACAATAAAAAAATTTACTAAATACATATTTGCACTAAACTTCATTATTCCGTAGATTATAAATAAAAGCAAAGTTGTTCTCTTATTTTTTATATATAAGCAAATTCTCTTCTTTTTGTTCTTATAAGCATTATTAGTAAATCATTGATGTGTCACAATGTTAATAATTATTTAAATTATCAAGATATCAATTTATGTTTTTTACTTGTATAAAGTTGATGGATATTGATGGGATATTAGTTGAAATCAATATTAATATTGTTTTTGTTTTGTTTTGTTTTTTCCTCTTTTACTTTTTTGACACACAGTGATGCGGTTGACCAAGCCTACTTTATTCACTAATATTCCAGTAACGTGTGAGGAGAAAGACTTACCTGGTATGACATGTACTTTAACCTATTTGCACCTAGGGAAAAACTGAAGCCTCAGTTGTCTACTTGGGAAGAGTAGCTTAGCCTTGCCAATCTCATGCTAACCTTTTGCTAAATTACATGTTACCTATTTTAGTACCATGTTAGTAGTGGTTGGTCATATGATTAGCATCCAATTATAAGTGAAGATACTCTTCATATGCTTTGACAATGAGAAACTTTTAAGTAAAAGTACATTCATATTCATAATGGTATTAAATTTTTATTTATCCTGAAATATTCTGTCTGTATATAAACATTCCCTTTATTTAGAATTATGGAGCTTTTTCTGATAAGTATTTTTATTTCTGTTATTTTT